>NC_089492.1:213100881-213423881 GCF_036850765.1 Saccopteryx bilineata
TGATATCTCATTGTGGTTTTAATTTGCATTTCTCTAATGATTAGTGATGTTGAACATTTTTTCATATGCCTACTGGCCATCTGTATGTCCTCTTTGGAGAAGTGTCTATTCAGTTCCTTTGCCGATTTTTTAATTGGGTTGTTTACCTTCCTGGTGTTGAGTTTTACAATTCTTTATTAATTTCGGTTATTAACCCCTTATCAGATGTATTGGTGAATACGTCTTCCCATTGTGTGGGTTGTCTTTTTTTGTTGTTGTTGTTAATGGTATCTTGCTGTGTAATAGTCTTTTAGTTTGATATAGTTCCATTTGTTTATTTTTTCCTTTATTTCACTTGTCCATAAAGATATATTGGCAAAAATATTGCTATGACATGTCAGAGAGTGTACTGCTTATGTTTTCTTCCAAGATTTTTATGGTTTTGTGACTTACAGTTAAGTCTGTTAGCTATTTTGAGTTTATTTTTGTGAATGTTTTAAGTTGGTGATATAATTTCATTTTTTTTTTTGCATATCCCTGTCCAATTTTCCCAACACTATTTATTAAAAAGACTGTCTTTACTCCATTGTATACTTTTGCCTCCTTATGAATATCAGTTGATCTGGGTTTATTTCTGGGTTCTCTGTTCTGTTCCATTGATCTGTATGTCTTTTCTTATGCCAGTACCAAGCTGTTTGATTACAGTGGCCTTGTATAACTTGATATCAGGAAGTGTATACCTCCCACTTTGTTCTTTACAAGATTGCTGAAGCTATTTGTGTTCTTTTTTGGTTCTATATAAATTTTTGGAATATTTGTTCTAGATCTGTGACGAATGCCATTGGTATTTTAATAGGATTTGCATTGAATCTATAGATTGCTTTGGGTGGTATCAACATTTTAATGATGTTTATTCTTCCTGTCTATGAACATGGTGTGCCCCGAACCAGCACCGCTAGTAATTCCAGGCCCTGAGTGGAAAAAGTGTGGAATTAAGAAAAGATGCTTAATGAGAAATAGAATGGGCTTGGGAGGCTTCTGCAATGCCTTTTGCTTGCCAAAGAGAGCAAGAGCCCCCAGTCTGCTTTATTATATAGTGTAGAGAATTAAAGATTTAAGCCATATGCAAATAAGGAAGTCCCTGATACAAAGCCACTTATCTGAAGCATAAACAGGAATTCTCATAAGAGTGCACCCCCCTACCCACGCAACAGTCAAGGGTGTGGGGGAAAAGCTTAGTCTTAAAAAGGGTGTTGAGAATATCTTAGTATTAGAAGGGTGTTGAAAGTATCTTAATCTTAAACTAAGGCCTAGGCTATAGGCCTTTGTTCTTCCAACAGTATATACTCCCACTTGGTTAAATATCTTCCTTGATTTCTCTTTTCATTGTCTTATACTTTTCTGAGTACAGTTCTTTTACTTCCTTGGTTAAATTTATTTCTACGTACTTTATTTATTTATTGTTGCGATATTGAGGGGATTGTTTCTTTAATTTTCCTTTCTGACAATTTATTGTTGGTGTATAAAAATGCAACTGAATTCCAAATATTTTATATCCTGCCATCTTGCCAAATTCATTTATTAGGTCTAGTAGTTTTTTGACTGAGACCTTAGGGTTTTCGACATACAGTATTATATCATCAGCAAATAATGACAGTTTTACTTTTTCTTTTCCAATTTGGATGCCTTTTATTTCTTCTTCTTGTCTGATTTCTGTGGCTAGGACTTCCAAAACAATATTGAATAAGAGTGGAGAAAGGGGGCATCCCAGTCTTGATCCTGATCTTAAGGGGATTGCTTTTAATTTTTCCCCATTGAGTATGCTTTTGGCTGTCAGTTTGTTATAGATGGCCTTTATTATGTTTAGGTATGTTCCCCGTATTCTGTCTTTGCTCAGTTTTGATTCTAAATGGGTGCTGGATCTTATCAAATGCTTTTTCTGCATCTATTGATATAATCATGTCATTTTTATCCTTTGTTTATGTGATAAATCATATTTATTGATTTGTGAATATTTTATCAGCCTTGCCTCTCCAGAATGAATTCCACTTGATCGTCTATGGCCATACCACCCTGAATACGCCCGATCTCATCTGAATTCCACTTGATCATGATGTGTGATTTTTTTAATGTATTACTGGATCCGGTTTGCTAATATTTTGTTGAGAATTTTAGCATCTATGTTCATCAGGGATATTAGCCTATAGTTTTCTTTCTTTGTAGTGTCCTTACCTGGTTTTTAAATGAGGATAATGCTTGCCTCATAAAATGAGCTTGGAAGTCTTCACTCCTCTTGAATATTTTTGGAATAGCTTGAGAGGGATAGGTGTTAGTTCTTTGAATGTTTGGTAAAATTTGCCTATGAATCTGTTTGGTCCAGGACATTTGTTTGCTGGGTTTTTTTGTTTATTTAAATTTTTTTTTTGTATTTTTCTGAAGCTGGAAATGGGGAGGCAGTCAGACAGACTCCCGCATGCACCCGACCGGGATCCACCCGGCACGCCCACCAGGGGGCGATGCTTTGCCCATCCCGGGCGTCGCTCTGTTGCTACCAGAGCCACTCTAGTGCCTGGGGCAGAGGCCATGGAGCCATCTCCAGCGTCTGGGCCATCTTTTGCTCCAATGGAGCCTCGGCTGTGGGAGGGGAAGAGAGAGACAGAGAGGAAGGAGAGGGGGAGGGGTGGAGAAGCAGATGGGCGCCTCTCCTGTGTGCCCTGGCTGGGATGTTTGCTGTTGTTTTTTTTTATGATAACTTTCAATTTCATTTGTTGTAATTGGTCTGTTTAGGTTTTCTGATTCTTCCAGATTGAGTTTTGGAAGATTAAATGTTTCTAGGAATTTATCCATTTCATCTAGGTTATCCAATTTTTTGGCATATATATTTTCATAGTATTTTCCTACAGTGATTTATATTTCTGTGGTGTCAGTTGTTACTTCTCCTTTTTCATTTCTAATTTTATTTATTTTGGTCCTCTCTTTTTCTTGATGAGTCTGGTCAAAGGTTCATCAATCTTGCTTACCTTTTCAAAGAACTAGCTCTCATTTTCATTGATCTTCTGTATTATTTTTAGCATCTATGTCATTTATTTCTGCTCTAATATTTATTATTTCCTTTTTTTCTACTTACTCTGGGCTTTATTTTTTGTTCTTTTTCTAGTTCTATTAGGTTTAGGGTTAGGTTGTTTATTTGAGCTTTTTCTTGCTTATTAAGATCTGACTGTAATGCTAAATTTCCTTCTCAGGACTGCTTTTGCTGTGTTATATAAATTTTGAGTTTTTGTATGTTCATTTTCATTTGTTTCAAGGAATTATTATTATTATTATTATTATTATTATTATTTTGCACTTTTCTGAAGCTGGAAACAGGGAGAGACAGTCAGACAGACTCCCGCATGCGCCCGACCGGGATCCACCCAGCACGCCCACTATGGGGCGACGCTCTGCCCACCAGGGGGCGATGCTCTGCCCATCCTGGGCGTCGCCATGTTGTGACCAGAGCCACTCTAGTGCCTGAGGCAGAGGCCACAGAGCCATCCCCAGTGCCCAGGCCACCTTTGCTCCAATGGAGCCTTGGCTGCGGGAGGGGAAGAGAGAGACAGAGAGGAAGGTGCGGCGGAGGGGTGGAGAAGCAAATGGGCGCTTCTCCTGTGTGCCCTGGCCGGGAATCGAACCTGGGTCCTCCGCACGCTAGGCCGACGCTCTACCGCTGAGCCAACCGGCCAGGGCTTATTATTACTTTTTAAAATAGTTTTGTTTAGACAATTTTAACAGAGTGACATTGGTAAACTATAGCACATAGATTTAAAGAAAATATCTCCAGATCATTTTGACATTCGATTATATTGTATACCCATCACCCAAAGTCAAATTGTCCTCCTTCACCCTTCATTTGGTATTCTTTATGTCCCTCTCCTTCTTCCACTCACCCTCTCTCTTCCCTTCCCCTCCTCTGGTAACCACTGCATTCTTATCTATGTCCATGAGTCTCAATTTTGTGTCCCACCTATATTTGGAATCATACAGTTCTTAGTTTTTTCTGATATACTTATTTCACTCATTGTGATGTTATCAAGGTCTGTCTACGTTGTCGTAAATGATTCTATGTCATTATTTCTTATGGCTGAGTAGTATTCCATAGTATACAGTATATGTACCACATCTTCTTTATCCAATCTTCTATTGAAGGGCTTTTTGGCTGTTCCCATGTCTTGGCCACTGTGAACAATGCTGTGATGAACATGGCTGCATGTGTTTTTATGTACCAGTGATTTTGAGCTTTGAGGGATTGCTGGGTCATATGGTAGTTCTATTAATTTTTTGAGGAACCACTATACTATCTTCTATAGTGGTTGTACTAATTTACATTCCCACCAACAGTGAATGAGGGTTCTTTTTTCTCCACAGCCTCTCCAACACTTGTTATTTTGTTATTACCTGTCTTGTTGATAATAGATAATCTAACAGTTGTGAGGTCATATCTCGTAGTTTTGATTTGCATTTCTCTAATAGCTAGAGAAGATGAGCATCTTTTCATATATCTATTGGCCATTTGTATTTCTTGGGAGAAGTATCTGTTCATGTCCTTTTCCTATTTTTTATTGGACTGTTTGCTTGTTTGTTGTTGAGTTTTGTGAGTTCTTTATATAAATATATTTTGGATATTAATCCCTTATCTGAGCTGTTGTTCAAAAATATCATCTCCCATTTAGTTGTCTGTGTGTTTTGTCAGTTTCTTTTGCTTTGCAAAACCTTCTCAGTCTGATGTAATCTCGTTCATTTATCTTTGCCTTTACTTCCCTTGCCTTTGGAGTCAAATTCATAAAATGTTCTCTATGGCCAAGGTCCATGAGTTTAGTACCTATGTTTTCTTCTATGTATTTTATTGTTTCAGATTTTATATTTAGGTCTTTGATTCATTTAGAATTAATTTTTGTACAAGGTGACAAACCTTAGTTGAGTTTCATTCTTTTGCATCTGGCTTTCCAATTTTCCCAGCACCATTTATTGAAGAAGCTTTCTTTTCTCCATTGTGTGTTTTTGGCTCCTTTATCAAAGATGATTTGAACAAATATATGTGGTTTTATTTCTGGGTGCTCTATTCTGTTCCATTAGTCTGTGTGTCTATTTTTCTGTCAATACCATGCTGTTTTGATTTTCGTGGCTCTGTAATATAATTTGAAGTCAGGTATTGTAATGTCCCCAACTTCATTTTTTTTTTCTTAGGATTACTTTGGCTCTTGGGGTTTTTTTATGGTTCCATATAAACCTGATGATTTTTTGTTCCATTTCTTTAAAAAATGACATTGGAATTTTGATTGGAATTGCATTAAATTTGTATATTACTTTGGACAATATGGTCATTTTTAACTATATTCTTTCTATCCAAGAACAAGGAATGTTTTTCCATTTCATTGTATCTTCTTGGATTTCCTTTAGCAATACTTTGTAGTTTTCAGTATATAAGTCCTTTACATTCTTTGTTATGCATTCTTTGTTATGCATACCTATTCCTAGGTATTTTTTTTTTGTTGTTGCAATCATAAAAGGAATTTTTTTCAGTTCATTTTCTGAAGTTTTATTGTTGGCATATAAGAAAGCAATAGACTTCTGTATGTTAACTTTGTATCCTGCAACCTAACTGTATTGGTTTATTGTTTCTAATAGTCTTTCTGTGGAGTCTTTGGGTTTTCTATATATAGGATCATATCATCTGCAAAAAGTGAAACCTTTACTTCTTCTTTCCCAATATGAATGCCTTTTATTTCATTCTCTTGTCTGATTGTTCTGGCTAGAACTTCCAGCACTGTGTTTAGTAGGAGTGGAGAGAGAGTGAAACCTTGTCTTGTTCCTGATTTCAGAGGAAAAGTTTTCAGTTTTTTTGCCATTTAATATGATGTTAGCTGATAGTTTATCATAAATGGCCTTTATAATGTTGAGATATTTTTCTTCTACACCAATATTGTTGAGTGTTTTAAACATAAAATGATGTTGTATTTTATCAAATGCCTTTTCTGCATCTATTGATAGGATCATATGTTTTTTGTTCTTCGTTTTGTTGATATGGTATATTGTTTTATGTATGTTGAACCATCCTTGTGCTTTTGGGATGAATCCCACTTGATCATGATGATTTATTTTTTTTAATGTGTTGTTGTATTCAGTTTGCTAGTATTTTGTTTAGGATTTTTGCATTTATATTCATTAGAGACATTGGTCTGTAGTTTTCTTTTCTTGTGTTGTCCTTACCAGGTTTTGGTATGAGGGTTATGTTGGCCTCATAAAATGTGTTTGGAAGTATTGCTTTTTCTTCAGTTTTTTGGAAGACTTTGAGTAGGATAGGAATCAAATCTTTGAATGTTTGATAGAATTCACTACTATAGCCATCTGGCCCTGGACTTTTATTTTTTGGGAGGTTTTTGATAGTTGTTTCTATTTCCTCCATTTATGGGTCTGTTTCGGCTTACTACTTCTTCATGATTCAGTCTAGGAAGATTATATTGTTCTAGGAATTTATCCATTTCTTCTAGATTATTAAATTTGGTGGCATATAGTTTTCCATAGTATTCTACAATAATCCTTTGTCTATCTATTGATATCTGTGGTAATTTCTCCTCTTTCATTTTGGATTTTATTTATATGAGTTCTTTCTCTTCTTTCCTTAGTGAGTCTTGCCAAGAATTTGTCAATTTTATTGCACTTTTCAAAGAACCAGCTCCTTGTTTTATTGATTCTTTCTATAGTTTTTCTGTTCTCTATTTCATTTATTTCTGCTTTAGTTTTTATTATTTCCTTTCTTCTGCTTGTTTTGGGTTGCCTTTGTTCTTCTTTTTTTAGTTCCTTAAGATGTAATGTTAAGTTGTTTACTTGGGCTCTCTCGTTTGTTCATATAAGCCTGTAATGATATGAACTTCCCTCTTATTACTGCTTTTGCTGCATCCCAGAGATTCTGATATGTTGTGTTGTCCTTTTCATTTGTCTGTATATCTTCTTTGATCTCTGCTTTTATTTCTTTTTTGACCCAGTCGTTTTTTAGAAGTATGTTGTTTAATTTCCACATTTTTCTGGGTTTGCTTACTTCTTTTTTGCAGTTGAATTCTAGTTTTAAAGCTTTATGGTCAGAGAATATGCTTGGTATAATTTCAGTCTTTCTGAATTTTTTGATGTTAGTTTTGTGTCCCAACATGTGGTTAATTCTTGAGAATGTACTATGTACACTGGAGAAAAATGTATATGCTGATGTTTTGGAATGAAATGTCCTGTAGGTGTCTATCATATCCAATTGTTCTAGTGTTTCATTTAAGGCCAATATTTCTTTATTAGTTTTCTGTTTGTATGAACAATCTAGAGCCCTCTGTGGTATATTGAGAGCTCCAAATATGATTCCATTTTTGTTGGGTTTTATTTTTAGATCAGTTAGTAGATGTCTTATATACTTTGGTGCTCCTTGCTTTGGTGCATATATGTTAAGTATTATATCTTCTTGATTCAATGTCCCTTTTATCATTATGAAATGACTATCTATGTCTGTGATTACCTTTGTTGTCTTGTAGTCAGCATTGTTAGATAGGAGTATGGCTACACCTGCTTTTCTTTGGATATTATTTGCTTGGAGAATTGTTTTCCAGCTTTTCACTTTGAATCTATTTTTATCTTTGTAGCTTAGATGTGTTTCTAGAGGGCAGCATACAGTTGGATTTTCTTTTTTAATCCATTCTGCTACTCTGTGTCTTTTTATTGGTGAGTTTGATACATTTATGTTTGATGTAATTATTGACACTTGAGGGTTTCCTACTGCTATTTTTTTTTTGTATTTTTCTGAAGTTGGAAACAGGGAGGCAGTCAGACAGACTCTCGCATGCACCCGACCGGGATCCACCTGGCATGCCCACCAGGGGGTGATGCTATGCCCATCTGGGGTGTTGCTCTGTTGCAATCAGGGCCATTCTAGCACCTGAGGCAGAGGCCATGGAGCCATCCTCAGTGCCCGGGCCAACTTTGCTCCAATGGAGCCTTAGCTGTGGGAGGGGAAGAAAGAGACAGAGAGGAAGGAGAGGGGGAGGGGTGAAGAAGCAGACGGGCGCTTCTCCTGTGTGCCCTGGCCAGGAATCGAACCTGGGACTCCTGCACGCTGGCCGACGCTCTACCACTGAGCCAACCGGCCAGGGCTCCTATTGCTATTTTATATAATGCTTTCTAATAGCTGTATTTCTTGTTTGGTTCTTTTGTTTTTCTGTCATTTTTTTTATTTGGTTGTATTCCATACTTCTTTCTTCTGTTTCTTCTTTTTCTAAACCATGTGTTTTAGTAGTGGTATTTTCAGGAGTGGTTACCATTAAGTAATTAAAGGAATATATACTATATTCATTGTACTCCATTATTTCAGGAGGGTTTCTTCACTCCATCCTCCTTTGTTTTTGCTAATTTTTGTCTTCTCCCCTTTTTTGTTTTTGTTGTCATAGATTATTCTTGTTTTTATTGTGCTCTTGTTGGAGCTTTTACTTGTGATTTTTTTTTTGTTCTGTTCTTTGTATCTGGTCTGATAACCCCCTTTAGTATTTCCTAAAGTAGGGTTTTCTGGTGATACAATCTTTCATCTTCTCTATATCTGTGAATGTTTTTATTTCCCCTTTATATTTGAAGGAAAGCTTTGATGGATATAGTATTCTTGGCTGCAAGTTTCTCTCTTTCAGTACTTTAAATATTGGGGTCTACTCTCTTCTGGTTTGCAGAGTTTCTGCTGAGTAATCTGATGATAACCTAATAGGACTTCCTTTATATGTTGTAGTTTTCTTTTCCCTGGTTGCATTAATGATTTTTTCTTTGTCATTGATTTGTGATAATTTCATTATGATTTGCCTTGGAGTAGATCTGTTTGGATTAAGATAACTCAGTGTTCTGTTCACTTCTTGGATTCGAGATTCTAAACCTTTCCACAGGCTTGGGAAATTCTCATTAATTGTTTGTTTGAATATGTTCTCCATTCCTTTTTCTCTCTCTTCTCCTTCTGATATACCCATTATTCTTTTTTTAAAATTTTTTATTTTATTTATTCATTTTTAGAGAGGAGAGAGGGAGAGAGACAGAGAGGGAGAAGGGGGAGGAGCTGGAAGCATCAACTCCCATATGTGCCTTGACCAGGCAAGCCCAGGGTTTCGAACTGGCGACCTCAGCATTTCCAGGTCGATGCTTTATCCACTGCACCACCACAGGTCAGGCCCCATTATTATATTACTCTTTCTGATGGAGTCAGACAATTCTTGTAGGGCTTTCTCACTTTTTTAAGTTTATGAGTCTCTTTCTTCTCTCTGTAGTATCTCTAGTTGCCTGTCTTCTATGTCACTAATTCTCTCTTCTATCTGGCCTATTCTATTAGCTAACCTTGTCACCTCATTTTTCAGTTCATGTGTTGAGTTTTTCATCTGTTTGGTTCCTTTTTATAGTTTTAATTTTCTTGATGAAATATTTTATTTGTTCATTAAATTGTTTTTTAGCTCACTAAATTGCCTTTTAGAGCTTTCTTGTATTTTAATGAGTACTTTTAGTACTTCAATTTTGAATTCCCTGTCATTTAACTTCAAGGTTTCCATGTAATTGAAGTTATTTTCTACAGAAATTTCATCATCTATCTGAGCTATGTCTCTGTCTTTTGTATGCATGATATTGGATTTCTTTTCCCCAATGGCATTTGAGAATAGTATTGTTAATAACACTAATAAGAGATAATTAAGAATGTAAAATAAAAGTTGAAAAAAGCAAAAATGAAAATTCTATAATGATAAATGGAACAAATACTACAGAGAACAAGGAGTAGGAACTGAAGAGAAATGGCAAAATAGAGAAAAAATAACAAAAAAAGTGAAATGTCACAAGGGAAAATATGAGTTCAAAATACAATAATTTGATGATGTCAATCAGATGAGAGAAAAAAATGAAAAAAAATAAAAAAGTTAAAGGAGAAGAAACTAGAAAGGAGAATAAAGAGAATGAAAGGACAGAAAATAAAATACAAAACAAAGAAAGGGGAAAAAGAAAAAAAACAGAAGTAAAGGTTTCTGAAATGAAACCCTCACAAAAAAAAGAATGAAAAGTATAACAACTGTAGATAATATAGTTCAAAAGGAAAATATTTTTTTAAAAAAAAGAAAGAAGTAAAAATGACAAAAAGCATAAAAAAATTTTTTTTCTGGTTTTGAGATATAGATTCTTTTCTTTTTTTCAGCAGGTGGCTCTGTCCTACAAGTTTTGCCTCTGTGCAGCTCTTGGGCAGAGGTATGCTGGGCCTCAGTCCCGTTGGCAGGCTGGGCTTGTTAGAGCTTTGTGATTATCTGGTTATAGTAATGAGAGTCTCAGTTTTCCAGGTGCTTCTATGCACATCCCTCCCATGGGAGCTAGCAGCCTGGAGACTTAGCTGTGGTGGCCGCCTCAGCTACTGTCCTCACAGCAAAGGAATCTGTACACAGACAGGTCTCCCCTCCAGTGCCTCTCAAAGCACAGTTCTGGGGAAGGCAGTGGGAATGAGAGCTGCCAGCATCAGCAGGCAGGGTAGGTCACAGACTAAGGACCAGGTTCCCTTTTGTTTCACAAAGGCAAAATTCTGTGAGCCAGTGGGCTTATCTGGCCATGCCTCAGGGCACCACAATTTTAATCTCTATGGGCTTTTCCTGTTTGTGCTGCTTGGTAGCCCGCAACAGGCCATGTGTGTATCCAGCTCCCATGACTGTACACAGACGGTTTCAGCCACCATTCTGGCGCCCAGCCTGGGCATTCTCAGGCCAAGGGTCTTGGCCCATGTGAGCTCCTGGCACTGCAGATCGTGGAGCTGGTAATGCCCAAAGATGCTGAACCCCTGTGGGCTCAGCACTGTTAATCTTGGGCAAAGCACCTCAGCCTGCCCATGTGCCCACTCACTGCCCGTGCTGTTGATGCTAGGTGGAACCTAGCACCTCTGTGCACACCCTGTGCAGGGCATCGTGGAGCTAGGAGTACCCAAAAATGCTAGTGTTCACGCAGGTGCCCAGCGTTATTCAATTCGGGCAAAGCACCTCGGCCCTCACGTGCGCCCACTCCCTCCCCAAGTTGGTGATGGCCAGTGGAACTGCTAGCGCTGCTGAGAATACACAAAGATGCTGGTGCCGGCCCATGCGGGCACCCTGTACTGAATTTTAGGTGGATCCCACCACCCGTGTGCTCACCCAGTGTCCACAACCTCAGGGAGAGCTGGCGTGTTCTTTCCTTTGTTTGGGCACCCATCATAACTCCACTCCATCCCCACTAGCTCAGTCTTTCCTCTTTGCCCATCTCCAAACAAAAATGCCCTACCTCGGATCAGCGTGGAAAGCAAAATGCCCTATCCTCCATCTTATCTATTCAGCCACTTTTTTATCCAATTATACCTTGTCTGGAGTGTGTACATTTTGGTACTCCTAAGGTGTTTTTTTTTTTCTTTTCTGTGTTTATTTGTTAAATTTGTTGAAATTTCAAGGGGAGAGATTGGGAGAATCTCTCATGCGGCCATTTCTCTGATGCCACTTCCCTCAAGGAAATTTTTGATATCTTCCTTGATCTCATTGTTAACCCATTTGCTATTTAATAACATACTATTTAGCCTCCAAGTGTGATTCTTTTTCTGTTTTTCTATTGTAGTTGATTTCTAGTTTTATGCCATTGTGATCAGAGAAGATGCCTGATATGATTTCAATCTTCTTAAATTTACTGAGACTTGTTTTGTGTCCTAACATGTGGTTTGTCCTAGAGAATGTACCATGAGCACTTGAAAAGAATGTATATTCTGCTGCTTTGGGATAAAGGGTTCTAAAGATATCAATCAAATCCAGTTGTTCTAGTGTGTCATTTAAGGCTGCTCTTTCTTTGTTAATTTTCTATCTGGTTGATCTATCTATTTATGTTAGTGGGGTACTAAAATCCCCTACTATTATAATATTGCTGTTGATCTTGCTCTTTATGTCAGTCAATATATATATATATATATATATATATATATATATATATGCTTTGTATATTTAAGTGCTCTTATATTAGGTGCATAAATACAGTGTGTCCATAAAGTCACGGTGCACTTTTGACCGGTCACAGGAAAGCAACAAAAGACGATAGAAATGTGAAATCTGCACCAAATAAAAGAAAAGCCCTCCCAGTTTCTGTAAGATGTGGCAGCATGTGTGCATGCACAGATGATGACGTAATACCGTGTATACAGCAGAGCAGCCCACGGCCATGCCAGTCGAGATGTGGACGGTACAGAGGAAAGTTCAGTATGTTCTGTGACCAAAGTGCAACGTGAATTCATGACCAAAGTGCAATGTGAATATTGGCACGTTTATAACAAAGTGCCACCACATAGGAATAACATTACTCAGTGGGATAAGCAGTTGAAGGAAACTGACAATTTGGTGGAGAAACCCCATTCTGGTAGGCCATCAGTCAGTGATGAGTCTGTAGAGGCTATACAGGATAGCTACCTAAGGAGCCCTAAAAGATCTGTGCGTGCGTGTACTCACCAATTACACCGAAACAAGACTACAGTTCATAAAGTGTTAAAGAAGTGTCTCTGTTTTACGGGGTACAAATTGTGGCTGATGCATGCTATCAAACTGGCAGATAGACCCACACGATGCGCATTTGCTACAGATATGCTTCATGAGATCGACAATGATGCAAGATTTTTGCAGAAGATTGTGTTTAGCAATAAGGCGACCTTCCATATCTGTGGACATGTTCATCGCCATAAAGTCTGAATATGGGCTGCTGAACATCCTCATGCCTATGTTGAGTATGAATGTAACACCTCTAAAGTGAACGTATGGTGTGGCCTGATGCATGATAAGGTGATAGGCCCATTTTTTTTCGCGGAGCAGTCTGTGACAGCAAAGTTCTATCTTGACATGTTGGAATTGTATGCAGTGCCACAATTTCCAAAAGGTGTCATCTTTCAACAGGACAGTGCTCCTCCACACTACGCCACCATTGTTCGTGAGTTTCTGAATAGAACATTCCCCCAGCGGTGGATAGGCAGGGGTTCTGTCAAGCCATGGCCACCACGATCCCCGGATCTGACGCCCTTAGACTTTTACTTTTGGGGTTATGTGAAGCAACATGTACATTGAATGTATCAATGACATTAATCACTTAAAACAGAATCACAGACATTATTCACTCTGTTACACCAGACGTCCTTACTCTTGTGTGGCAAGAACTTCACTATTGTTTGGATGTGTGTAGAGCAACAAATGGAGCCCACATCGAACTGCGCTGAATAGGTATGAAACTGGGAGAGTTTTCCTTTTATTTGGTGCAGATTTCATATTTCTATTGTCTTTTGTTGCTTTCCTGTGACCAGTCTAAAGGACACCATGACTTTACAGACACATGGTACAGTATTTTCAATGGTTATATCCTCCTTTTGGATTGCTCCCTTTATCATTATGTAATGATCTTCTTTCTCCCTTACTATAGCTTTTGTTTTAAAAGCTATTTTATCAGGTATGAGTATTGCTACCCCAGATTTTTTTTCATTTCCTTTTGCATGAAATACTTTTTTCCAACCCTTCATTTTTAGTCTATGTGTATCTTTTGTTCTGAGGTGGGTCTTTTGTAGACAGCATATATATAGGTTTTATTTTTTTATGTATGTAGCTACCCTATGTCTTTTGATTGGAGCATTTAATTCATTTACATTTAAGGTTATTATTGATATGTACTCATTTATTGCCATTTTATTCTTTAAACCTACAGCCCTCTTTCTCTCAATTTCTTTTTTTTCCCCCTGCTCTTTTTATAGCAGGACCCTGAACATTTTTTGCAGTACTGGTTTGGTTTTAATGAATTCCTAGAGTTTTTTTTTTTTTTTTTGGTCTGGAAAGCTTTTTATTTCTCCTTCAATTTTATTTTCTTTTTGCTTTATTTTGTTTTGTTTGTATTTTTCCAAAGGTAGAAGCGGGGAGACAAACAGACTGCTGTATGCACCTTACCAGGATCCATTCAGCATGCCCACCAGGCGTTGTCCTGTTATGGCCAGAGCCATTCTAGCGCCTGAGGCAGAAGCCATGTAGCTGTCCTCAGCACCCGGACCAACTTTGCTCCAATGGGGCCTTGGCTGCAGGAGGGGAAGAGAGAGAGAGAGGGAGAGGGGGAAGGGTGGAGAAGAAGATAGGCACTTCTCCTGTGTGCCCTGGCCAGGAATCAAACCCGGGACTTCCACATACCGGGCTGATGCTGTACCGCTGAGCCAACCAGCCAGGGCTCTCCTTCAATTTTAAATTATAGCCTTATTGGATGAAGTAGTCTTAGTTGTAAGTTCTTGTTTTGCATTATTTGAATATTTCTTGACAATCCCTCTGGCCTGAAGTATTTCTTTTGAGGAGTGAGAAGTCATCCTTATGGTTGCTCTTCAGTTGGTAATTACAATATTTTTTGCTCCATAAGACACACTTTTTTCCCCCCAAAAGTGAAGGGGAAAATTCCTATGCATCTTATGAAGTGACTGTTCATTTTTTTTTTAGCTGCTGTGGGGTGCTACACCAGTAAACATATGTAGAATGAGTGCTAGTGGGAGTGTAATCATACCTGCCACAGCTGTGTGTGGAAACCTGGCATCTGCTGAATCATCTCCTCATTCCAGTTTCCACAGTTGCATTGCAGCTCAGGAGGGAAGGCGAATGACGCTGTGTGAGCACATTCATCTGGCATCATCGAGGGCAGACATGAGAGGTGCGCTGTAGCAGTGGAGGGCTGTGCTGCAGCTGCTGGAGCTCTGTGTGAAGTGCCAATGTCACTTGCTGCCCTATTAGAGCTTGACCAGTGTAGAGCACATATAAGCAAAACCACACACACAAAAACCTTCAAAGAAGTGTAGACTCATCTAGCTGTAATTTCTGGGGGTCTTACCAGCCAGTTGCATCCTCTCGATGTTTCCATCAACAAACTGTTAAAGTCTTTATGTGAGAAGAGTGGAACAAATAGATGGCTGCTGGTAATCATGATCTGACACCAACTGGATGAATGAGGAGACTCACTATCACTCAAGTTGTGCCATGGGTGAAAACATGGCAGTCAGCGAAGAATGAAACTGTGGTACATTCAAAAAATGTATTGGTTGGCAAACCACGACTCATGAGCCACATGCAGCTCTTTGACCAGCTTAGGAGTACCCTAATTAAGTTAATAACAATGTACCTACCTATATAGTTTAAGTTTAAAAGATTTGGCTCTCAAAAGAAATTTTAATTGTACTGTTGATATTTGGCTCTGTTGACTAATGAGTTTGCTGACCTCTGCCTTAGATGGCACTGAAGATGGAATCATATATGAAAATAGCAAAGAAAGTGATAACAGTGATTGTGAGCAGCTGAGCTTCTTAAATTCTGACACTGGCAATGATGAGTTCTTGGGGTTCCCCGGACAACTAGAAGAGTATTTGAACATTAAAGTCTCTTCTCATTTCTTAACAGTGCTAATATTTGTTAATGCTGCTGTTGAGTTTACATTGTTGAAAAATTATTTTGGTGTATTTTATTAAATATTTTAACACACCATTTGGTTCAGAATATTTTTTTTCTTATTTTCCTCCTTAAAACCGTAGGTGCATCTTATGGTCAGGTGTGTCATATGGTGTGAAAAATACGGTAACTGCTTTTATTTTTTCAGCTCTTAGTCTTCTTTTTTTGTCTCTTAACTTCGGCACTTCGGCATTTTAATTATGATGTATCTTGGTGTAGGCCTCCTTAGGTTCATCGTTAATGGGATTCTGTGTTTCTTGAACTTGTGTAACTTCTTTCTTCATCAATTTAGGGAAGTTTTCAGCTATATTTCTTCAAACAAGTTCTCTATCCCTTGTTTATTCTATGCTCTTTCAGGAACCCTTATGATGGATGTTATTTTTCTTCATGTTGTCACAGAGGTCTCTTAGAGTTTCCTCAGTCTTTCTGAGCCTCTTTTTGTTTCTCTGCTTCTGTACTTACGTTTATCTTGTCATCTAGATTGCTGAGTCAGTCCTCTGCTCCATCCAAGCTGCTGTTGATTTCTTCTAATGCAGTCTTCATTTCTGATATTGTCATCTCTGACTGGTTCTTTTTTATGATTTCAATGTCCTTTTTGATGGATGCTATCTCTTTGTTTAAGTTCTTGTGGTAATCATCCATTGTTGCTCTAAGATCCTTGAGCATCATAAAAATCATTATTTTAAGTTCTGCATCTGGTAGTATGGTTACTTTCATTTCATTTAGTTATCTTTCTGGGGATTTCTCATGTTGATATTCATTCAGGTCATGTTCTTTGTTTGCTGATTTTGTCTGTGTATTAGGTAGCTTTGCTCTGACTTTGAAATTTGTTGTGGTGTCTTTATGAGGATGATGGGTTCAGTGGTACTGACCTCCAGTCCACCTGACTTCCTTGCTCTAGGAATGCTTCTTGAGGGTGTTATTTATCCTCCTGTTGTGAGTATTGAATGCAGTTGGTCCTTTCATGGGTGTAGTTATCACTTCATGCTGGATGGCTTTTAGGGTCAACCTTGATAATGTGTATTAGACACTGTAGTGTCTTTCCTGTTGGATATATTTATTCTCCTCAGTGTCTGTTGCCTGCTGGACTCCTCTGAGCATGTGCTGCTTGTGTAGCTAGCTGAGTCTAGCATTGGTGCTCTCTGCCACCCACTGCTGGTTGTGTTGGTTCTTGGGTTGGCATCAGCTGTTGTTTGTAACCTTTTGTGGGTTACTTGCCTAGCTCTGTTTGCTGTCTATGTCTGCATTTTCTGTGCCTGGGTAGTGTGGAAGGGACCAACCTGTTTATAAAGATCAGCTTCCTTCTGCTTAGAGATGATAGCAGCTCTGTAAAAGTCTCACATTTCATAAAATTTGTCTTGATTTTTCAGCTGTTCCACTTCCTCTTGCAGCTATGCAGTCTTCCCACAGAGCCTTCTGTAGAAAGACTATAGTGTGGGCTCAGACTGGCCTCACCCAACCAACCCCTCTACAGGTTGCAGGCTTGGTGGATTAGGGCAGCTGATGTTGGGAATACAACATTAGTGGGACCCCCCCTACTTCAGGGGTCTTTTGGTCAGGAGCTCAGTACAGGGAAAGTGGCTGCTACTCCAGAGCCTAATCCCTCAGCCACTGCCAGATACTCACATTTTATTTCTCCCTAGCAAAGTGAGCAGCAGGTTCAGATTGAATGGGACTGATAGTCTCCTCTGAAGAAGTTCTTTCTGCTGGTGAGACCTTGGTCTCAAGAAGGAAGACTTGAGAGAGTCTCCCTATGAGGCTGACTGTGTTCCCCAGAAGTGGCCTAGTCACTCGACTAGTTCCAACAATAGGCTCCAGGGAACTCATACTTTGAATGTATGTGCTCCAAGTCTCTTCCCTCCGCCCTGTGGAACCTAGCCCAGCAGGGCAGGATATCCAGCACCTTGGCTGGGTGATTATGAAGTTCCGCCCTGTCCAAGGTACACAAGCTGCTGTGCTGGTGCTGATTATGGAAAGCAGACCTTGCCTCAGTTGGGCCCAGTGTGATGAGCCCTCCCTTAGGACATGCCTCCAGCAAGGGTTATTAGGTTCTGAACGGATGCTCTCTGCACTGGGCCACTGGATGTACCAGCCCTGGGCCTCCCTGGAGGGAACCCAGTGCAGACCAGTGGGTGACACTGCCCGTGGCTGGCCCTCAGCAACCTTCTTGGAGCTACAAGCAGTCCAGTGTTTTTGGCTGCCTCTGCTGGGTCCAGGTGCACATGGAAACACCAAGCTGCACACCTAGGCTGACTTTTACTCACACTGGACCTGGGGGAAGGTCAGCAGAAGGCTAAATTTCCCTGAGTTTCACTTCCTGCAGCTTCTGTCTGATGGCTGCTTGTTGGGTTCTGCCACGGAAAAAACGTCTGGTGGAGTCTAGAGCCCGGGGCAATTCAGGCAACAGGGAGAGTGGTAGGTGTGGCCTCTGCCCCTCAGCCCCAGGTGTCAGTCTGTCCAGACTTTTTCACAGACCTCAGTAGGGTGTGGCCACAAGGAATCCTGTGGGGGTGGCCTCTAAAATCAGAGATAGGGTCTTTCCACAGTCCGGACAGTTTCTACTGAATCTCCCGTGAGGTGGAAGCACCAGTTGTAGTCTCAGGAGATTACGGGGGAAAGCTCTGGCCTTCACATCAGAAAACAGAGTCACTGACATACCCCCTTCTAACTGGCTCACTTCTCAAACGGCCCAGTCTCCATAGGGTGGGGCAGGAGAGATTCCCAAGCGTGGGGAAGTTGCTTTTCCCCAGGCTGATGCCACACAGAGGGGACTGCTTCATCCAGGAAGGATGGCGACTACAATATTGGAGAATGACTAAGCAAAGAGGTTAGTGCCCCACAGTGTCTCTCCCTGGGCCTCCAACTTTACACTCCCCTCACATGACTCTAGTCCTCTCCATCCTCTACGGGAACTCCAGGTAAGTGGCTGTGGGTGAGATTTTTTATGCTGTCCCTTTAAGATGGAGCCTGCATCTCTGACAGTTTCTGTCCCTCACAGACTAAAACCTCAGCTCCTTTTACCACCAAAAACTGTGTGGACACCTCTTCTAGTCTTTAGTACCGCAGGCTGGGGAGCCTGTCCTGGTGCATAAGACCCTTACCTCTCAGGGTGAACCTCTCCACAGTGAGAGTTTCTCCAGACACTCTGCCAACTTGCTCCTGGGGCAGGACAGCCCTTTTTGTGTCTCTGCCCTTCCTACTAGTCCCAATGTGGCTTCTGTGATCCTTTATTTAGTATAAAGTTGGTTTTTTAAGATGATCTTAAATTATGTTGTAATCGAAATTTGGTTCTGAGAGGTGGCAGCTGGAACATCCACCTACTCTGCTACCACCTTGGAATCTCTCTGTTACTTTATATCAAAAGATGGGCGTTTGAAGGAAGCTTTCTTATGGAACTCTGATTTAATAGCCCTTCATGTTTCGCATTCTGGAGTTTGGAGTTGGAAATCAAGGTGTCAGCAGGGTTGGCTCCTTTGGAGAACTATGAGGAAAGGATCTATTCCAGGCCTCTCTCCTTGTCCTTCCTCCTGAAATTAGAAGTCCGCTGGTCCAGGTTCAGGCCTTTTCCCTCCAATCAGTTATGACCTCCCCAAACCAGGGCACATATTGGCAAGTGAAAATGAGCACTACAACAATGGCCTTTTCTCCCATGCTGGAAGTCCGTGCTACAGGAACTGATGCCAGAAACAGGGTTGCATGGTTAAGGGAGTCAATCTGTTGTGTTTTTATTTTATTTTTATTTTTTTAAGTGAAAAGAGGAGAGATAGTGAGAGACTCCCACATGCACCCTGACTGGGATCCACTCAGCAATCTCCATAGGGCCAATGCTTTGCCAATCTGGAGCTGATGCTCACAACTGAACTATTTTTACCACCTGAATCTGAGGCTCCACAGAGCCATCCTCAGTGCTTGGGAAAAATGCCCTCAAATCAATCAAGCCATGGCTGTGGGAGGAGAAGGTGGGGGAGGAGAAGCAGATGGTCACTTCTCCTATGTGCCCTGCCTGGATATCGAGCCCCAGACTTCCACATGCAGGGTCAATGCTCTACCACTGAACCAACCAGCCAGGGCTCAATATTTCTTTATTGATTTTCTGTTTGGATGATCTATCTAGAGCTATCAGTGGAATAATACTTAGTTCCCCAATTGTGATTGTGTTTTTGTAAGTTTCTCCCTTTAGTTCTGTTAGTAGCTACTTGATATATTTTGGTGAATTCGATCCATTTACATTTAGGGTAATTATTGATGTATGAGGATTTCCTATAGCCATTTTATCTTTTGTTTTCTGGTAGTTCTGTGCTTGCTTTGGTTCTTTTCCCTTGTGTTTCTGTCCATTGTTTTTGGTGGTCTTCCATACTTTTTCCTCTGTTTTCTCTTTTTTTTAAGTGATGAGTCTCATTTTTTTTGTCTGTGTATATTTTACCATTAGGTTTATGAAAATGAAAGTTTTATATATACAGTTTTTTCTTTTGAATGCATATCTGATTTCTATCCTCCTTTGCAAATCTAGATCTATACCCTCTCCCTGTTTATGTTTTTGTTGCACAAATTATGCCTGTTTATGCTGTAAACTTGTTGGTGATCTTATTCATTGTTTTATCACCTTCTGTTCTTTGTTTTCGGTAAAATAACCCCCTGCAATGGAAGTCTGGTGATAAATTTACTCAGCTTCTGTATGTCTGGAAAAATCTTTATTTCTCTTTCATATCTAAAGGATAACTTTGCTGGATATATTATTCTTGGCTGGTAATTTCTCTTTTTCATTGGTTTGAATATTTCATTCTACCCTCTTCTAGCTTACAGCGTTTCTGCTGAGAAGTCTGATGATAACTTAATGGGCTTTCCTTTATAGGTTGCTTTCTTCTTTTTCCTGGCTGCCTTGAGAAATCTTTCTTTGTCATTAGTTTTTGACAGTTTTAATACAATGTGCCCTGGAGAAACTCTTTTTGGATTGAGGAAATTAGGTGTTCTGTTTGCTTCTTGGATTTGAGGCTGTAGCTCCTTTCATTGGTTTAGGAAGTTCTCATCAACTATTAATATTTTAAAAAGCTATCATTCCCTTCTTTGTCTCATTTTCTTCTGGTATGCTTATTATTTTTATATTGCTCTTTCTGATGGAGTAAGATAGTTCTTGTAGAGTTCTTTCATTTATTTATTTATTTTTATGTTCAAGTCTTTCTCTTCTTTTCTAGATTTCTGTCTTCTATCACTAATTATTTTTTCCATTTGGTCAGCTCTATTTCCTATGCTCACTGGTTTATTCTTGATCCTTTTTATTGAATTCTTCATCTCCAGAATTTCTGTTTGGTTCTTTTTTAAAGTTTTAATCTCTTTGGTAAGTACTCATTTTGTTTCTTGGTTTGTTTTCTGAATTGATTAAACTGCCTATCTGTGTTTTCTTGCATTTCATAGAGTTTTATCAGGACCATAATCTTGAAATGTTTGTCATTTAAGTTTCCAGAAAACAAACTTAAAGACATAGAAATATGTGACTTAAGTGACAGAATTCAAGATTGCAGTTCTAAAAAAACCCAAATTAAAAAATTGATTTAAAGGTAAGAGTTGGTTCTATACAGATAATCCAGGTCTGGAAGTAATTTCAGGACTGGTGATCGACTCAGGGTGATTATTAAAAAATGAAATAAGATAAACATTAAAAGGAAGGTCTGGTGGGAAAACAGCCCCAATAGAATGAGCCCGAGGCCCTAAATAAAACAAACACAAACACAAAAACTCCACCTTTAAGTGCTTCTACTTCATTTTGTTTGAACCTATCACCCCAGCTTTGGCTGGCAAAGATTAGTCTCATTTTGTAGAAGATAAAACCAAGGCCTATTGTGGTTAATGATTGCCCATGTCAAGTGGCTCATAAGGACAAAAACTGATGAGTCTTACTCAATACTCTTTCATTTTTATATAATACAGCTGGATCATCAAAAAATAGTTAAATTATATTTGGTCTACTTGTACATACTCTGAGAAGGAAGAAATAATACTTTTAAAAGATTTTCCTTAGTCTAGTCTAATTTTATACTTAAAGGAATAAGCTATCATCTTTTTAAACTTATATGTAGAGCAATCGATTCAGATGGTTATGGGTGAATGAGGTGTTATATTTGATTGCTTCTTTCTGTACTCATCTCTTGCTATTCTGGCATTCTAATTTTAATTCCTTCAATACTCCTCATGTTTTTATCACCAGTGGAAACAACTTCTGATTTCTTCAAAACTTTTTATAGGAAAAGAATGTTGAAATTTCATCTTTCTGAGACCCTAATGACCAGTTTCACTGCCTCTTCTCTCCTCCCCTCCATATGCCTTGGTCATTCTCCAAATAACACTCAATTTGTCTTTTAAAGATGCTCTTCTGATCTGCCATTTCTATGATTAAAATTACTTAGTGATCTGTCTTAACCTTTAGGGAAAAATTCAAACTCTTGAGTGTGTCATACAGTTACTGTTTTTAGTGTGTGCAGTCTCATTTTTTGCCACTTGCCCTTGGAATGCCTTTTGTTGTTCTTTTTTTGCAAAGCTCAGTCTTGTTCTGCAGGACTCAACTGAGATTCCACTTTCTCCTGGGAAGTTTCTCAGGATCCTGCCCGTTGGAGTTAGGTATCCTCCTATATGCTCTTATGGTACCCCATGAGTTTCTTGTCACAACCTTTAGCACACTGGATTCTAGTGAGCTATTTATTCACTGTCGGCACTCTTTTTAGACTTGTAAACTCTACCTTCAAAGAGCTCAGTCTTATTCACCCTTCATTTCCTTGTACAGAACATTTTTTAAAAAACCATAAACTGAATTGATAATAGTGCTGTTAAAACCTGACTGGATTAAGGCAAGTTTGTATGTTATTTTATGCTGTGTAGATTCGTATATTTATTTCTATTTTAGTATCTTATGGCTTTTGGTTCAAAACTGAGTTTTACCACTTCCTTACTTATATCTTGGGTAAGGTATTTAACTTTTTTAAAACTTGGTTTTTTCTTCTGTAGCTTTGGATATTAATAGCAACCTGGTAATTATATTTCATGAGATGATGTATATAAGGTCAGTCAATGCTCGTTAATAAATGACAGCAGTTGTCCTCATGTTGAAGAGGTGGAACCTGCTTTATGTTTATCTGGTAAAGGTTGCTGACTTTACTTGGGATAGACAATATTCTGAACAACATTGGGCTCATTTTCTACTGGATAGTTGGGTTTTATTTGCGGGCCGCCTTTTATCAAAAGTGTCCTAGTTTGAATAATAAATTATTTCATCACTCTAACATATATAATATTAGAACCCAACCTATGCCCTTCACTGGTTGCATAATTTTTGAGGGCAGAGGATTGTGGGGTATGATATTTGCTCCTGCACATTTAGTAGCAAGTTAAAAGAAAACAAAAATTGAGCACTTAGGGAGCAATTAAATTCTAAACTGTATGATTTTGAAAATACTGTTAGATGTTTAGGATTCTTGGTTGTCTGGATATTTTGGGAAGGAAGAGGGAGTGGGAAGTATGAGTATAATATTTACAAATCAGTCACTTGTTGTCAGCTTTCCCCCCTATATTATGTAATCTGTAACCCTTTTATCTTTAAATTTCTTTATTCATTGGACAGAGGAATTAGCTAATTATTTATAGTCATGATCTACATAATGACATTTCAGTCAACATTGAACTGCATATATGATGATAGTCCCAAAAGGTTATAATGAAGTTGAAATTTCTATCACCTAGGGATGTCCTAACCATCCTAACGTTAGAACACAAAACGTTACTCACATGTTTGTGGTGATGCTGGTGAAACAAACCCTCTGTGCTGCCAGTCACGCAAAGTATAGCACATACAATTATGTTTAAAGTGCTGGTCATCAGAAATTTTGTTCTGGTTTGTGAAAGAGTTAACCACCCTGATGTTATACAAGATTAGAGACCCAGTGATCTTTGTCAAGTTCACTTACTCAGGGTGATCTGCATTAGCAGTCCCCCAAATAATTCTATTTTCACTGGTCCCCAAGTGTAAAAAGTTGAAAACCACTGATATACAGTACATAATAATGGATAATGATAATAAATGACTATGTTACTGTTTTATGTATTTATTGTACTATATTTCTATCATTATTTTAGAGTGTATTCTTTCTACTTATTAAAAAAAAAAAACTTTGCTGTAGAACAGTACACTGTGTTATGCCAGCTGCATTCTCATACGTCTGTTTACCATGTTTCTTGATTACATCATATTATCTTTGCTTGATTTAATCTTGTGTTGTTTTGTACTGTAATATGCTGTATGGGCTTGTAGCTGCAGCAGATAGCCGAAGTGTGTAGTAGGTTATACTATCTAGGTTTGTGTAAGAGCACTCTGTGATGTTCACACAATGATGAAATCACCTGACAATGCATTTCTTTGAACATATCTCCATCATTAAGTGGTGCATGAGTGTAAGTTAAACTCTCTGTATCAGAAAATGTTTTTATCCCATTTATGACAGTTTTTACTCATAAAATCAATTTTCCACCTTTAGTTATTTTTTTTACTCTTTGCCTATTTTCAAATCTCGTATACATTTTTTTTTTCATTAAGGATCTAAAAAGCTATACAGTTAATTCTCTAGTAAGTTTTTGTCAAGTGTCTGGAATAGTGAGAGAAAAGAGCAGCATTTCTCTATTTTGTGTTCCTTGCTGAATATGTTATAGTGAATTTTTTCTGTAGAAGCTGTGTGCTTTTGTTTGAAGCCAGTGGAAGCTAATTTTCCAAGAATTAATGTTTGGCAAAAAAAATTTTTTTCATCTGCAAGATTAATATGTTTTTCTCATCAAAGATGTTTGTTTTTAATACATAGTTGTCTGTAGCTGGTTAGTTTACTTAAGACAGTCTAGGTGCTAAGGAAGGTCATGGACTGTGGTTTTTCTTTTCTGACCATGGCCAGCATCACGATCCCTGGACAGCCATCCCTCAAATGCTTATTTTTGGCCAAAATGGAACATAGTTTAGTGAGTGTAGCTGGATCAACATAAACTCGTGACCAGTGCTGGAAAAAGCTTTAAGTACATGCCTGTTTGGTAGGGGACTGGGAAAGTCATCTCTGTATAGGAAATTTAATTCTTTAAACATTAAAAATATTTTAAAATTCCTAATCTTTAGAGATTTGATCATTAAATATATGTATAGAATATGTCTTTGTTTCAGCACTAACAAGTTATACAAAAGTATTATTTATACATTTGTCAATTGGCAGTATATTCTACATAATTGAAAACATTTTCTTTTGAAACATCTGTTTTTCCATACAAGAATATATTTGGTCCACTAACACGAGCATTTTTTTTATGAATGTAGGACTTTTTATGCTAAAGAAAATTACTACATTGTTGTTCAGAACGCATATGTTTTTGGTTATAGTATTGTCACAACACAAAAATAGTGGCGTGCCTTGTAACCTCTGAAAATTTTTAATTCTGGAAAATATTTCTAGATTGTAAGAATATGATTGTTGTTTATTTCTATGGAAATATCTGAGACTTAATTTATACAGTTCTCTAGTTCACATTTGAGAAGTCAGTAATGAAGATAACCTTTTAGAATGTTGGGCTAAAAGTCATTCTAAATTCCCTGTTTTTACAATGTGTTAATTTTATTTGTTTACCCTTTAAGATAAGACAGTTTTATAGGCGATGAAGCAGAAAAATATATGATTTTATGTTGTGATAAAACTTTTAGGAAAATTGTATAAGTAGCTGTCAGTAGCCCACAAAGCCACGTATGAACTCATTTAAAATACTGATACCAAACTGAGTCTTACCTCATTAAACATTTTCTAAAACTGAAGATCCCTGTCCCATCACACTGATTTTTGAAATTTTATTCCAAATATGGGAACCATATTTCTTTTAATGATCCCCCAAAAGATGAATCAAGGGATGAATAAGTAGAAACAGTCTTTGTCTATTCTATTCATTAACTTCTCTAAGCCTTGACTCCTCTCCTTCCATTGTTGCTTACATTTTACAAGGCTTATAGGTTCTGAGGATTAAAATATAAATAAGACATTCTTTCTAGAGATTCCAGTGTACAGAGAAACAAATGTTCAAATAAGTGAATGGCTGAAAGATAAACACCAATTCCTCTCTGAGGGCAGTTAGCTATTGCAACTGAACAAATCAGTAGATGATAATTGTCTTGATGCAATGACTTAAACAGAGCATATTCTTCTTAACCCTTAGGTTGGATTTATTTGATTTGTGTATCTGTAGATTTTTAATTTCTTCTAAACTATAGATAGCTCAACTATTTTTATTCCCTAATATTGGATGTTGCACGTTTGCAGCATTCAAGTAGATCATCGTATAGTATTTGTCAGTTATTCAGCAGTTCAATGTGAAAATGAGTTGCTGACATTTCCAAAATATGAGCATGCTTTTCATTGGCCTATATTTTAAATATGTGCTTCTGTGGTATATAGAGTCTTCAAACAAAAACAGATAAATTTATTTTCAGACACTTGGGAAGGCTTATGAATCACTAACTAATAATGTAAATAACATGCAACCTATAATTTTATGTCTACCTAAAGTACTGAAAATTCTTGAACATATGTTTTTATAGCCCAGATATATAAAAATAAATTACAAAGAGGTAACTATCTCTGAAAAAATGTGGAGAATCTTAAATGTAAATTTTGATTTTGTATAAACATAAAATGAAATCAGGAAGACATATTACTATATATTAAAGTGTGAAAACACAGCATTAATAATTGCTGAAATGTTAACATATTAATTAAACTGAAACAGTTTTAAAGAAATTCTTAAATAAATGTAAAAATAACACCTCCAACTTTGAGAAAACAATTAGATTATTCAGTAAAATATAGACATAATGCCATCTCTTCATTCATTATCACCAAAGAATGCTAGATTAAGCTAGCTGGGAAACAGGAGTAAATTAATTTAATTTTGAAAGGTCTACTTTCAAAGAAGTAACTTATCTTCTTTGTACACATTATCATCAAATTCTTTTAAAAGTATGTAAAATTTCTACTGTTCTAGGCATAAATAACATATGTTTCCTATTGGATGGATCTAATGAAACTGAGCACCATCATTAACTGTCATTTATATTCATTTTCTAGTCCAACTGGATTCAGATATTATTTTAATACTTTAAGAAATAGATTAATTAAAATTTCTACAGTCTGTGATTATATAGAAAGTAGTGGGCCTTTTGGAAACTATGGAAATTTTAGTTGTTGAATGGTTGTGCTATGCAATTTTGATACTATTTTGAATTAGTATCACAATGAGTAGCAGTTATGAGTTTTAATTTGTGAAATATTATTCCTTTAAAGATCTTCAGATTTTTATTAAAGTGTACTGACATAAAAATTAAATAAGTGGTAAGTTTAAGAACTAAAATATTTTCTGGCTTTAGGTTATGTGGAGAAGTTGTTGAGGAGGCCGTCTCTAAATTCTTTGACTGAGTTTATGGAGAAGACTGAAAATGATGGAAGTCATCCCGAAGAAGTATTTCCCCATTTAAAAAGTAGACCAGAGAAAGAATATGTACCACAGCATGCCAGTGAAAGTCATCTAAGCTGGTATTCTCAACAGTTGGGGATATCTAATTTACTTATTTCAAGGTTTTATGTTTCTCCCACAGTATATTTTATCTGAATCAAATACAGCATTTTTTTTCAAGAATATCATCTTGGAGTCTAGTAATTAACATTTATTTAATCTGATTACAATGTTCTCATTTAGCAGAATTTGACAAATTTTTTTGGAATCTCAGTGAAAGTAATTAAAAATGAAAATCTTACCTATTAAGAATTTTAAAGTATAAAGTATTTTAACTAAGGTAAATAAAGATACAAATTATGGAATACTGGAAATATAGTTAATGAGTACCAATTCACTGTTACTTGGTATATTGCTTTTTAACAAATGCCTGCCATATTTTGCTTTTTTAGAATGGGGAATATACTCATTATTTATATGACTCATTGCTCCCCAAAATGACAATCTTGAAATTCTAAGTATGGATGGTATAACCCAAGTCCAGCTTTTAGTTTTAGCTTGTTATAAGTGAAAATGTTTGGTCATATATAATCATTCTTGACTTTTTGCCTGGTTTTTAATAATGGGCACTTGTCATTTATAGCCTTAAGAACACAATCTACATTTTGACATAGCCTCTAAGATGCCATCAAATGTTGATGAACCATTATATATGTTCTATAAAGAAGGAAAAAAACTGCCAATTAAGGAAACGTGGAATTTTATTTATAAATATTGAAAAAGCTCCTTAATTATACATAGATTTTTATTTCAAATAACTCTGTGTTTATATAAAAACAAAATGTAAGTGTAGGGCCCTGGTCGGTTGGCTAAATGGTAGAGCATGTGTATGCCCTGGTTCGATTCCTGGTCTTGGCAAAAAGGAGAAGCGACCATCTGATTCTCCACCCTTCCTCCTCTCCCTTTTCTCTCTCTCTTTCTCTTTCTTCCCCTCCCCTCCCGCAGCCAAGACTCCACTGGAGCACGTTGGCCCTGGGCGCTAAGGAAGGCACCATGGCCTTGCCTCAGGCGCTAAAATGGCTCCAGTTGTAATGGAGGAAACGCCCCAGATGGGCAGAGCATCGCCCCCTAGTGGGCACGCCAAGTGGATCCCTTAGGGCGCATGTGGGAGTCTGTCTCTCTGCCTCTCTGCTTCTCACTTCAGAAAAATACACATATACACACACACAAGTAAGAATAATAAATGAGTTAAAGTATTTTCAAAACTTATCTAGTATTCAAGTTCAGTGCTTCTGAATCACTTTTTGACTCAAGCTGTCCTTGCTATTAAGCATATTGGTGATTTGGCACTTTTTAGAAGCATCTTTAACTGAAATAAGATTGCTTGCTGCTGGGATTACAATATACAGTGAACTTACATTGGAGTCTTGCTTCTGGAATGTTACTAAACATTCCTGCTTCCCCAGCTCTCCCAACCTCTCTCCATGATCCTTTATTCCTAGGAGTTAAAAAGTGTTCCACCTCATCTCTGTGCTATTTGGCAAAGCATTTGACATTTATTCTATAAGTTTGGAGCATGTACAGGATAGACAGACAGCTCAGGACTTCCTCCTGAGTGACAGAGATTATAGGAAGCATCCTGATTTCAGGACGTAAAAATGTGACCCCTCCCCCCACCAGAAATGTCTTAGAGTGATATGCAATAGTGTTTAGGTAAAACATAATGAAGAAGGCAAGTATTACCAGTTTTGTTCTGAGTGATAATTATTATAAAGCCAAATGTGAAGGAGTTTTAGATTACCTGGAAAGTTTAATTGTTTGTTTTCTACTTAACATATTTATTCTTCTGAGGGAATTTATTTCTGAACAGCACTAAGTTTCAAGAAATGGTTTGGGACTCAGGTTTAGAAAGATAAATCTTTTGGGTTTGGAGTAAGGGAGAAGGAAGGGAAGAAAAAAAAAGACAAACACTCCCACAAATTGTTTTACAAACTAGAAAAGGGGTGTTGAATAATTATCAAATGGCTCAGTCAAAATATTGCTGTTGGTGGTCTTTGTGCTTCATATATCTTATCATTTTAAAAACTTTCTGTTTATAGTAAATATAGAAAAAATATATAGAAAACTCCATTATATTTTTAGTGACAATTTACTGTTACATTTTGCAGAGCAATTTATGCAACTGTAATATTTAGTTAAATTATACTGAATATGCATACAAATATGCCTGGTTTATATGAGAGATTTAACTTAAATTTTGTTTGTATATATCTACTTAGTGAAAAGCAGGACATCCTAAATGGAGGGAATGAGTTGGCAGCAACATTTAAGGAAGCTGAGTTGGCAACTTGTTCTGTAGAATTACTTTTACCATTATTTAAGGATGCCATTGAAGAAATTAGTTTTGAAAATGTGAGTACTTGACTTGTGAGTATATAATGAAATGCACTAACTGAGGTCTCATATCATAGGCTCACATACTGGTATTTGATATAAAAATGCAGGCTTACCAGTGTTCTTTATTCCACAAGTCTTTTCCTCAAAGATAAGCTTAGGCAAGCATCTGATAAGAGGCTAAGCTAGAAACAATATATTGAATACTTTGGTGCTTGACTTATCTGAAGTTGAATTAGTCATCTTTTCTCAAGACTGAATTTAAAACCAAAATATTCTGAAAGATGAAATATATCAATTTTTAAAATATTTTGTGGAATAGTAATCTCTAAAATTTCAGTGTACTAAAGTTTGAGTTGGGGACAAAAAATTGATTGTATTCTATTAATTTTATTAAAATAAATGTTTGAAATACTTTAGGGTTTAAGCTCTTATTTTGATTTTACTATAATGTACTGTGTAACAATTTCTATAACTATTAATAAACTTGGCAACATTTACTATTACTATGTAAAAAAGAATGATTTGTTATTAGGAAAGTATTCTTTGATAATCGTAACATTATGTTTTTTTAGAGTGTCTTAATGCTATGACTTAAATATGTGGTTCTTATATTTTTGTCAGGCTAATCTTTCTATATCCAATTTGGAGAAGATTTTTAAACAGAAGGAAATATTAATGAAGGAATTAGATACTTTTAAACGTGTAAAACAAGATTTAGAACATCTTAGAGAGACAGAATACCAACAAGTAAGGAACATTAACCACTAATTTAGTAGTGATATTTCTCACTTGAAGGCTATGTTATTTTTCAAACTGTTGAAATTAAAATATTGGTATATTTGAAATGGAAATAATTATTGAATTTTTGTTTGAAATGGCAATAATTAAACTAACCCCTATTTTTAATGTTTCATAAATAATTCTACATCATAACAACATATTTTTATTATCCATCTCAAAACTTTATTATTTGTTGTAATGTTATAATTCACTTCAGCCATTTACATTAAAATACTCATAGAATTTAAGCTGTTATATACATTATATTATACCTACATTCATTCGTGTATTCTTTTTTGTAACAGTTTTGTTGTAATATAATTCACTTACCATACAATTCATCTATTTAAAGTGTAAAATTCAGTGATTTTTAGTATAGTTAAAGAATTCTGTAGTTATTATCACAATAAATTTTAGAGCTTTTTATAACTACAGATGGAAACTCCATGCTCTTCAGAAGTTCACCGCCCATCCCCAGCCACCTCTCTTAGCCTGTTAGCTATTTTCTGTCTCTGTGAATTTACTAATTCTGGACATTTTATATAAATGGAATAATTTAATATGTGGTTATTCATAACTGCCTTCTTTCACTTAATAACGTTTTCAAGTTTCATCTATGTTGTAGCATGTATCAGTGTTTCATTCTCTTTATTGCTCAATAATATTTTGTTTGAGTATACCTCTTTTATTTATCCATTTCTCAGTTGATGGCTATTTGAGTTTCTTCTGCTTTTTGGCTGTCGTGAGTAAAGCTGCTGTGAACATTTATTTATAAATTTTATGTACCCAGAGAAATGAAAACATGTATGCCAAGCAGTTCCACTGTGTGACCTTGTAGAACATATGGATGGGCTTCATAAAAGTTCATGAACTCTCTGAAATTGTGTGTACAATCTTGCATTACATGTCCATGCATATGTGCTTTTAGGTGAAAGAGATCATAGCTTTTCACATTCTCAAGCAGGAGTATAACACTCAAATACATAAACATTCTTCTGTTCTCATTTCAAATGTCTATGTAGAATTCTGTTACTGATTTACCATAATTAAAAATAATTCTTATTAGTGAAATTAGGTTGTTTATAATTTTTACCTATTTATTAACAGTACAGTGAGCTTCCTCTGTATTCAGAATTTTTGTGATTTTTATGTCATTGGCTTGTACTTTTTGAGATGTTATATAGAGATTAAAATGAACTAATTTCATGAATTGCGGACAAAACATTTGGAACATTTAGGCAAAAATCCTTCTAATGTTATCATTTTTAAAAATCTGAACAGTGCAGTGTAGTTGTTCATATTCATTTTTTAATTGATGCTTATTCTACTTTTTTATAGAGAAATATAGTTTGTGAGCACTGATTTATAGCATTTTTTTCAGATAGGTAACAGTTTATCCAACATGTTAAAGAAGCTAACTGACAATGAAAGTGAAAATACTGTAAGTCCTTTCACACTTTGTGTCTATTCTTCTGACATTTTTGTTTGTGTGCTGTTAGACTCTATAAAATTAACCAGCACTTAAGTTATGGTATTCCTAACTTTAACATCATATTTGTTGAAGGATCTTAAGAAGAAGGTACTTGAAAAGGAGACTTATATCCAAGAACTTTCTTGTTTGTTTAAGAATGAAAAGGTAAGTAGATTTTGAGCTTAATTCATTTATTTTTTTAATATTGACTTCTTTTCCATCTTTTTATTTTGGCTCCCATATCCTCAGAAATAGGCACAAAAGGGTTTTCAGATTATTTGAAGGTTCTTATAAGTTTTATGAAATAGCACATCTTAATTTTTTTTTACAGTTTTTTTTCTTTTAGATCATTATGGTGTTTCTGTCAAGGTTTTTTGGCTTAAATCAGTATATGTTAGGAAGAAACTATGCGTAAATTTGTATTGTAGAGCATTTTAGACTTAGCCATAATTTTACTTAGGAACATAGATAGGAATTCTTAAAAAGAGATGATTATCGGGAGCCATTAAATAAAAGGGAGGAGGAGAAAATGTCTCAAATAGCTTTACATAAAATGCATTTGTAACAGGGTGGGTGTTGTTACGGTTTATGTAGTATTACTTTGCTTTTTATCAGATTTTAGATCATGTCTAAATACAGGTAAAGTCAAAGATTGTGGAGAAATATATCAAATAACACTTTCTTTTTGTTTTCTCTATTTTAGGAAAATGCTTTGAAAGCCAACCGTTTTTCACAGTCAGTTAAAGTAGTACATGAACGACTACAGCTCCAAATTTGTAAAAAGAAAGCAGAGAATGATAAATTGAAAGAATACATAAAGGTTATAAATTTTCATTTTTATAGTTTATGATAAATTCAATGATCTACTCTAAAGCCTTTTCTTTATTCTGGAATTTCTTGATTTTGAAAGAATTCAGCTTAAGTGTTGCCGTGGAAAGTGCGTTATTTGAAGCAAATCTGAATCTTAAGATTTCTGAGCTGGCTAAAGATTTGCCTCCAAATCCTAATATAAAAATTCTGTCTCTTTTAACATCACTCTAGGAAGGATTTGTAGATCTCAAATCACTTAGAAAACTTTTTTCATTATATAGTTAACTTATGTTTCTTGTGGATGATTTGTAAAGTATTAAAGAGAAAATTAAAATAGCTCAAAAAATACTGAAACCAGTGTTTACATTTGGTTTATAGTATTTCAGTTCTTTTGGTATATCTGTGCATACACATGTACACACATACTTAGTAAACATTCAATAAATGTTTATTTTTGTATGTGTTACTAATGGTAATAATTTTAAAATCAGATATTTCAGATTAGGTGTTTCATAATCAAATAGTCTCCTTGTTATCTAGAATTTTAGCAGTATAAATAAGGGGAATTTTTTGGTTTAGACAAAGTGGTTTAAATATTCTTTAGGAAGCCTCACATTCACTTGTGATAAGAATTTGAGGATGCTGTGATATGACTCAAGCTATCTGGATTTGCTGTTATTATTTATGCCAAAGGAAAACAAGCAGAGTTCTCACTTTCTGAAGAGAGGTGGACCAAGACAAATCCTCCTGAGTGTCAGGACTTCTGTGTTAAACTTGTTTGCTTTTGTACCCCTGAGTCTTCCTTAGCTGATGTCGGAGATCTGTGGCACATATTTTAAGAGTGCACTTGGGTTTTGTTTTGTGTTTTCTTCCTTCAATGACAAAAAGTTTTTCCTATCAAAGGGACATTGACAGGCTTGTAGAGGATGTAAAATTTGCCCTCTTCCCTTAAGTGTGCTTATGCACTTTCCCCCATAGATTCCTTGTGTTCTTTGCATCAGTGTCCTGGGGCACTGCATATGAACTAGACTTGCTTTTGCATTGCTCACCATGATAAATACAAGACAATATATGTGATTTAATATTTCAAATAATAACCTACTATAATTTATCTTATACAATTTTAAATCATGTCTTCAAATAGCAGTTGGAAAAGGTTTTTTTGTTTGTTTGTTTTTTAATTGAGAGGCATGGAGGCAGAGAGAGAGACTAGTGCATGTGCCCTGACCAGAATCCATCCGGAAAGCCCCCTACCAGGCAATGCTCTGCCCATCTGGACCTGTGGCTTTGTTGCTGGGCACCTGAGCCTTTTTTTTTTAAGTGCCTGAGGCAAGGCCATGGAGCCATCCTCAGCACCTGGGTCCAACTTGTTTGAACCATTTGAGCCATGGCTTCAGAAGGAGAAGGGAGAGAGAGATAAAGAGAGAGAGAAAGAGAAGCAAGAAGAGGGAGGAGGAGGGGTGGAAAAACAGATGGTCCCTTTTCCTGTGTGCCCTGATGGAACTCAAATCCAGGATTTCCACACACCCTGCCTATGCTCTACTGCTGAGCCAACTGACCAGGGACAATTAGAGAAGTTTTGGAAATTCTTTTCTTCAATTTTTTTTATTAATTTTAATTTATTGTGTTTACATGTATTCAAGTGTCCCACTGAATATAACTCCCTCACCTCCCACCCCTGTGTCTCTATTTATACCCCTTTTGCTCTGCTCTGCCTAACTCCATCCACACTTCCTTCTAGGATTTGCTGTTCTGTTATCTGTATCTTTGTGTTATATATGTAAAATTTTACTAATTCCTTCACCTTCCCGTATCCCATCCCCTCATCCCCCTTCCCTCTGACAGCTGTCCCTCTGCTCCCTGTGACCCCGCCTCTGCCTCTATTCCCTTCCTCAGTTCACTTTATTCATTAGATTCCACATATAAGTGAGATCATATGATATTTGTCTTTCTCTGCCTGGCTTATTTCACTTAGCATAATAATCTCCAGGTCTATCCATGCCATCGCAAAAGGAAAGATTTCCTTCTTTTTCATGCCCTATAGTATTCCATTGTGTATATATGTACCACAGCTTTTTAATCCACTCATCCACTGACAGACACTTGGGCTCTTTCCACATCTTGGCTATTGTAAACAATGCTGCCATAAACATGGGGGTGCGGTGCATATCTTCTTTAGAATCAGTGATTTGGTGTTCTTAGAATATATTCCTGAAAGTGGGATAGCTGAGTCAAAAGGCATTGCCATTTTTAATTTTTTTTTTTCATTTTTTTTTTTTCTGAAGCTGGAAATAGGGAGAGACAGTCAGACAGACTCCCGCATGCGCCCGACCGGGATCCACCCGGCACGCCCACCAGGGGCGACACTCTGCCCACCAGGGGGCGGTGCTCTGCCCATCCTGGGCGTCACCATGTTGCGACCAGAGCCACTCTAGCGCCTGAGGCAGAAGCCACAGAGCCATCCCCAGCGCCCGGGGGGCCATCTTTGCTCCAATGGAGCCTTGGCTGCAGGAGGGGAAGAGAGAGACAGAGAGGAAAGCGTGGCGGAGGGGTGGAGAAGCAAATGGGCGCTTCTCCTGTGTGCCCTGGCCGGGAATCGAACTCGGGTCCTCCGCAAGCTAGGCCGATGCTCTACCGCTGAGCCAACCGGCCAGGGCTCCATTTTTAATTTTTTGAGGAAACTCCATACTGTTTTCCACAGTAGCTGCACCAGTCTGCATTCCCACCAGCAGTGCAGGAGGGTTCTCTTTTCTCAACACCCTTGCCAGCACTTACTCTGTGTTGATTTGTTAATAAGCACCATTCTGACAGGAGTGAGGTGATATCTCATTGGGTTTTAATTTGCATTTGTCTAATGATTAGTGATATTGAACATTTTTTCATCTGCTTATTGGCCATCTGTATGTCCTCTTTGGAGAAATGTCTATTCAGTTCTTTTGCCTTTTTTTTAGTTGGATTGTTTACCTTCCTGATGTTGAGTGTTAGAAATTCTTTATAAATTTTGGTTATTAACCCCTTATCAGACATATTGGTGAATATGTTCTCCCATTGTGTGGGTTGTCTTTTTATTTTGTTCATATTGTCTTTTGCTGTGCAAAAGCTTTTTAGTTTGATATAATCCCATTTGTTTATCCTGTCCTTTGTTTCACTTGCCCATGGAGATAAATTGGCAAAAATATTGCTACGAGAGATGTCAGAGAGTTTACTGCCTTTGTTTTCTTCCAAGATGTTTACGGTTTCACGAGTTACATTTAAGTCTTTTATCCACTTTGAGTTTATTTTTGTGAATGGTGTAAGTTGGTGGTCTAGTTTTGTTATTTTTGCATACCTGTCCAATTTTCCCAGCCCCATTTATTAAAGAGACTGTCTTTATTTACTCCATTGTATGTTCTTGCCTCCTTTGTCAAATATCAACTGACCATAAAGTTGTGGATATATTTCTGGGTTCTCTGCTCTGTTCCATTGATCTGTATGCCTGTTCTTATGCCAGTACCAAGCTGTTTTGAGTACAATGGCCTTGTAATATAACTTGATGTCAGGAAGTATGAGACCTCCCACTTTATTCTTCATTTTCAAGATTGCTGAGGCTACTCATGTTCCTTTTTGGTTCCATATAAATTTTTGGAATATTTGTATATCTTTGAAGTATGCCACTGGTATTTTAATAGAAATTGCATTGAATTTACAGATTTCTTCGGGTAATATAGACATTTTAATGATCTTTATTCTTCCTATCCATGAACACGGTATATCCTTCCACTTGTTTGTATCTTCCTTATTTTCTCTTTTCAATGTTTTATAATTTTTTGAGTACAATTCTTTTACCTTCTTCAGTAAATTTATTCAGAGATACTTTACTTTTTTGTTGTTGCAATAGTGAAGGGGATTGCTTCCTTAATTTCTCTTTCAGACAGTTTATTGTTGGTATATAAAAATGCCACTGATTTCTGAATATTAATTTTATATTCTGCCACCTTGCCAAATTCATTTATCAAGTCTAGTAGTTTTTTGACTGAGATTTTAGGGTTTTCTATGTACAGTATCATGTCATCAGTAAATAATGATAGTTTTACTTCTTCTTTTCCAATTTGGATGCCTTTTATTTCTTCTTGCTGTCTGATTGCTGTGGCTAGGACTTCCAGAACAATGTTGAATAAGAGTGGTGAAAGGGGCACCCCTGCCTTGTTCCTGATCTTAAGGGGATTGCTTTTCATTTTTCCCCATTGAGTATGATGTTGGCTGTGGGTCTGTCATAGATGGCTTTTATTATGTTGAGGTATGTTCCCTGTATTTCCTCTTTGCTCAGAGTTTTGATCCTAAATGGGTGCTAGATTTTTTTCAAATGCGTTTTCTGCATCTATTGATCTTATTATGTGATTTTTATCCTTCCTTTGGTTTATATGATGAATCACATTGATTGATTTGCAAGTATTATACCAGCCTTGCTTCCCCAGAATAAATCCTACTTGATCATGATATATGATTTTTTAATGTATTTCTGGATCCAGTTTGCTAATATTTTGTTGAGAATTTTAGCATCTAAATTCATCAGGCATATTGGCCTATAGTGTTCTTTCTTTGTGTTGTCTTTGCCTGGTTTTGGAATGAGGATTATGCTTGCCTCATAAAAGGAGCTTGGAAGTCTTCCCTCCTCTTGAATTTTTTGAAATAGCTTGAGAAGGATAGGTGTTAGTTCTCTTTGAATGTTTGGTAAAATTCGCCTGTAAAGCCATCCGGTACAGGACTTTTATTTGCTGGGAGTTTTTTGACAACTGTTTCAATTTCATTTGTTGTAATCAGTCTGTTTAGGTTTTCTGATTCTTCCAGATTGAGCTTTGGAAGATTGTATGTTTCTAGAAATTTATTCATCTCATCTAGGTTGTCCAATTTTTTGGCATATAAATCTTAATACTATTTTTTATACTCCTTTGTATTTCTTTGATGTCAGTTGTTACTTCTCCACTTTCATTTCTAATTTTATTTATTGTATTCTCTCATTTTTTCTTGATGAGTGTGGTTAAAGGTTTGTCAATCTTATTTACCTTTTCAAAGAATCAGCTCTTTGTTTCATTGATGTTTTGTATTGATTTTTTTGCCTCTATGTCATTTATATCCAGTTTGATCTTTGTTATTTTCTTCCTTCTATTTCCTCTGGGCTTTATTTTTTGTTTTCTTTCTAGTTATTTTAAATTCAGGGTTAAGTTGTTTATTTGAACTTTTTCTTGCTTCTTAAGGTATGACTATAATGCCATGAATTTCACTCTCAGGACTGCTTTTGCTGTATCCTATAAATTTTGAGTTGTTGTATGTTCATTTTCATTTGTTTCAAGGAAATTTTTTACTTCTTCCTTGATCTTTTTGTTAACCCATTCATTATTTAATAACATGCTATTTAGCCTCCAAGTGTTTGAATGTTTTTCAGTTTTTCTATTGTAGTTGATTTCTAGTTTTATGCCATTGTGATCAGAGAATATGCTTGATATGATTTCTGTCTTCTTAGATTTATTGAGACTCTTCTTGTGTCCTAACATGTGGTCTGTCCTAGAGAATGTACCATGAACACTTGAAAAGAATATGTAGTCTGCTTTGGGTACAAGGATCTGAAGATATCAATTAAATTCAGTTGATCTATTTTCTTCAATTTAAAAATGAAATATTAAGAGACTTTTTTTAAAGATAACAGTCATTCTTTATATCTCTGATATTTTGAAGAAAGAATGTAAGGTTAAAATCTCAAGATTTTGCAATGGCAGTCTTCTAATATTTTGAATTCAATTACTTTTAAAAAATTTAATGGTTTAGAAAGGATTAGAAGAAGTTGCATTAGGTTTCTGCTTTTCAACATTTTGTCTCAACAAACTTGGAATTTAAGGCATTAAATAATTGTGGGTCAGAATTCAATTCTTTGATTTAGATTTAACAAGTTATTAGAATAAAAACACAATGAACTTAGTTTGGCAACATAAATTGCAGTTTTTGAGTATTGTTGACTCAATTCATTATATTGGGTCTTTAAAAATATAAATTAATTTATAATTCTCTGAAAACTACCCCAAAGATACTTTAAACCCATGTCTTTCTAGATCTTTATAATGTAGCAATTAGTTAGGGTATTTTCAAATTTTAGCAGAGACAGAGAATAATTATCCTTATATTTTGCAGTATAATAGTTCTTTGGAAATGCAAAAAGTCAAATAGTTAACTTTAAGTATGCATCTATTCATTTGGCAAATGACTGCGAGGTGTTATTTATTCTGAAACAATAAAAATAATGTGGAAATTTCAATATACTCCATAGTAGTGCTTGAGTGTGGGATGTGATCAACCTGGTGAGACTGTCTTGACTGGATCTTTGTTCAGAAATAATTCACTTCACCTTTGGTATTTCTAAAGGTTTGTAAAAGTATAACAATTATTCATGATGTGATGATGACATCCTGTGGTTTCCCAGAGGAATGACAGCTGTATTTCCTGTGGGGTCTTTGTTCACTTTGCACACTTACTGTACTTACTGCTCCTACTTGTTTTCCCCCAACTACTTATTAAAACATTTCCTGAGATTTTTTTAGTTTAAGATAGATTTTTAAAGACAATTTAAATATATTTGCTTCTCTAGTCACTTTTCAAAGATATCAAGTCTTTAAATTTTGTTTAAGATCTCAATTTTTTTAGAAGTTATGAAGCAGTAGTTGAGGATCATAGAGTTAAGTAGTAAAGCCCCATTTACTACCATGACTTCTTTGATTTTTCAAAATTAAAATGATTGTCCAGTAAATGGGAGATTAAAACATAAATTCTGTAATAGTTTTACCATCTTCTCAGTATTACACGACTCCCCAAAAATGTGAAGGCATTAAAATCTTTTCTTTAAATTCTTAGATACTTTAATACTCAAATGCTTTAAATACAAATTCTTAAAATAATTTTTAAAAAAACTGGTCACACTAAATCATATCCACCATCGACTCAGCCTAATACCCTTTTTTTCCTTATGTCATCAAATGATACATCAAGAAAACAATCATACTATGTAACACCTTCAAACTCAATGGATAGAAACCTGCCTTCAAACATCTCTTTAACCTCTCTTATGGATCTGGTAGTCATTCATTCATGTAACTCGGTCAGTCTTAAAATAACTTCCACAAAGTTACTATTTATTGGGGAAAGCAGTACTTTTATTATCCTTGATGAACTCTTTAAAAAAAAATTTTTTTTTCCATTGATTTGAGACAGAGAGAAGGGAACAGGGAAGTCAGGGGAGAGAGTCAAGCATCTACTTGTTCCACTTAGTTCCATTTAGGTGTGCACACATTGATTGCTTCTCATGGGTGCCCTGATGGGGGGATCCAACCTGAGACCTTGGGCACCGGAGGACACTCTATCCACTGAGCAACCCAGCCAGGGCCAGTGAACTCTTTTGAGTGTCAAGGCATGCCCCTTAAGTTTAGTAAATTAAAATTTGGTAATTACGTGTATATTTATCTCATCCATACCTTTCATGATCTCCAGAGTTGGATTATATTTTTTGGTGAATTACCAATTCCTTTGAACTTTGTTACCTATTGTTTGAATTGTCTCCAGCTCAATTATTGTTTTTGATTTGAAATAACTAGTACTATGTGTAATAGTCTAGATGTGAAGTTCTAGTTAATCACGATAGTATTAAGTTCGTTGATAATTGTACCATAGTCACCAATATAAGTATCTATACTAAGAGTAGCATTAGTTGTATGTAGACTTGTGTATTTTAAATTTGCATTCTATAACTGGTTACAGAAAACATTGGTAAAAACACCTGTTTTTCACTGTTTTGTTTTTTACTGATCATAAGATGAATCCTTTAATAACCTCATGTGGAAGATTATTTACATTTTTTGCAATGTTTACATAAACATTGGAGTTCTAAAATAGTTTACTTATGCTAATATATTTTTAGAGCTTGGAGACCAAGATAGCCCAATGGAACTTGCAACTGCAAAAAAATAAGCATGAGATTGTAGCAATGAAAGAATCAAGTAGGCGAAAGGCTATCGCCCTGAAAAAGGCATCTAAAGTTTACAAACAAAGGTTTGAACATTTTACTGGAGACATTGAAAACCTTACTTCCCGGATTAGAGATCAGGTTAGTGTATACATTCTTTTTTACTGAACTATTTTATGTACTTGATTTATGTAGTTAATGTCATGATGCTTAATATAATAACTTTATTCTTTTTTTTTTTTTTTGTATTTTTCTGAAGCTGGAAACGGGGAGAGACAGTCAGACAGACTCCCACATGCACCCGACCGGGATCCACCCAGCACGCCCACCAGGGGGCGATGCTCTGCCCCTCCGGGGTGTCGCTCTGCCACGACCAGAGCCACTCTAGCACCTGGGGCAGAGGCCAAGGAGCCATCCCCAGTGCCCGGGCCATCTTTGCTCCAATGGAGCCTTGGCTGCAGGAGGGGAAGAGAGAGACAGAGAGGAAGGAGGAGGTGGGGTGGAGAAGCAAATGGGCGCTTCTCCTATGTGCCCTGGCCAGGAATCGAACCCGGGTCCCCCGCACGCCAGGCCGACGCTCTACAGCTGAGCCAACCGGCCAGGGCCAATAACTTTATTCTTAATATTACTGGTACTAGAAAAACTACTTAGTTTTTTATTTTAGTCTTTATTTTGAGAGATTATATAAAATGTCAATTTTATATATTGAGTTATATCAGCATTTCCTTGGAAACTTTACTTAAAGACTATGTTAAATGTATCTCAAAGCTTTTATGGCTAATTAAGGGTAACATTTCATACACATTCCCCTTTGGAGATATACAGTATATATTAGCATATTAGAGGCCCTGAGAAGATTTTAGTCAAAGTGAAACAGTTTAATGAAGGGTATGGAACTCAGAGTTTCCCATCACTTATTTAACCACAGAACTCTTCTTTTACCCACAAAACAACTCTTGGAACTGATTCTGAGGAACACCAGTTTGGGAAATGCTGATTTATGTTATTAGACCATATGATTTTATTCAGTAGTTCTTTAAACTCTGTAATTCATTTAAAATCATTCGCTGACGTAAACACACCATGTGAAAATTATCTTTGCGTGTAGCACAAAGTTGAAAATGGACTTAGTGCTTTGTTGTTTTTAATGAATTATTATAGTTATTCAAATACCAATTAATAAACTATTTACTCTTTTTAATGTCTCACTGGTAGCCCACCTCTTAGAACCTTATGTTAAGACTTAAAGTTAAGACTTACAGAATTACATATTAGAGGTTGTAAGGAATGAAAACAGACTTGCACAAATGCTTATGTAAACAAAACAACTTAATTATAAGCTCAAGTGTTAACATTTTAAGACTAATATTTAACTTTTACCTACATTCGGAAGAATTTAACTAGATAAAAGGATTAAGGACTAGGTTCAAACTGTAGAAAGCTGTAAAACAAGTTGAATGCCAGAAAATATTCTTGAGTGATAAAAACCAGTCAAGTCATTAATATTCTTGGGATTTTCCTATTTAAATAGTGTCACATCACCCATGCCCCAGGTTATGTAGCAGAGAAAGGCTCCTCCTCTTGTTAACGTTGTGACTTTGGGTAGGATACTTAAACCTCTCTAAGCTTCACTTTTCTTATCTATAAAATAGGGGATAATAATACTGCTTGTCTCACATGATTGCAGGGGGGAAAAAATTAAATAATATATGTCATAACACAGTGTATGGCCATACTGCAGTTTGTAACATTAGCCTCCTTTCTGTCCCTCTAATGCGTGGAGTTTGTGTCACTATTTTGTTTGCTGTTGCCTTTGGCTGTAATGTTCTTCTTTGGCTCACACTAGCTGGTTTTATTTTTCTTTTTAAATTTTATTTAGACAATTAATTTTAACAGGGTGACATTGATCAATTAGAGTACATAGATTCAGAGAAAACATCTCCAGATCATTTTGATATTTGATTATGTTGTATACCCATCACCCAAAGTCAAATTGTCTTCCGTCACCTTCTATTTGGTTTTCTTTATGCCCTTCCCCTCCCCCACCCCTAGTAACCACCACACTCTTGTCCATGTCCATGAGTCTCAATTTTGTGTCCTACCTATATATGGAATCATACAGTTCTTAGTTTTTTCTGATTTACTTATTTCAGTATAATGTTATCAAGGTCCATCCATATTGTTGTAAATAATCCAATGTCATCTTTTCTTATGGCTGTGTAGTATTCCATAGTGTATATGTACCACATCTTCTTTATCCAATCATCTATTGAAGGACTTTTTGATTTCATCATTCAGGTACCTTTTAAATTGAGATCTCTTCAGAGGCACCTTCTTTGACCACTCCTTTTGAAGTAGTCCCCTTTATCTATTTTTTATTTTTTAAAGATTTTTTTAAAAATTCATTTTAGAGAGAGGAGAGAGAGAGAGAGAGAGAGAGAAGGGGGAGAGGAAACAGGAAGCATTAACTCCCATATGTGCCTTGACCAGGGAAGCCTAGGGTCTTGAACTGGCGACCTCAGCATTTCAGGTTGACACTTTATCCACTGCGCTGCTGCAAGTCAGGCAGAATACTGTACTTCTGGATCTTCTGATTAGTGCTTATTGGCACTGTTGTCATTTCAGTGAGTTTGTTTTTCTGTAGAATGTAGACAGGGGCACAATGGCTATCCAGCTCACTAGGTGGATTTGTAAAGTGTAGATTCATTTGACATTTATTAAGAGTCTGCTGTATGCCAGGCATTATTCAAGGCCCTAGCAATGAACAAAACAAACAAAAATCTCTACCTCTACAAGCTTACCTTCAAAGTGGGTAAGCTACCACTATCACTTTTATCTCTTTGCTGATAATACAGTGTTTGAAGGCCAGTGGGGGTGACCTCTACAAGACAGCTTTGCATTGTTATAAAATAAGACTGCATTATTAACCTGTGGAATTACAGAAATGCAGGCAGTTTCTATGTACACCAGAGGGCATTTTCTCCTCTGATGCTTATGTGGTTGTTAGTATCTTCTATATATAAAATACAAAATGAAAACTTCAATAAATAGAAAGGGCGTTATCTTCATTAAGATTAATTAGGATACATTGTTTGAAAATAGTTACAGCAACATCCTTAAAATGTTAAGTTGAAACTGCCACTGTGTGCATATGAAATAATAGTAACATAAAGATATTAAAATTTACTTTAAAACGTTCCTGTATTCAAAGTTGTACACTGAAATTTTCTCTAACAAAAGTTCTATACTTTTAAGGATATTTCCTTGTTTATAACATATTTGTATTTAGGGTGCTGAACAAAACCAAAGTGTTATTAAATTACAAGATGAGTACTTTATGTATTTTTAGGAAGCCAAGTTGTCTGAAGCAATTTCAGCTTCCAGTGCCTGGAAAAATCATTATGAGAAAATCGTAATAGAAAAAACTGAATTGGAAGTTCAGATTGAAACAATGAAAAAGTAAGAAAAAAGTTTAGAATCTTTTTTACTGTATAGTAATAAGTGTTTTTAGTTCTTTTCATTGAGTGGTTTTTATTTTGGTTCTTCTAGTAGAGGTGTTGCCTATATTTGATACTTTCTATATATAGTTTTATAAACTTTTCTTATTCTAAAAATACAACAAAAATGATTACCCATTAAAAGTACATTGGTGTTCACATTTCAAAAATTTAAATTTGTAAATTAATATTTGTTATTTGAGGGTATGTCATCTATTATTTGCAGTAAATGTTAATACTAACTGTGTCTTAAGATGGAAGTAGTATTTGTCTATTAAACAAGAATAAGTAAAAATATACAATAAAGTTTATAATAAAAGTATAAGTGCTTTTAAAATCCTAAAATTATTGTTCCTTAAAAGGCTTTAAATGAATAACAAAGAAAAAATGATAAAAACATATAAATTTTATGCTTTGAAATTTATTGTTCATAAACTAACGATAAACCCTGAATATTTGCTTTTAAATGTTTTGTTTTCTTTATATTCTCTTTAGTAATATCACTGAAAACTAGCATATATAGTTTGCTTCTAAAGATTAATTACTGCTAAACTTGATTTGTTTATTTAACTTTGTCCTGAAATTATATGTGTGTAGATGAGAAACAGACATATTTGTGGATGATAGTTTATATGTTTTATTGAATAGCAAAGAGAATGTTATGTAACTTTTCATGGGCCTTATCAATGGGTAGTTATTTCTAATCAAGGTTACTTAGATAGTAACTTTATATAGATGAGTGCTTTCTATTTCCCTTGTTCTGTGAATTAAGTTAACATTTGAAACAGTGCACTCTACCAAAATAATTTCAAAAACACACAATGTATTATTTGAATGAAAATTTCAGTAACTTTTATAAAATATATCATTTATTTTATAAAGGCAAGTCAATAATCTTTTGGAAGATCTGAAGAAAATGGAAGAACATGGAAAAAAATCATGTGAAGAGATTCTTGGAAAACTTTACTCAATTGAATGTGAAAGTGAAACTCTGAATCTTGAGAATACAAAATTAAAGGTACTGTGTGTGTATTGTGTGATGACAGCTAAGATACTTAGTACAAATAGCTTGAAATAACAGTATGTGTAGAATAATGCTCTTATATCATTTTGTCTTTTATGTTTCTCAGAGCATTAAAGTGTCATTTTAATAGGTAACTCCTAAAAATATATACCTATCTATATGTCTGTATATAATCATTTTATGCACATATTTGTATATAGATATTAAATTTTATAGTTGTATGCAAAGATATACAGTAAAATTGTTTTCAACAGTATTAAATAAGATTTAAGAAGTTGAATAACTGTCTTTTTGTCTCAACCTTGAAAAAAATTATTAACTGTCCAGTTTTAGCAGTTAAGTGAACCATCCAAAATTACATTAACTTTAATGCATAAGATTATTTCTAGGTGTCATGGTTACGATATAATATAACCTCAGACATGGTCAGTTTGAAACCAGAAAGTATGTTCTTGGCTGCTTCATAACCAGAAAGAATTTTCCAACTCAATCAAATCCAAGGTGTGATTGGTTTGTATGTGTACCAAAGAGAAAATGAGGAAGAAGCTTTTATATTTTCTGAGAAAAAAGATATTTGAGATCTCAATCAGAGAAACATGTAACCACATGAGACTTGACTAAAAGCAATGACTTCATTTTCAGCTTTATGTTATTTTTGGAGGAGAGTAAATAGAAAACAGAAAAGAATCTGTTTATGTAAAACAAGGCCAGAGTTGGCAGTTCAAGCTGATATGGTATGGATAACCTAGCCTCTGTTTTTAGCTCTCTACTCTGCCATTCCTAGGTTGTAAAGCCCATCCTCATGATTTAAAATGGCTGCTAGAGTTCCAGCCATTTCAGCCAACATTCAAGCAACAAGATGGAAGAGGGAAAAAAGATGGATTATCTCCCTCACATCTTTTTTTTTCATCTCTTCCCCTTAGGAAGACTTCATGAAAATTCCATACCACTTGATTCTTGTACTTATTTAGGTCTATGACCCCACATAGCTGTAAGGGAGACTAGACAAATGTAGGGTACTAGTTATCCTGCACTCAAGCCAAATATGAATACTTATTATTTCCTGCAGTTTGTTCATGTTTTTCTGTATCTCTTCCTATAATTTTACTGGCCTTACCAGTTGGAATGCTATTTTTCTCAGTAGCTAAAACCTCTTTCCTTTAAAGGTCAGCTCAAAATCTACTCCCTGGATTCCCCTCCCCTCCTGAAATCTTCTCCTGTAAGCTCCCATCTTTGTATGTACAGGATGCCAGGGAAGGTGTGGCATATACTTAGCTCTCAATGAGTATTTACTAAATAAATGCTTAACATGTTTCATCCAGGAAGGGAAAATTTTATTATGTTTATTTCTTAATTTTCTTGCTGTCTTTCAGAGAGAAAGGATTAGAAGGATATTTTATTAATTATAAATCTAGTTTTTAATCTCATGGAAATAGAATTACTATTATATTACATGGGTATAAAATCATTGTTAAAGTTTATACCTTATTCTATTAATAGTACAGTATACCTTATTATAGTCTATTAAAAGTGCAGAAACATATGTTTTACAGCATTATTTTCTCGATTTTGTTTATAGATGTCATGTTTTGTTATTTTTAATTACTTTAGAATAATTTTAAGTTTTAAAGTTTCAAATTTAAAAAAAAACTAGCTGATATTGCTTCCAAAGCCCAATGACCTCCTCTGTTAGAAAGAATAGAAGTTTATTTGGAGAGGTTTTGTTTTGTTTTGTTTTTTGTATTTTTCTGAAGTTGGAAATGGAGAGACAGTCAGACAGACTCCTGATGCACCCGACTGGGATCCATCCGGCATGCCCACGGGGGGCAATGCTCTGCCCATCTGAGGTGTTGCTCTGTCGCAACCAGAGCCATTCTAGCGCTTGAGGCAGAGGCCATGGAGCCATCCTCAGCGCCCGGGCCAACTTTGCTCCAATGGAGCTTTGAAGGGAAGAGAGAGACAGAGAGGAAGGAGAGGGGGAGGGGTGGAGAAGTAGATGGACGCCTCTCCTGTGTGCCCTGGCCGGGAATCGAACCTGGGACTCCTGCACGTCAGGCTGATGTTCTACTGAGACAATCGGCCAGCGCAAATATTTGGAGAATTTTAAAGGTCTACTGATTTATAATAGAAATTTGGAAAAACAAAAAAGCACAAAAGTAAAAAACTTAACAATTACCTGTAACCACAACAAAGATAAAGTTACTATTATTGTGGCATATGTGTAATTTTGGGGGATTTTGGACTACTTCCAGTTTTTTGCAATTGTGTATAAAAACATAGGTAGTTTCTTTGAGTCTTTATGCAAATCTGTTAGGATAAATTTCTAGAACTGGAATTACATGGTGAAAGGCTCATTTTTAATGTTGGTATTATATATTTCTAACTTACCTACCATAAATGGGTTCCTATACTTTTTAAAATATTAGGCAATTTTAAAACAAATCTCTCCAGATTTGATAGGTGATCTCATTGATTGTTGGGCCTTTAAATACCATCTATATCCTAGAAGTTTTCAAATTTATTATCTCTAGCCTAGACCTTGCCCCTGACTTCCATACATATAGTCTACTGCCTACTTGAAATCTCCACTAGAATATTTAAGAGATTTCAAAGTTATGTCCAAAACAGAGCTCCTGTATTCCTCAAAATAGTTCCTCCTACATTTTTTATTGATTTGGAAAAAACTGGTGTGCATCTTCCAAACCAGGAACCTGGTCTACTTTCCAAGTCTTTTTTCAATCAGTAAATTAAAAAAATTTTTTTTAAATATGTCTTGTATAAGTCTTTAAAGTTGTTTATAAGTTTTACTAACTTTTTGAAAGCCCTAATTTTTTTAGATGGTAATTATATGCAATCAAAAATAATTATTTTATTAACTTTGGTTATAAATGAGTTATATTTTTATAATCCTATAGCATTTGATACAAATGAATTTTAATGATATATAATATTTGTTTATATATTCCTTGCTAGACTACACTTCCTGCTTTGAAGGATGAAGTTGTTTCTGTTGAAAATGAACTTTTAGAATTGCAAGAAGTAGAAAAACAACAAAAAGCTCTTACTGAAGTATATAAAACTCAGGTAACTACTGCACTTATTTTAATGTTTGTTGAATTTGATGGACAATTTAAAACACTGCACTTGTTTATGATCTAAATAAGCAGAACTAAAGAAAGGTGGAGCTATTATTTGTGATAGAACATGATATGTCCCAAATGTTTTTTAAGGTCCCAACCTAGATATATTAATAAATAGATAATTCTGCTGATTTCTGAATCAAACATTGCCTATGTATGTGTTAAATATTCCTAAAAGTAGATCCAAAATTAATTATATAGGTATAATATAAACCTTATGTATAAGCTTGTTAATCTTGCTTATATTTGTCATCTTGTATATTTAATGGTATTGATTTAGAATAATGACTTTTTTTCTAGGGTTATGAAAGACCAATGTTCTCTTTTTTCCAATGAATAAACTATAAATCAAACTTACTCCCATGTGTTACCTGAAAAGCACATATGACAGTATATATGGAATACAGCATATGTTCAATAATATTTTTTTAGAAAAACTAAGTTGTTTTGGAAATGTAGTATTCAAGAAAAACTTTATGAGAAAGATGGGATTTATGTATGCCTGTGAATGATGGGTAACAAACTGGTCAATAAAGAGTTTGATTTTATTGGAAGAGAACATTTGAATTAAAGAGTACTGAACTTAAGGAAAAAGCTTAAAGGAACATAGGGTAGGCGAGTAGGAAGGGACTGCATCTCAATGGCTTAGATGGGAAAATGGAGTCGTTAATACAGGTGTCGGGAACCTATGGCTCGTGAGCCAGATATGGCTCTTTTGATGGCTGCACCTGGCTTGCAGACAAATCTTTAATAAAAAAATAATAACATTAAAAATATAAAACATTCACACGTATTACAATCCATTTATTTCCTATCGCTTATGTTCATGGTTGCTGGTGGCTGGAGCCAATCACAGCTGTCCTCCGGGACAACACCAAATTTTTATTGGATAATGTCTAACGTACACAGGTCGTTGTATGGCTTCCATGTAATTACATTTTAAAATATGTGGCGTTCATGGCTCTCTCAGCCAAAAAGGTTCCTAATCCCTGCGTTAATAGATATCCAGTTAGTTATCCAGACCAGAGGTGAGAATGGAGGCTGTGGTGGTCTGCAGCACATTCTATTGAGAATGTCAAACAACCAGCTGTTGTTTGTTCATCCCAGCTGGTTGTTTGGGTTTAATCCCTTAGTAGAAATAGTAGAGGTGAGTTACCATATTCTAGACTCCAGGCCTTGTTTAAAGTGCTCAGTCAAATATTTTTGAGCAAATTTTGAGCAGGAGGGTAAAATAAATGGTATGGGAGCTGGTTTGAACCAGAGACTGATTCTTTAAAGGGACATTGATCTACAAATAGAAATCAATACCTCTCTAATACTCAGAGCTCAATCAAAGTGTCTAGATATATTGATGAGAAAAGACAGGTAAATTATAAAAGGGTTGTGGATTAGAAGATAGTACTGATTCTCATATTTAAAGAAGGAGTAATGTTAGATAAACATCCTGAGGTATTGATAGGACACTAACAATTTATTAAGATTGAAAGTTGAAATATTTAACTTTTTATTTCACACTATGGCTCTAATATAAAATAACACATATCACTCTAATAATATATTCTGTTTTCAGATACAAAAGTTGCAAGAAGCAGCTAAAATGGTGAAAAGCAGATGTGAAAAATTGCTAACTGAAAATAATCTAATAACAAAAAATAAAAATAAAAAAATAGAGAAGGTAAGTTTGACATTTTAAATAATAAAATAATGTTTTACTTATGTTTTATACTTTATGAATATTATACAAATATCTTCACTGTGGTCCTTTTCTGAGGTTAGACATAAGAATTAGCTGTTCTCAGTCTCTGTAGGAGTTTGTTTTCTGAGGAAATAATGTTTCTTACAGGCTTGAAGTATTTGTTTGTATGAATGTTTTTTCACTTTTTTCTTAATATTTGGAAAATAACATAAACATTTAATCTTCTTATTCAAGAGCAGATTTAAATAGCTCAAAAATGGTTATCACTGAGCTTCATCGACCATAACTATGTAAACTTGAATGCCTCTTATATTTTAATCTCACCTTGTTTTTTTGGTACTAAATCTTTTGTGTCTATAAAAGCAAAGTTAATATTATCTGCTAAATGCTTTGTCGGAAGAAAAATAATATTATTAAAAAAAAACAACTCATCATTTCCTTTTTTCACCGTATTGCAACAGAATAAGAAGAAGGCCAATGTTGGCAAGTTATGATGTTTTTGTGAATATTTTTAAGTTTATAAATGAAACCCCATCCCTTTTGGGTCTTTTCATGTTGTTTCATAAGGAAGCAGTGAAAGCCATAGGATGCTAGCTCCTGGTCATGGGATGTTACTCTTCAGTTCCAACTGAGTGTAATGAGGTGACTACTATCTCTGGATTTTCTCCACACTTTTTGACTGAGAAGTTAAGTGAGGCACCAGTGTGAAGAGGTCAGCCAGAGCAGGCATTCTGCTTGGTAAACAGAGATAGATAACCCATCAAATGTGCAGCTTACTACTTTCTTAGAATTACTTTTCCTACTTTTGGCAAACTACAGAAGAAATCATTTCATGGTTTTTGGTTTCTTTTTCTCATGAGATATACCATTGAAAATGTCTTCTCTTTTGCTAGGCAGCACTCTAAATAATAGCCTACTTAAAACACCTGTTCAAAAGACAGATGGCCCTGACCTGTGGTGGCACAGTGGATAGGACCCCAACCTGGAGCACTGAGGTTGCCGGTTCAAGACCCCAGGCTGGCCCAGTCATGGCACATATGAGAAGCAACAGCGAGTTGATGCTTCTTGCTCTGCCTTTCTCTCATTCTCTCTGTCTCCCCCCTCTCTCTAAAACTCAATGAATAAAATCTTTAAAAAATTCAAAAGGCAAATGGAACAGGAGCCTGAGTTTTTCAGATACTGTGGTGTCACAGTGGTTTCTTACTGATATTAAATCAGAAAAGTCATTTTTTAGGTGAAATTCTTTCACCATTCTACTGTTTTAAGTCTCCTGGTTTTCTCATGGGCTCTTAGAGGTTTGGGGAGGTGCTTTGTCCCGGCTCTATCTTTTGTGACTAAGAATGCCAGATGTTGCATAGTAGCTCTAGGACTAGGTGGTTCCTGTGTCAGGGAAAGAGTCTAGCCCTTGCTTTTCCTCCCCTTAAAAATCCTAATTGGTTATTTTTTCTTCATTAACAGTACAAGCATGTGTTAAGGTTGCTTCCTGTCACCTCTCTACAAAACTGCTATAGTGAAGAACTGCAACAGCCAAAGAGATTAACATAGATAAAAGCGGAGAGATTTATTTCATAATCACATTAATGATCAAATAGTCTACTGAGGACAGATCATACTAGCTATCTTGAAGTGATATACAGTAAACCTCACCAATTTGGACTAAGACAAGTACAGCAAGGCTGCTCTATCTGAAATAATTGAGTTATCAGGTTGAATGACAAAAAAATGACAGTTATTTTAGATTGATGGCTGGGGAGTGGTAAACCACCGTACCAGCTTTATCAATAATATCTATTCTGGAATATAAATGACAGGAGTCAAAAAGTTTCTTTTCCTAAATAAACATTCTCCCTGCAAGCTAATATTGCTATATTCATTTATTCCACAAACTTTTTTAAAATTAGAGTATAGCCTACTTTTGAGTTATGTGTTCTTATTTAGCAAAGTCTAACTTAATGTTTGTTCATATTTATTTGGTGGAATCTTTTCATTGAAAACCATTCTTTCTAAAAGATATATCATACTATAAGCATATCTAGTATTTAAGATAGTAAAAACATTAATGCTGAACGTGTGATCTTACACTTATTTCTCTAACGCTACAACTCAGATGAGAGGCCAGATGGAGTCTCGTCTGAAGGAGCTGGAGTGCGTCCGCGATTCCTTGGCGGTGGCCGAATGGAGGCTCCAGGAGTGTCAGGAGAGTCTGCAGCTCTGCAAGGGGAAATGTGCAGGCCAGGCACACACCGCTAGGGAGCTTCAGGGCCAGGTGTCCAGCCCTCGTTCTTACTTTTTCTAGATGTGCTAATGAAATGCTTACAAATGATTTTACCAGTTGAGGGCACTCATGTCAGGGGTTGATTTCTGTTACTCCCATCTAAATCAGATGAAAGTACCAGTTTATGAAGATACTGGTAATATGATTTTGCAAGCTATTCTTTTAGTATTTTATAGTAAAAAAATTAGCAACCAGGATTGCTGATTTACTTTTTTTTAAGTTAATGTAATTTTTAAATGTTTATTTTATTGATTTTAGAGGGACAGAAAGGGAGAGAGAAAGAGACGGGAACATCGATCTGTTTCTATATGTGCCCTGACCGGGATCGAACTGCTGATTTAGTTTATCTGTACAAATCTATATTTAGGCATTTGATGACATGGTCACAGCATAAGAGAAGGAGCAATGCTATGTTTACATATATTTTTTTTGATGTCAGGATAAGGTTAATTATTATTAATTTATTTCATAAAAATTAGAATTCATTTTAATTAGAATTGTGCATGAAGTTTATTTGGATTATTTCCTTTTTTTTTTTAACATATACATTTTTACTTCACTGGAGGAGGGATCATGGATGCCCTGTTAGTCACAACATAGCCATCTTCTAATTCAATGCCTAGCACATAGTGAGCATTTAATAAAAATTTTATAAACTAAGTACAGATACTTTTTTTCAAAGCATGTCCAATGATGGTAGCAAACAATATTATTTATTTGTAAAACAATTTTATGAATGATTCCCTATCTTCTTAATGTAGTTTGGATTTGAATTTTAAAGTGCATTCTGTTTTTAAAAACATACAAACAAAACTCTATTGAATTAAAATTCCTGAGAAAAGATTTCTAGGAATTATCAAACTACATAGATAACCTAAGTTACTAATTAAAATTATGAGATTTTTTTTTCCTATTTCAAAGCTTCTGAGACTTTATTTATTTATTTATTTTACAAGACAGAGAGAGAGTCAGACAGGGACAGACAGACAGGAAAAGAAAGATGAGAAAGCATCAATCATTAGTTTTTTGTTGCGACACCTTAATTGTTCACTGATTGCTTTCTCATATGTGCCTTGACCATGAGCCTTCAGCAGACTGAGTAACCAACCCCTTGCTGGAGCCAGCGACCTTGGGCTCAAACTGGTGAGCTTTTGCTCAAACCAGATGAGCTTGTGCTCAAGCTGGCGACCTTGGGGTCTCGAACCTGGGTCCTTCCACATCCCCGTCCAACACTCTATCCACTGCGCCACTGCCTGGTCAGGCGCTTCTGAGACTATTTAAATATAACTTTTGAAGCATTGGGAAGAACATTCTGTCTTGGCATAGGCAAATGTATCTTTGGTTGATTTCCTTGTTAATTTAATTTGCTTTTCACAAATATGTTTTTACTCATAGTTACAACTTTATAGATACTCAGTTATCAATCACTATTTATTTATTTATTTTTTTTTTCAACTTTATATCCAGAATTTTTTTTTTTTTTTAATAAATTTTTATTAATGGTAATGGGATGACATTAATAAATCAGGGTACATATATTCAAAGAAAACATGTCTAGGTTATTTTGTCATCAAATTATGTTGCAAACCCCTCGCCCAAAGTCAGATTGTCCTCCGTCACCCTCTATCTAGTTCTCTGTGCCCCTCCCCCTCCCCCTAACTCTCTCCCTCCCTCCCTCCCATGTCCTCCCTCCCCCCCCACCCTTGGTAACCACCACACTCTTGTCCATGTCTCTTAGTCTCATTTTTATGTTCCACCAATGTATAGAATCATGTAGTTCTTGTTTTTTTCTGATTTGCTTATTTCACTCCTTATAATGTTATCAAGATCCCACCATTTTGCTGTAAATGATCTGATGTCATCATTTCTTATGGCTGAGTAGTATTCCATAGTGTATATGTGCCACATCTTCTTTATCCAGTCTTCTATTGAAGGGCTTTTTGGTTGTTTCCATGTCTTGGCCACTGTGAACAGTGCTGCAATGAACATGGGGCTACATGTGTCTTCACGTATCAATGTTTCTGAGTTTTTGGGGTATATACCCAGTAGAGGGATTGCTGGGTCATAAGGTAGTTCTATTTGCAGTTTTTTGAGGAACCACCATACTTTCCTCCATAATGGTTGTACTACTTTACAGTCCCACCAACAGTGAATGAGGGTTCCTTTTTCTCCACAGCCTCTCCAACATTTGCTATTACCCGTCTTGTTGATAATAGCTAATCTAACAGGAGTGAGGTGGTATCTCATTGTAGTTTTGATTTGCATTTCTCTAATAACTAATGAAGCTGAGCATCTTTTCATATATCTGTTGGCCATTTGTATCTCTTCCTGGGAGAAGTGTCTGTTCATGTCCTCTTCCCATTTTTTTATTGGATTGTTTGTTTGTTTGTTGTTGAGTTTTATGAGTTCTTTGTAAATTTTGGATATTAGGCCCTTATCTGAGCTGTCGTTTGAAAATATCAGTTCCCATATAGTTGGCTGTCTGTTTATTTTGATATCAGTTTCTCTTGCTGAGCAAAAACTTTTAATTCTGATGTAGTCCCATTCATTTATCTTTGCCTTCACTTCTCTTGCCATTGGAGTCAAGTTCATAAAATGTTCTTTAAAACCCAGGTCCATGATTTTAGTACCTATGTCTTCTTCTATGTACTTTATTGTTTCAGGTCTTATATTTAGGTCTTTGATCCATTTTGAATTAATTTTAGTACACGGGGACAGGCTGTAGTCGAGTTTCATTCTTTTGCATGTGGCTTTCCAGTTTTCCCAACACCATTTGTTGAAGAGGCTTTCTTTTCTCCATTGTGTGTTGTTGGCCCCTTTATCAAAGATTATTTGACCATATATATGTGGTTTTATTTCTGGGCTTTCTATTCTGTTCCATTGGTCTGAGTGTCTATTTTTTTGCCAGTACCATGCTGTTTTGATTATCGTGGCCCTATAATATAGTTTAAAGTCAGGTATTGTAATGCCCCCAGCTTCATTCTTTTTCCTTAGGATTGTTTTGGCTATTCGGGGTTTTTTATAGTTCCATATAAATCTGATGATTTTTTGTTCCATTTCTTTAAAAAATCTCATAGGGATTTTGATGGGAATTGCATTAAATTTGTATATTGCTTTGGGTAATATGGCCATTTTGATTATATTTATTCTTCCTATCCAAGAACAAGGAATATTTTTCCATCTCATTGTATCTTTTTCGATTTCCCTTAACAATGCTTTGTAATTTTCATTATATAGGTCCTTTACGTTCTTTGTTATGTTTATTCCTAGGTATTTTATTTTTTTTGTTGCAATCGTGAAGGGGATTATTTTTTTGAGTTCGTTTTCTAATATTTCATTGTTGGCATATAGAAAGGCTATGGACTTTTGTATGTTAATTTTGTATCCTGCGACCTTACTGTATTGGTTTATTGTTTCTAATAATCTTTTTGTGGAGTCCTTCGGGTTTTCGATGTATAGGATCATATCATCAGCAAAAAGTGATAGCTTTACTTCTTCTTTTCCGATATGGATGCCTTTTATTTCTTTGTCTTGTCTGATTGCTCTGGCCAGAACTTCTAGCACCACGTTGAATAAGAGTGGAGAGAGTGGACAACCCTGTCTTGTTCCTGATTTAAGGTAGAAAGTCCTCAGTTTTATGCCGTTTAATAGGATGTTGGCTGATGGTTTATCATATATGGCCTTTATCATGTTGAGATATTTTCCTTCTATACCCATTTTGTTGAGAGTCTTAAACATAAAATTGTGTTGTATTTTATCAAAAGCCTTTTCTGCATCTATTGATAAGATCATGTGGTTTTTGTTCTTTGTTTTGTTGATATGGTGTATTACGTTAACCGTTTTGCGTATGTTGAACCATCCTTGAGATTCTGGGATGAATGCCACTTGATCATGATGTATTATTTTTTTAATATGTTGTTGTATTCGGTTTGCCAGTATTTTGTTTAGTATTTTAGCATCTGTATTCATTAGAGATATTGGTCTGTAGTTTTCTTTCTTTGTGCCATCCTTGCCAGGTTTTGGTATGAGGGTTATGTTGGCCTCATAAAATGTGTTTGGAAGTATTGCTTCTTCTTCAATTTTTTGGAAGACTTTGAGTAGAATAGGAACCAAGTCTTCTTTGAATGTTTGATAGAATTCACTAGTATAACCTTCTGGGCCTGGACTTTTATTTTTGGGGAGATTTTTAATAGTTTTTTCTATTTCCTCCCTGCTGATTGGTCTGTTTAGGCTTTCTGCTTCTTAATGACTCAGTGTAGGAAGGTTGTATTGTTCTAGGAATTTATCCATTTCTTCTAGATTGTTGTATTTGGTGGCATATAATTTTTCATAGTATTCTACAATAATTCTTTGTATTTCTATGATGTCTGTGGTGATCTCTCCTCTTTCATTTTGGATTTTATTTATTTGAGTCCTGTGTCTTTTTTCCTTGGTGAGTCTTGCCAAGGGTTTGTCAATTTTGTTAATCTTTTCAAAGAACCAGCTCCTTGTTTTATTGATTTTTTCTATAGTTTTTCTGTTCTCTATTTCATTTATTTCTGCTCTGATTTTTATTATCTCCTTTCTTCGGCTGGTTTTGGGTTGTCTTTGTTCTTCTTTTTCTAGTTCCTTAAGGTGTGAAGTTAAGTGGTTTACTTCGGCTCTCTCTTGTTTGTTCATATAGGCCTGAAGTGATATGAACTTTCCTCTTATTACTGCTTTTGCTGCATCCCAGAGATTCTGATATGTCGTATTTTCATTTTCATTATTCTGTATATATCTTTTGATTTCTGCCCTTATTTCTTCTTTGACCCATTCATTTTTTAGAAGTATGTTGTTTAGTTTCCACATTTTTGTGGGTTTTTCCCCCTCTTTTTTGCAGTTGAATTCTAGTTTCAAGGCTTTATGATCAGAAAATATGCTTGGTACAATTTCAATTTTTCTAAATTTGCTGATATTGTCTTTGTGGCCCAACATATGGTCAATTCTTGAGAATGTTCCATGTACACTAGAGAAAAATGTATACTCTGTCGCTTTGGGATGAAGTGTCCTGTAGATGTCTATCATATCCAGGTGTTCTAGTATTTCGTTTAAGGCCACTATATCTTTATTGATTTTCTGTTTGGATGACCGATCTAGAGCCGTCAGCGGTGTATTGAGGTCTCCAAGTATGATTGTATTTTTGTTAGTTTTTGTTTTAAGGTCAATAAGTAGCTGTCTTATATATTTTGGTGCTCCTTGGTTTGGTGCATATATATTAAGGATTGTTATGTCTTCTTGATTCAACTTCCCCTTAATCATTATGAAATGACCATTTTTGTCTCTGAGTACTTTTTCTGTCTTGTAGTCAGCATTATTAGATATGAGTATTGCTACACCTGCTTTTTTTTGGGTGTTGTTTGCTTGGAGTATTGTTTTCCAGCCTTTCACTTTGAATTTGTTTTTATCCTTGTTGCTTAGATGTGTTTCTTGTAGGCAGCATATAGTTGGATTTTCTTTTTTAATCCATTCTGCTACTCTGTGTCTTTTTATTGGTAAGTTTAATCCATTTACATTTAGTGTAATTATTGACACTTGTGGGTTCCCTACTGCCATTTTATAAATTGCTTTCTGTTAATTTTGTATCTAGTTTGATTCTTCTCTTTTGTTTTTCTATCATTTGTTTTTGTTTGTTTGTGTTCCATACTTCTTTCCTCTGTTGCTACCTTTTTTAAGTCAAGTGTTTTTGTGGTGGTTTTTTTAAGGGTGGTTACCATTAAGTAATGAAAAGGGTACCTACCATATTCATTGTAGTACCCTATCTTATAAGTATTTCTGCACTTCATCATCCTTTGCTACTGTTAATCTCCATCCTCTCCCCCCTTTTTTTCCTTTGTTGTCACAGTTTAAGTTTGGTTTTATTGTGTTCTTGGTGGAGCTGTTACTTGTGGTGTTGTTTTCTTTTGTTCTTTGAATCTGGTTGGAAAACCCCCCTTAGTATTTCCTGGAGTGGGGGCTTTCTGTTGATAAATTCTCTCATCTTTTCTGTATTTGTGAATGTTTTTATATCTCCTTCATACTTGAAGGATAGCTTTGATGGGTATAGTATTCTTGGCTGAAAGTTCCTCTCTTTCAGGGCTTTAAATATTGGGGTCCACTCTCTTCTAGCTTGTAGAGTTTCTGCTGAGAAATCTGATGATAATCTAATAGGCCTTCCTTTATATGTTGTACTCTTCTTTTCCCTGGCTGCCTTGAGAATTTTTTCTTTGTCATTGGTTTGTGTCATCTTTATTATGATGTGCCTTGGAGTGGGTTTGTTGGGGTTAAGAAAACTTGGTGTTCTGTTTGCTTCTTGAATTTGAGGCTTTAGTTCCTTGCACTGGCTTGGGAAGTTCTCGTCTATTATTTGTTTGAGTATATTCTCCATTCCATTTTCTTTCTCTTCTCCCTCTGATATACCTATTATTCTTATGTTATTCTTTCTGATGGAGTCAGACAATTCCTGTAGGGCTTTCTCATTTTTTATTATTTTTGAGTCTCTTTCTTCTTCTCTCTGTTGTGCCTCAAGTTGTTTGTCTTCTATTTCACTAATCCTATCTTCAATCTGGGCTGTTCTGTTAGCTAAGCTTGTTACCTCGTTTTTCAGCTCGTGAATTGAGTTTTTCATTTCTGTTTGATTTGTTTTTATAGTTTCAATTTCCTTGGTAATATATTCTTTGTGTTCATTGAGTTGTTTTCTGATCTCCCTATATTGCCTTTCTGTGTTTTCTTGTATATCTCTGAGTATTTTTAAGATTTCTATTTTAAATTCTCTGTCATTTAGCTCCAAGGCTTCCAATATGTTAAGTCTTTTCTCCATAGATTTTTCCACATCTATTTGTGTTACCTCTCTTTCTTTTGTATCCATAATATTCGATTTCCTCTTTCTTATCGGCATCTGAGGGTGGTCTTATTGATAGCACTAATTAGAATTAATAAAGAGTAAAAAGAAAAAAAAAAAAGGGTAAAACACCCCACAAAAAAAAACAGTAATAATTTATTATTTCCCCCTTTTTTTCTCTCTTCTCTTTCCCTCCTCTCCCCTCCTCAGGGAAATATCGTGCCTATAATGGAGGGCCTGATTTGGGGTGAAGAGTTCAAGGGGCAAAAAAAGGGAGTAGGGACCTACTAAATGCAAAAAAAAAAAAAAAAAAAAAAAAGGAAGAAAATCTTAGACAAGCATAAGATGATTTGCTTGTATGTGATGGTCAACTAAGAGATATAATGAGAGGGATAAGAGGGAATCAGAAAAAAGGACCAAAAAAGAATAATAAAGAAGAAAAAATAAAAATAATAAGTAAAAATCTGTTGTATTAAGTGGAGCGAAGACTAAATACAATGGAGACCTTGGGTTGGGAGGACCCAAAATGCCACAAAAATAAACAATCAAGAGAAAAAAAAATAAAAACAAAAGCAAAAAAGAGAAATAAAGCCAAAAAAAAAGCCTTGAGTCCCAAATTAACTAATTTGTTCGTGATTGAGCATTATATGGGAGGAAAGTAAAATGAGAAAAGAAAAAACGAATAGAAAGGAAAAAATAAGAAAAAGAGAAAAACGAAGGAAGAAATAAAATAGGAGGAGAAAAAAACAAAATAAAGCAAGACAAAAAAAAAACAAAAGAGGAGAGAGTGAGAGTTAAGTGTTTTGGAGTATAACCTTAAAGGAGGGTGAGGATGAAGAAGAAAAATAAAATGCAACACTCATGGGTAGTGTAGTTCAAGAAAGGGGAAGCATAAGATGGGCAGAGAATAGAAGGACCGAGGTGGAGGAAATAAAGGCAAAAAGATAGAAGAAACAAACAACAACAACAACAAAAAAAGAAATTAGTGGATCAAGTTGTAAAGTCTGTGGGTTTTTCTTGATTTTGAGAGGTTAACTTCTTCCTTTTTCTTTTCTCTCCCTCTTCCTGGTCGGTGACTCTGTACCCCAGGCTCTGCCCCTGTGTCACTCTTAGGTAGGGATTTGCAGTTGATGGGATTCTATGGCAATGTCATATAATTGGCTTTAGTCTTGCTGGAAGTAAAGGCTTGTTGGCGTTTGCAGGGTCCAACGATGAGAGAGTTTGCTTTCCTGGATTCTCTCTCCTAGTCCCCCCTTTCTGAATGAGCAGCCTGGTGATCCAGCTATAAGGCTGCAACTGCTTCTGCCTGGGGAGTAAGAGGCTCAAAGAGCTGGGAAATCCCCACTCTATCCCCCACTCAGTGCAAGGCTTTGGGAAAGGCTCTGAGAGTCAGGGCCTCCAGTGTAATCAGGCGGGGGTGGGAGTCAATTGTTGTCAAGGTGACTGTTCAGCGCCTATCATTTAGTTGGACCTCTCAACCCAGGCTTTCCACACTTTGTAGCCTGTTTTTGCAGGGAAGAAGAGGCACTAGTCTCTGCTTACGACTAGTGTAGTATAGACCTTATTATCTTCCAAGTCCTTCTTGTTAGCGTTTATCCCTGAATATGGAGGCTCTATCAATCAGAAGTTGCCCCCGCCCCTTTAGCGAGAGGCACTAAAAAATATCACGCCTCTTGTCTTGGATCGCTGAACTGAGAGAGATCTTATCAATTAGAACCGAGGGTGCGCAGATTTTATGGGTTAAGCTAATTTCAGTGATTGGGTCGCAGCTGTGTTTCTGAAGGAATTTTAGGCTGCCTGCGTGCGCCCCTCCCCCAACGCTTGATTGTTAGCTTGAATGGCTGGGTGAGGTGCCCCGCCCATGGAGAGAATCTCCCAAGCCTCTCCCGCTCGCCCCGCTGCTGGCGGCTGGACCGCACCAGGCGCAGGATAATGGAGCCCCCTGGGTGTGCGGGCCAGTAGGGTGCCCTGGGCGCGTGGAATGCCCAAGGCACGTGCGCGAATGGGGCGCTCCGGGCTCCGGTGGCCGGCGACCCCCACTCGCAGTGTGCGGGCCGCTGGGAACGTCAGCGGTGCTCAACCGGACCGGGCGCGCGCAGCGGCTCGTGGCGGCCGCTCGCGGTGGCGGTTCGTGGTGGCGGTTCGCGGGGGTTCGCGGCAGCACGCGGGGGGCTCGCGGCGGCTTGCGGTTCCCAAGTATATGGGCTGACTCACCGCAGGCGCACTCCCTGGCGGCTTGAATGAGCGTCGCTGCGGTAGCTTCCTCCACACCCTCGTCTCTCAGATTCAAGTGATAACAGTCCTTTTGCTTTCAGTTTGTGTGGAACTCCGGAATGCTCCGAGGATAAATTTTTCTGTTTCTAGTTGATAAATTTGTTGTGATTTAGGGGAGAGCTGTCGGACTCGCTTCTCACGGCGCCATTTCCGTGACGTCACAATCACTATTTAGATGAAACAAAAACTATAAGAGTAATTCTAAGTATTCTACAGTTTTTAAAATCTTCATATTTACTTAATTAAATGAATATCACTTTGCAATAAAACACTTTTTAGAATGTTTTAATCACCATCCTAAATGATTTTTCATGCGACAGCATAATTTTCTTAAACCTAACCAGAAAATTAAAGACTTTGTGTTTTAACAATGTGATATTTCTTTGTGTTTCTCTGTGTAGGAGTAATAATAATATTTACATCTTCATGTTTTTTATGATTATTCCAACAATAAAATTTATAGATTTCTTTGGAACTTGATTATAAAAAAAAGAACTAAAAAAATTTTTTTTTGTCTTTTAGTTTGATGGAAATCACAATCTTCTGACAAAGCTTTCTCTGGAAGAGGAAAATTATCTTACTCAGTTGAAGTGTGAAAACCTTAAACAGTGAGTATTAAATTTACTTAAAATTGATGTTGCATCTTTCTCTGCACACTAATCATTTTTAAAATACGTTTTGTTTAAAAAGAAAATTAGAACAGATAGATGCAGAAAATAAAGAGCTTGAAAAGAAGCTGGAAAACCAAGAAGAATGTCTTAAGCACAGCAGTCTGAAGTTTAGAGAGAAGTCCGCTCAGTCCTCGGCCCTGGCCAGACAGCTGGAGGCTGCTCTAGAAGAAGGAAGACGAAAGGTACAGATGGCCTTTATTTAGAAACTTTTTAATCAGCTTACCAAAGAGTCCTCTTTTTAAGCAGACAATATCTCATCTCGCCAAAACTACAGTTATTGTTTTTATCCTGATGACAGGGTGAAGGGAGCAATTACATTTTTGTTTTTACCTACTTTTGCCTTGTGGAGCTAAACAGATATATTGGTCCGGAGTAATGATGATGTGGCTGGGTAAAGGGTGGAGATAGAAAGCGCTCTGAAGGGGTTCTCCTCCCTTCCGCTTCCCTTTTTAAAAAAATAAAACCAAAGCAATGTGCAAAGTATTGAACACTTTGGTTTTGATCAGATTCCAGTGTGCAGTAAAGCTCAACTCTTTTGGCAAATATTACTGCATACATAAATACATGCAAAATTAAATGGCAGTAAAATCCATTTGGTTAGCATTTAGTTAATATCTTGCTGTGTGTCTGTATTCATCCTTGAGATGCAAACAGAGTTAGACCTAGCTTTTAGCTCTGAGGAAAGTCACTGACCGGGAGGGAAATAACATGTGAACAAATAAGCGTCCTCCAGCATGTAGATGCTCCTATGAAGGGAGGGTCCAGGCCGTGCCACCTGGGCGTGAGGAGAAATGATTCAGGAAGATCTTAGAGAAGAGGTAAATTTATGAAATGATTTGAAAATGTAATCTTGAAAGGACATGAGGTTGGACATGGTGTCCAACAGGAACTGTTTGAATTGTGTCCTGGTACAGTATACACTGATGCAGGACAAATTACTTCTCTAAGTTTTAGTTTCTTTTTTTCTTTCTTTTTAGGAAGAGAGAGAGGGACAGATAGGGACAGACAGACAGGAAGGGAGAGAGATGAGAAGCATCAACTTATAATTGTAGCATCTTAGATGTTCATTGATTGCTTTCTCATATGTGCCTTGACCGGGAGACTCCAACTGAGCCTGTGACCCCTTGTTCAAGTCAGTGACCTTGAGCTAGAGCCAGCAACTATGGGGCCATGGCTATGATCCCACGCTCAAGCCAGCAACCCCGTGATCAGACTGGTGAGCCCACACTCAAACCTGCAACCTCAGGGTTTTGAACCTGGGTCCATAGCATACCAGGCCAATGCTCTATTCACCTTGCCACTGCCTGGTAAGGCTCAACTTTTGTTTCTTAACTGATAAAATGGGGATGATGAGTTTCCTCATAGGCTTGAATGATGCTAAGAAGAGATCACTATACCCTGATTACTTTCATATTTGAATCTCTACCCCAGACTTCTCTGTCCCCTGAAATCTAGACTCATATAGTCTGCTATTTATTTGACATCTCCACTTAACAGAGGCATCTCACACTTCACATGTTTAACACCAAATTCTGAATCATTCCTTCTAACCTCTCTTCCAACCATAGTCTTTCCAAAGACTGTTAATGGCACTTCTACAAAAGTCAGATAAAATCTGATATCCTTGATATGTGTGGCTCTTATATCACAAGTGTCATATAATTTTTTTTAACTTTGGGAACTAACTTAAACTGATATTGAAGGACACATCATTGATTAAAAGCCAAGTAGTAAAGTGTACTGCCATAGGTAGAATTTTAATTTCTCAGCACCACTAGCCTTTCGAGGAAAATAAGAAGTGAATTTATCTTGGGTTTAGCCTAAGTGGACTTTGGAAATGCTAGTTGTTCTCAGATTCCTGCTCAGAAGTGTTCAGAGTTGGCCCTAGCTGTTTGGCTCAATGGTAGAGTGTCGGCCTTGCATGTGGATGTCCTGGGTTCAATTCCCGGTCAGGGCACACAGGAGAAGTGACCATCTGCTTCTCCACCCTTCCTCCTTCCCTTTCTCTTTCTCTCTCTTTCTGTCTCTCTCTCCTTCTTTCTCTTTCTTCCCCTCCCACAGCCATGGCTTGATTAATTTTGAGTTCATTGGCTCTGTGGAACCTCTGCCTCAGGTGCTAAAAATAGCTAGTTGTGAGCATTGCCCCAGATGGGCAGAGCATCAGCCCCAGATGGGGGATGCTGGGTGGATCTCAGTCCGGGTGCATGCAAGAGTCTGTCTCTCAGTCCCCCACCCCCTGGGAAAAAATAAAACTGTTCAGAGTCCCCTGAGGTGCACATTCTCTTTTTTTCTCTCCTGCTACAGTGGATTATGGGGCTGTCTGTAGTTCCTGCCCTGTGAGGAGTGCTGTCACTACACTGTCACTATTGTCTACACTGAGGGACATGGTCAAGGGCATAGATATTTTTTCCGAAGGCTCTTTCTTCCACAGCTTCAGATCCTGCAGCCTGCCTCACTTACAGTGAACCTTAGAATTTGTGCACAGGACATGTTTATAAATCACTTTATAATAATTTAGAACTGAATCCATTGGAGTTATATTAGTAGACAGTCCCTCCCACTAGCTCCTTGATCCTGCCTGCATTCTCATTGTTGTGGTTCCAACCCAATATTCTTGCAAATAGACTCCCACATATCTGAATCCTTGGATGTATACTGTCTACTAAATAAGCAGTCAGAGAAATATGAGAACTCAAATTCAGGTCACTTTGAAAGTAAATGAATGAAAAATCAACTCTTTTGTGTGTGTGTGTGTGTGTGTGTGTAATGTAGTTATCACCCGCCCTGCCCCCAACTGTATCCATACAAGTCAATAATCAGCATTGAATGAGAACTCTCTATGTTCCAGCATTACTGACACCATAGTAAATATAAATACTTCAAAGAAGAAATTGATTTTTGGAAAAGAAAAAACACCTACTGGTCACAGAGCAGTGCAAACGCACCTCTTCTATCTCAGGTCATTCTGCAGATCCTTATACTGTATGTGCTTTCTTAACTTAGAATGACCTTAACCATTTTCTAGTTAGATTGTCTAGCATCCAATTGATATCGATTGGAGAAAAGAGGGATAGTGGAACTATGTTAATGCTTTAAATTATACTTTTTAAAAAGCACATTTAGTTACTTTACTCTTTTAATGAAAATTACAGGTTTCTGAAGAAATAGAGAAAAATTCATCTAGAGAAAGGGCTTTACAAATTAAAATATTAGATCTGGAAACTGAGCTTAGAAAGAAAAATGAAGAACAGAATCAACTTGTTTGCAAAATAAACAGTGTAAGTATTAGTATGACATATATTTTAATAAAAAATAAATTAGCATTTAACATTTTATATTAGTTTACTTAAACAGTTTAAGTACAAAGGAAAATCAGGGCTATTTCTTTACTAATACTATTATAAATAACAAATAATATAGATCACAAAAATTAAAAATGTCAGGATTATGCCAAAGAATTATTATTCTTGGTCCTGGCCAGTTGGCTCAGTGGTAGAGCGTCAGCACTGTGTGTGAATGTCCTGGGTTCAATTCCCAATCAGGGCACACAGAAGCAGCAACCATCTGCTTTTCTACCCCCTCCCCTTTTCCCTTCTCTCTCTCTCTCTTCCCCTTCCACAGCCTTGGCTCATTGATTCAAGTGTGTTGGGCCCTGGTGCTGAGGATGGCTCCATGGCCTCACCTCAAGTGCTAAAATAGCTCAGTTGCCGAGCAACTGAGCAACGGTCCCAGATGGGCAGAACATGGCCAGATGGGAGGCTTGCAGGTGGATTCCTCATTGGTATGCATGCAGGAGTCTGTCTCTCTGCCTCCCTACCTCTCACTTAATAATAATAAAAAAGAAAAAAGAATTATTATCCTCAGACTTGGTGGCTTCTATTACATTTACCCCAATATCCCATCAGGCCCTTTCCCTACATATTACTTTTGTATGACAGCTGCTTAATGGAAGTTACAGATATAATCTACTTATTTATTTTCTAGTGTGATATTTTCATTTTAAGATAAACACAATTTAAACAGTCATTATAAGTTAGATTTTAATACCTGTCTTTAATAATGAATATTGTATTTTAGAAAGTTATAATTTGTCATTAAGTAAATACTCTGTGTTGTTATATCTGCATATGAGGTGGATGCTTTCCACTCTGCCATGAAATGAGAATACCAAATTGGCTGTGTTTAATTAGTCTCCTTATGTTTTTTCCTAAATATTCATGAAATAGCCAACTGGCATAAAATACTGTGACAGCTACCACTAGTCATGACTAAATTACTTGAAAACTGTCTACTTAACAATGACAAATAAAATAATGATGCTTTATTTTTTTTTAGCAGCTGGAGACTCCATGAAAACTAATTTTTCATTCCCAAGTGTCTAAAATGTTGAAAACCTGAAAAGTTCAAAAGTTAAAAGATATTTTTGGCATGCAATATTAATTTTATCACCATCAGAAGTTCCATGGCAGTTTAATCAGAACAAAACATTTTTACTTTGAATTTAGCACAGGCCTTCCTTTATTTCTAAACTTTTTATTTTACTCATCAAAATTGCTGATGTTATAAATATGTGTGCTTTTGTGTAGTTAAAACTTCTGAAAAAATAAAATAAGTACACTAAGATGAGATGGGTTTTGCTATAATGTGCCCAATACTTGGCTAAAGCTGCCAAAGTAAGTAGGTTTAAGTCTTGATGTTTTATAAGCCTGATTATTCTTCTAGCAGTAAAAATCTAGAATTGTAAGCACAGATTTAGACATTGTTGGAAAATACAGTATGTCCATAAAGTCATGGTGCACTTTTGACTGGTCACAGGAAAGCAATAAAAGACTGTAGAAATGTGAAATCTGCATTAAATAAAAGGAAAGCCCTCCCAGTTTCTGTAGGATGATGATGTAGCAGCATGTGCACATGCGCAGATGATGATGTAACACCGTGTATACAGCGCAGCAGCCCACGGCTATGCCACTTGAGATGTGGACGGTACAGAGGAAAGTTCAATGTATTCTGTGGCTTGGTAAATTCGGATCCATGACCAAAGTGCAACATGAATATCGGTGCGTTTATAACAAAGTGCCACCACATAGGAATAACATTACTCGGTGGGATAAGCAGTTGAAGAAAACCGGCAGTTTGGTGGAGAAACCCCGTTCTGGTAGGCCATCAGTCAGTGACGAGTCTGTAGAGGCTATACGGGATAGCTATCTAAGGAGCCCTAAAAAATCTGTGCGTGAGCCCACATCGAACTGCACTGAATAGGTATGAAACTGGGAGAGTTTTCCTTTTATTTGGTGCAGATTTCACATTTCTATCGTCTTTTGTTGCTCTCCTGTGACCAGTCAAAAGTGCACCATGAATTTACAGACACACTGTATATTTATTTATTCTGTCCTTCCAGGAAACAGTTCAGTGGGCAGTTCAATATTTATTTTTGTATACATGCCTTAGCTCCAGTTGAATCATAAGCACCGAGAGCCTGCCTCATAACTGATTGTATCCTGGTGTCTTCCACTGTGCCCTGCCCATAGTAGCAGCCTCTCCTGCGGGGAGCACACTCAAGGGTGACTTCAGCAGCTAAACCCAGGCCAACCTTCCTGAAGCCTGAAATGAATTTGGAGTCTTGTGTGTTATCCTAAAGCAGGGGTCCCCAAACTACGGTCCGCGGGCCGCATGCGGCCCCCTGAGGCCATTTATCTGCCCCCACCGCACTTCTGGAAGGGGCACCTCTTTCATTGGTGGTCAGTGAGAGGAGCACTGTATGTGGCAGTGCTGCAAAACGCAGTGTCGCTCATGTACAGTACTACTTCCGGTGACTCAGGACGCACACATCACAGCTCCGGAAGCGCGTCATATCACTTGTTACAGCTAGCAGTGACAAATATGGAACCAGACATTGACCATCTCATTAGCCAAAAGCAGGCCCATAGTTCCCATTGAAATACTGGTCAGTTTGTTGATTTAAATTTACTTGTTCTTTATTTTAAATATTGTATTTGTTCCCGTTTTGTTTTTTTACTTTAAAATAAGATATGTGCAGTGTGCATAGGGATTTGTTCATAGTTTTTTTTATTGTCTGGCCCTCCAACGGTCTGAGGGACAGTGAACTGGCCCCCTGTGTAAAGAGTTTGGGGACCCCTGTCCTAAAGTTTATATGCACATTTTGCATTCTACCCAACAATATGTGTGTTTGTATTAGTATTTTTCCCTTCAAATTGTTGAGTAAAACAGATGCTCCAGAAAGATTCACTATAGTCATTCCATGACTTTGTGTAGCTCAACCTAGCCCATTGCTTCACACCACCCCACTTCACCTGAGGGACAGCAAGCATTGCTCAGCTTCAGAAGGTTATCAGGTATTACTGAACACCTTATGTGAAGGAGATAAAAGATTTTTATTCTCAAGGTGCCTACAGTTTAGTTGGAAGCTAAATGATATTTGCAGCCTATCTAAAGTATTTCTAGTGAACAACAGATCTACTTGGAAATTTATATGCAGCTAAATATTTTTTAAAATACATTATTAGGTTTTTAATTTTCTTCAAATAAAGAACACCTATAATATTAAGAGTTCTTTTTATTAATGAAAGAATCTAAAAATAAAATATTTATGGCTTGACCTGTGGTGGCACAATGGATAATGCTTTGACTTTGAACGCTGAGGTCGCCGGTTTGAAACCCTGGGCTTGCCTGGTCAAGGCACATATGGGAGTTGATGCTTCCTATCCTCCCTCCTTTCTCTCTCTCTTTCTCTGTTTCTCTAAAAATGAATAAATAAAATCTAAAAAGATATATATTATCAAAACTAGAATTCTGTTCACTTTTAAGATAGCAAAAGTCATTTTAATGCTATAAAATATGAATTTTTAGGCAAAGAAAATGGCAAAAACAAGTATTAAAATGTCATGTTAAATGTTAGAGAAATTAGGTGTCACAGTTTTATATAAAAACCATGTATTAAGTTATGTTAGTATGTAATAATTTGGGAATAAGTGAATATATATTACAACGAAGTATATCACAGTAAATATCAACCATATACATGCTTTAGTTATTTCAGATTTTAAAGAAAAGTGAGCAGCTCTCAGATAAGTTATTTATAAACACATCAGCTATTAGGACTCTCTTTTTAAAAATTAAAAGTCATGTAGCCAATTACTATATATATAAATTTTATATTATGGGTATCCTTTGATATGAATATCATTATTAATTATCTTTCTTTTTTTATTTAGAAAACACAGTATCAGGAAGGATGTTTGAAAGAAATACAACATAGTCTTGAAAAGTCGGAGAATGAAAACGAGAGTATTAAGAATTATTTACAGTTTCTTAAAACTTCTTATGTAACAATGTTTGGATAGATTGGTGAATTTATTTTCTATAAACAATAGGTTTTTACTGTGAGTCAAAAAAGTGATTAGGTGAAATATACTATCTGTTGCTATACTTCATGATTTGTCGGTGGTGTTATTAGAATTTTTATGTAAAGATTTTAAAACATAATTTATTATCCAGTTGAAACTTATTACAAGATAGATGTTAGCATTCTTTTTTGTGGATAATTTTCACTTAGCTCCAGTTTAATTTCTGGTTGGTTTTTACAATTTTTTATGGATACACAAAAGAAATAGGGATTATTCTTAGTGTGTTTGTAGCCACCCTCCAGGTGAATTTGTAATAAATCTACGCTAATTATGAGCCAAATACATAATTTTAAATAATGTATATCATTGGTTTACATTGTGTTGCTATATATACATATATATAAATACAAAAGATTAATTTTTAATAATGACATAATTACATATTTTCTCAAGATACCCCATGTCTTGATGTACTTAATATATTTTCAAGTATATGTTAAGATACCATTATAATTTCTGTGAGGTTTTAACTTTACAATTATAAGTCATAGCTATTAAATGCCAACTGACATTTGAAAACAGGTTGTCCCAGGGCCAGCTCACATGAGATGATCAAAATAAGCACCCCCATTAAGAAGCTTCAGCGTAAGGTCTTTATTTTTGAGATGACGAAGAAGAGATACCAAGAACTTGCTTCTCATAACGTACCGCACTATGTGCCAAGGCAGAACACTCTACAAGAGGGTAGGTATAGTTGACAAGGGATCACGTAATAGTGATTCCTTTCAGGTAATGGCTTGAGAGCTGTTTATTCAAAAGACTCAGTTCTCAGAATATCCTTCAAAGAGGCAAGTCCAGCCTGTGAACAAAGCTGTCTTCCCAAGAGGTTTTATTCTCTTCTTCGATCAGAAATGAGGGCCTGCTTTTCTCTAGTTCCCTCAGTTCTAAGACTGCCATATCATCCACAGGGTCTTACTTCCCAGTGACCAGATTGCTTCATAGTATTTTTCTTATAATAGCAAAATATAGTAATTTCAGAAGCTTACCGCATTTTCCCCCAACATTTGCTAACAGTATTAATGTTGCTTATTTTTTTAAATCATAGTACTTGTGGTACTAAAACACTTGCTTGACCCTTGTGGTCATTTTTTCATCTCCTATAGCAAAAGGAACCTTAAATACTGAGGTGAAAGGAAATTAAGCTTCTTGAGTATTGTTCACTGGACTCTGGGCTCCTTAAGGTGGAATCCAATCTTACTCATATTTCTGTTCTAACTATTACACAGTATTTGGTAAAAGTAGATACTCAATTGATGTTGGCAGATAGATAGATGGATAGATGTTGAAAAAGGGAGGTATTAGATATGTTTTAGATATGAAAAATTGTAAACCTAGGGGCTTAACCACTATGGTTGTGCTATAAAACTTTTCAGATTTAAAGTCAGCATTTGAACTCAAATCTTCCAATTCCAAAGTTAAAGTCGTATGCACGGCGCTCTTTTTCTGTTGCAAACAGTGGAAGCACAGCCACTCAGCAGCAACAATGCTATTATTTATTGAGTACTTACTATGTGCCAGAAAAAGGTCTGGGTGTGGTACATGTATTGTCTCATTTAATCTTTATGTCTAATGAGACAAGTGCTATTGACTCTTTTTCCACTTCATAGGAAACCAAAACATAAAAAGGTTAAGTGACTTATACAAAGACTAGTGGCAGGCACCCAAATCTCTGCTCTTACCCATGACCATACTACTTTTGTATATATTTCAAAAATAAAGGTAATGTTTTTGTCCAACAGTCATGCATTTGCCTCATCTATGTATACAATCTCTTTTTTATATATTTAATTTGCACCAAAGTAATTTGTGCATATGACATTTAAAAATTGGTTCCTGTGCCTGACCAGGCAATGGCGCAGTGGATAGAGCATTGGACTGGGATGTGGAGGACCCAGGTTCAAGACCCCAAGGTCGCCAGCTTGGGCATGGGCTCATCTGGTTTGAGCAAAGCTCACCAGCTTGAACCCAAGGTCGCTGGCTCGAGCAAGGGGTTACTCAGTCTGTTGAAGGCCCACGGTCAAGGCACATATGAGAAAGCAATCAATGAACAACCTAGGTGTCACAACGAAAAACTGATGATTGATGCTTCTCATTTCTCTCCGTTCCTGTCTGTCTGTCCCTGTCTACCCCTCTCTCTGACTCTCTCTCTGTCTCTGAAAAAAAAAAAAAAATTGGTTCCTGCAATGGTTTAGATAGACTGGAAGGAAAAGACTGCTACAGAGTCCCTAAGGTTGGTACTCAGACATTGGTGACACGAGATGACAAAGGAATTTCACCTGTCCCTGGAAGAACTTCAACAATTTCTGTGCTTAATGTTTCCATGTGAAGTATTAGGTAGACGTTGGGCTTTCTGGTGTGTGAACCAAACTCAGTGTTAGGGAGGTCCAGAGCCAGTGCCCTGGTGTCCCTAAGCAGTGTCTTTGTTTCTAACTCTCCATTGTCCCAGAATTAATGCCCATGTCTAACCGGTGGTACTATAGCCTAACAGGACTTTCTCTTCATCCTTAATATTCGAGGCCTTGTGACTTTCTTACATTCTCGAAGTTTTCCTCCATTGTTTGTGATCACCTCTGTCTCTCTTCTTTATTTCATCTGCTGGATATGACCTCATCAAGCTGGACTTTGTTCTCATGCATCAATCATGCAGTTTCTTATGAGGTATATTCTTCTACCTGATTTTTCTGACCATTGATTTAGTTCTCAAGGGTAATCATTCTTTTTTTCTGTTGGATTTCTAATTAAGAAATCATTATTATTTTTCTAGTTCCTGAAAGTGTTTGTTTTTAGTGCTATAATTCCATTATATTTTTATTAAAAGTCTCTTCTGTTTCTTCCATTCTTCCATTGGTTCTACTTCAGTAGGCATTTACAGTGTCTGTTCTGATGGCCATCATGTCTTTCCAAGACCCATAAGTGAGCTTTAATTTTCCTTGCCTACCCGAGGTCACGGTTCCCTCAGTACCTGCTAGCATATGTCTTGGGCAGCAGCAAACCAAGGGTGAAAGGCATGATGGCTTTAGTCTCATAGGCCTGAGACCCGGTACCCTCTGCTGAATGCTATGAGAAAGCATTCTGCTCCCAAACTTTGTTAGTTGTAAGCATGAGTTCTTTTCCAACTATAAAAACTGGAAACACTCTTCTCCACTGAAGAGTGCACTCCAAGGTTTACCCAGGTCAGCAACTTTGTTGCTGCAAAGAAGAGAAGTCCCTTTTGCAGAGGAACTGCAAGCAGCATCTATACCAGTAATGGGGAATCTTTTGAACTTGGTGTGTCAAAATTCGCCAAAAAACTGAGCACAACTCGGGTGGTGTGTCACTTCAAGAAAAAAAAACATAATTTCATGATATTTATAGTTAATATAACAAAAATGTATAATTGTAATATATAACTATTTAATAAACCAAAAACTAATTTAACTTACCTGCTTAGTGACTTCTTTGTTCATCTGTCAGTCAGTTTCTTTTGTTGGTCTTGATATTATTTAACTTGTGTGGGGTGCCGTGAACTAAGATAAGTGAGGGGGAGGGAGAATTCTTTAACTAACCTGCCTATTAGTGACTTTTTTGTTGCTGAATTTCATTGGCTAAATCTTCAATTGAAGGTTGGTAATTTGTAAACTTCAAGCCCAAGCAAGCACTACTAACTTCATCTGTCAATCTGTTTCTTTTGTTGGTTTTGATATTATTTAACACTGAGAATAGGTCTCACAAAAGTACGTAGAGGGAGAAATTGTGAGTAAAGCCATTGCTATGCTTTTTAGGGTGCTGAAAGTGTCTGGTAATCGGTTCTAGGCACTCCAAATTTCCTGTTCGTCGTGGCACTCCTCTTGATTCTCCAAGCGGCACCTTTCCAGATTCTCAAGCTTTGACCTCAAGCTGACAAACACCTGAGCCCAGATGCTGTCTTGGAATTCTGCAAGTTGCATCTTACGTAAATTAAGATGGCTGCTGCTATTTCTAATGGCAGGAAATGGCACCCATAGCACAGGCCCTCGCCTCTCCCAGCCTTCCCCTCACTTATCTCAGTAATGATGGTCAATTAGAAATCCAGGACACCCCAGAACAGTAGATTGGATGATGGTTGCTATGGTTATGTGGTTGCTGATAATGGCGATCACAGGGCCCCCAGAGATGCATTCCCCGCAGCATCCGCTGCTCCCTGTTCCGCCAGCCGGGAGTGAGGTCAAAGATCCCCTGACGCCCTAACCAGAAGTCTCAGAACTAGACACTCTGTGCCGGAGTTGTGTTGTTTTGGCCTACAGACCTCTGGCACAGAGTGTCTACACTATAGCAAATGTTTTATCCTCAGCTACTGCAGGAGCTGAGGATGAAATGTCCTTCTTGGCATGCAGCCTCATACTTCTCTGGTATGCAGCCGCATGTCATCAAAAATGGCCACGTGTACACGTGTGTCATAGGTTCGCCATCATGAATCTACACCTTGAATAACAGAATTATGTATTTGGTATGATTCACTTTTTGTAATCAAAACAAGTATCTCCTTGTTTGTGATCAAAACAAGCACCTCCTTATTTGTATATGTGGGTATGAGCATGGAGAAAGGTGTAGAGAAGCCTAAATGCTAAATGCCTTCTTAGGGATGAGAGAAATAGTAATAAGTTTTTATTCTAATGAGGTTGTGTTACTTTCCTCCCCCTTTTTTTCTATTCAGATAAAATGTTAAAGGTTGGAGAACAGAGCTGATAGGTGTGGGGAGTGGAAGAGTAGGATTGGTGAGAGGTTATGGTTATGAGAATGAAATAGGGGAATTTGATTTTCAAAGGTGGAGTCATTTTGGACAAGGAAAGAGTGAGGAGAAGCCGGGTTGAGGTAGAGATGAGGTCACTGGAGTCCAGGAGGTTGAGTAACAGAAGTCTTGATGTTGAAACTATCTAGGATTTGGAAGGAATTGGGGTGGAGCTGAAGAACAAGCATCCTGATTAAATGTGAGCGGATAAGTAGGTGACTGTGCTAAGGAATGAAGTTCTAAAAAAACCTCACAATGACTTCTGATTGCTTTTAGAATAAAATCCAAAGTCCTCAATGTGACCTCAAGGGCCTACATGTCCTGGCCCTCATGTTCATGTTGTGAAGGCCCTGCAAACCTCTTACCCTTAGTACCACTCTCTTCCTCACCCTCTGTCCAGTGGTGCTTCGTTCCTGGAAAATGGAGTTCATTCTTTCTTTTTTTTCATCCTGAATGCTTGCCCTGCCCTTAACCTGACTAAATCATACTCATTTTCTCATATACCCTCTTATTATTTTCTTTCATCATTGGCAGTTAGTGTGTAAGATTGTCTCATATTTGTCTCAGTAGATTTTGATCTCTGAAGATTTAAGTTCTGCAGCCTGGCACATAGCAGGCACTAGTACATAGCAGTTGGATGGATGCATAGTCGTAGGACTGGTGACATTGCTTTTAGTTCTTAGCTTCAAAGTAGGACATGGGCCTAAGGAAGTCAGGGAAATGATACAATTTGGGAGAATGACTAGATTTTACTCTTGAGGGCTATGAGGGAAGCAGTTTCCCAGGGGAGGGGGAGGGTTTCCTTTCAGACAGAGGTTGAGACAAAAGAGGTTCAGGGTGCAAGAGACCTTGTTTATAATCAGACATGTTTTGGAGACCACAGTGGAAAATAGAGTGGGTATTGAGAATGAGTCAGGAAGAAGGAATAAGTTCTCCTACAGCTGCTTGCTTCAGATAGTTTTAAGAGGAATTTCTCCTTTTCTTCTCTAAGAATTAATTAAAATCCCATGTGTTGTCTTTCTTTTGATGCTGTTGCATTGGGGAAGTTGCTTAAATCCCAAGTAAAGGGCAGTGGTTTTGATTTATTTAACATAACAATTTGTTGTGGTACTTCTAAGATTTAACACTTCTACAAAAGGAAAATAAATATTAAAAATTAATAAGTAACACCTTTCCTTTAAATTTAAGAGACCTTAAAATTGTGAAGTTTAGTTTTATTTTTTAAAAATAACTCAAGTATCTTGCTTGTTTTCTTCTTACTTTGACATAGTTTGGGGTGGGACATGAAAGAAGGAAGAACTATTAGAGCTTGGATATCTAGTTTGTTGTTATAAGATGAGGTTACTATGACAACAGATTGTGGTTTAAACTATAAAAATTAATTATGTGGTTAATCTATCACAGATTAGAAACATTGTAATTATACACTGTGTCCACTTTTGCAAACTAAAAGTTTATTTTTTAAACATTTTTGTAGATATCTTTTTCTATTGTTAAAAATTAAAAGAACTCAATTTTTTTTTAAAAAGTAAATGAAAAGGGCACCTGAACCCAAGGTAGTAAGACATATATAAATAATCTTTTTAAAAATACTGATTTTTTTTAATAATTGATAAAAATTTTCTTGAATGTCACTTGAATGTAATACTATCTAAATTTTTTTGCTTATTTTTAAAAGATTTGTGTTTACTTCTACAGATAAACAGTTAATTACCTTAAAACTTCAATTTTATTTCTATGCTAGAAGTCTAACTTGGTCTTTATTTTGATTTTGTCTTACTTGAAAAGTTTTATTTTAGACTGAACACTATCAGAAGTTGAAACATTTCAAGAAATAAGAATTTTAATTTCAAATGAGTTGACTGATAAAACACCAAGCATAACTTTTGGGTATATAATAGAATCAAAGATATACTTTTTTTTTCCTGCCCAACATATAAGGAACTATTGCAAATTAATAAATTATGAATGTCCATCAGATAAAGGAGCCAAAGGATAAAAAAAAATGCAACTCATAAAAGAAATAATAATGGCCAATAAACATGTTTACAAGATGTTCAGATTTATTTGCAAAAAAAAATGTAAGTAAATTAATGTAAAAAAATATTTTCCTACAATAATTTTAAAGTAATTCCTACTATTGAAAAGAGGAGGTAAAATAAGAATTCTCACTCACTACCAATGGGACTACTTATCCTATTATCTCTGAATACACTATAATATATTAATTATTGCTCCATTGTTGGATAGTTATGTTGTTTCCATGTTTTCTGTTATAAATTCTTTTGCAGTGAATATCATCATGCAAACCCCTTGTCTGCATCTAATTATTACTTTACAACAAATGCCTACAAGTTAATTATTCTATCAAATGCCATGAAAAATTTCAAGTTCTTGAAACACAGAATTTTTCATGCCACTAATAAGATAATTTGCAACTTGGGCATTTTCCCTAAAGTAATAATTAGATGCTAGCAGGAAATACTTGTGTTATGCCACTCCATTGCTAGGCAATGTCTGGCACCTGTAAGAACAATGAGATCTTGTCAATCAACAGACAAATGAATATCCATTTGGTCAAGTCACCTCACAATTTTAGTTATAATTCTAAAGTAGGAATGTGAACTTGCTTTGGAAATTATAAGGTGTGAATTGTAGTATTATTAATTTTTCATAATTTTATAAATGCTGTATTTTTATTTTATTAATATTTAGTTGATGGCAGTTTAAGTAGTACCTAAAGCTGACTTTTGTTTTCCTATATCTCTAATTATTTGATTATCCATTTGTGTTAAAATTCTCTTATGCTTATAAAAATCAACTTAGGTCATAGTATAAAATGAATTATGGGTATGAATCTTTATTAAAGATACATATAGTAAATATTTTCTACTGGGCCCTGGTAGGGTACTCAGTCAGTTAGAGCGTCATCCTGATACATCAAAATTGCAGGTTTAATTCCTGGTCAGGACTCATATAAGAATCAACCAATGAACACATAAATAAGTGGAGCAACAAATTGATGTTTCTCTCTCTCTCTCCCTTCCTTTCTCTAAAAAACAATAAATTAAAAAAAATATTTTAAATATTTTCTACTTGTCTGTAAATTGCCTTTTTACTTTCTTAATTGTATATAACTTTTGATGATCACAGTTCTTAATTTTAATATTGTTTAAGTCAGGATTCTCCCAAGAAACAGGATATGTATATTATTGGCTCAAGTGATTATGGAGCCTGAGAAGTCCCATGATTTACTTACTGCCTGCAAGTTCCAGGAAAGCCTGTGGTGTTTTTCAAGGGCCTGAGAGCTGGTGGTATGGATTATAGTCTGAGTCTGAAGTCCTGAAAGCCAGCAGTGCTGAGGACAGGAGGAGATTGATGTCCCAGTTCATGTAGACAGGCAGAGAGCCAGTGAGTCTTCCTGTCTTCCATCTTTATTTTATATAAGCCTTCAATGAATTGCATGATGCCCATCCACATTGGGGAGGGCTATCTGCTTTACTCAGTCCACCAATTCAAATGCTAATCTTCCAGAAACACTTTTACATACATACCCAAAATTAGTGTTTAATCAGATATCTGGGCATCAGGTGACCCAGTCATATTAATACATAAAATTAGCTATCATAAATATTTTTCAGTTTATCAGTTGTTTCCTTTATGGTTAACAGTTTTTGTGTTCTATTTCAGAAATCTTTCCCTACTCCAAGCTAATGAAGATGGTCTCCTATATTTTCTTCTAAAAAGCTTGATTGTTTTACCTTTCATATTCAGTCTGTAATCCACCTTCAATATATTTTGTGTATAGTTCAAACTAGAACATAAGATTATTTTTATATGGATATTAAACTGATCTGACACTATTTATTGAAAGTCAGATTCATTCCCCAGTGTATTACAGAGTCACCTTTGTCATGAGGCAGATAGAGCAATGTTATAAATGAGATATGTGGGTTCTTTTTGAACATTTCATTCTGTAGCAGTGTTCAGTTTTTCTCTCTTTGCACTAGTACTATTCTGTCTTCAAGCTTTGTTCTTCAAGGTCCAATTAGTTCTTTTTATTTCAATGTAAATTTTAGATTTAGTTTGTCAAATGTCCATCGAAAAAATTAAATGGGGCTTTTAACTGGGATTGTGTTGAACTTACAGATCTATATAGATCAGTTTGGGAGAGATGACTGACTGATACCTTTACTATTTGTAAATATTGTCTATTCTTCCATTTATTTAGAATTTTTAGAAAATTTTCTTTCAATGTTTTGTAGTTTTCAATTAAGTGCCCTGCACATATTTTGTTAACCCTAGGTTTTCAATTTTTTTAATGTTTCTATCAGTGTTACTATTTTTAAAGTTTCATTTTCTATCTTTGTCGCTGTGATACTGCAATATAGAGTTAATTTTTGTATACTCACCTTGTATTCAGATATATTGATGAAATAATATACTCTAATTGTTTATATGTTCTTTTGGATATTCCATGTACATAATTATGTCATATACTAATAAAGACACTCATATTGCTCCTTTTTAATTTTTATGCCTTTTTCTTATTGCACTTGATAGACATCTCATACAATATTTTTTTCTTTTCCAAGTGAAAGGAGGGGAAATAGAGAGACTCCTGCATGCACCCCCACTGGGATTCACCCGGAAATCCATGTCTGGGGAAGATGCTTTGCACCTCTAGGGCCATGCTGGCAACCCAGCTATTTTTAGTGCCTGAGTCTGAGGTTCAACAGAGCCATCCTCAGTACCTGTGGCCATTGTGCTTGAACCAATCAAGCCATGGCTGTGGGGAGGAAGAGAGAGAGAAAGAGATAGAGAAGGGGAGGAGGGAGAAGCAGATGGTTGCTTCTCCTGTGTGCCCTGACTGGGAGTCATACCGGAGACATCCACATACCAGGTGGATGTTCTACCACTGCACTGAGCCAACCAGTCAGGGCCACAATTTTAAATAGAAATAGTGGGAGCAGATATAGTTGTCTTAGGACATTCATTTTCAGCATTTTGTCTTTTCACATATACATACAATTCTCTTTAAGCACTGTTTATCTGAGGTTTGATATCTCTTTATTACAGTTTAGTTCAAAATATTTTTAGATAAATATTTTGATTTAATATTTAATACCTGTATTATATATCAATACATTTCTAATTCTCAGGCATCTGGGTATTTTCTAATTATCTTTCTAATTTTCTGATATTTGGAGATTTTTCAGATATCTTTCTATAATTGATTTCTAGTTTATTTTGTGATCAGAGATTATATATTCTATGGTTTATTCCTCTGAAATTTGTTGAGATTTGTTTTAGGTCAAATTAGTTGATAGTATTTTTTAGGTCTTTCAAAATATCCTTTTTATATTTGTCTACTTGTTTCAGTTACTGAAAAAGTAGTATTGAAGTCTCTATAACTGGGAATTTGTCTATTTTCCCTTTCAGTTGGATTAGTTTTGCTTTATATATTTTGAAGCTCTATTGTTATGTGTGTATACAATTAGGATGGTTATGTTTTGGTGAATTGGCTCCTTCAACATTATATAGTGTCCCTCTCTATCTCTGGTAATATTCTTTGTTCTGAAGTCTACTTGTTTCATATGAATAGAACCATTCCAGCTTTATTTAATTAGTTATGGCATGCTCTGACTTTTACTTCTAAAACTTTTACTTTATATATACCTTTATATTTAAAAGAATTTTCTTATAGAAAGCAATCTGACAATCCCTTTTGTAATTGGGGTGTTTAGACCATTTGCAGTTCATATAATTAATGATATGGTTGAATTGAGATTGACCATTTTGCTAATTGTTTTCTAATAGTCTCATTTATTATTTTTTTTCCTTTTACCTCTTTTCCTGCCTATTTTGGATTAGTTAAGGATTTTATTTCATTTTTATCTTCACTATTGACTTCTTCATTATGTTTTCTTTCATTTTTAGTGATTGCTCTAGGGTTTAAAATGTGTGTCTTTAAGTCATTATAGTCTACCTTTAATAACATATCACCTCACATAGACTCTAGGAACTTTTGCAATGGTATAATTTTACTGTCTCCCATATTTTTTGCTATTGTAAGATTTTACTCTTAGACGTTTGGGCCAAGGAGACAGTGATCCTGTGGCTCGGCCCACGCAGAGTTAACACCAGCAGCAGGCCCCGGCAGAGGTGGGCGAGTAGCTTGCCTGTGGAGTGGACTTTGTTTACTCCCGGTCTCCTGTCAGGTGAGCATGGGCGGTGTACGAGTTGTTCCTCCTGGCGCATCGGGCGTGGGTGCCCGCAATCCCAGATGGAGGGACTGGGTTGGAGACTGCATGGGCTGTGGCCTTCTGCGTGGGCTGTGGCCAGGGTCTTTGTGTGGTCCCTGCTCTTGAACAACAGTGCGCAGAGAGCACGCAAAAGCTGGCTTCCCTACACCTGGACCTCTCCAGGCGGGGCACCTCCGCCACCCATACAGACTAACAAAGCACATTCCCGGGGAAGAAAAATGTGCAAGTGCTGGGAGGAGAAGTGCACAGGCAGCTTGCAGACAGTCTCTAGAGCAGATCTGCAGATCCATTCACTGAAATTAGCTTAACTCGCAGTCTACTCACTGCCCAGCTGGCTAAGGCTGGTAGCAGCTCTTGCTGACAAGGTCTTCTTTCTCAGGTCAGCGATCTAAGAGAACACAGAGGAGAGAATTGTTAGTTTTTAGGGCCTCTTGCTTTGCAAGCAGTGGCTGGGGCAACTTTCTGCCAGCCTATACAGGGTAAAAAACACATTCCTACAGAGCAGACCTCAGAGAGAACACTGCAGAAGTAGGGCAGGCTAAGCTGTAGGCTTCCTAACAAGGGAGAAGCCTGTGGAGAGCTGTCCCACAGAACGCTAAGGCAAATTTAACCAGACACACCCAGGGAACCTTAGAAAGGAGCCTGACCAGAAGTCAGCTCGCCCCCATACCTGTTTAAGCTGGTGGCTCTGGTTGGCAGAGCTTTTATACCCAGCACTATGCTTTAAAGAGGAGGGACTTGGCAGCTTTTAAGACTTCCTGTTCTGCAGGCAGCAACTAGGGCATCTTCCTGCCAGCCAATACAGGTATTAAAGTGCAAAAAACCTGGAGAGAGTAGTCTCGCAAAGTGCTGATGCATACTAGAAACACCTGGAGGCTCATAGAAAGACACCTGAAAGGCAATCAGCTTCCAGCTCTGCCTGATTATGCTGGCAGCTCTGACTGGCAAAACCTTACCAGAACCCTGTGTTGGGTGGGGATAGAGGAGGGGTTTGGCAGCTCTTAGAACCTCTTGTGCTCCAGGTAGTGAAAGGGGCAACTTCACAGCTGGGTCCCCAAGCTACTGGCTCAGGAAGAAGAGATTTGGGGAGAGGCTCCGGGAAAACGGACTCTCCCATTGTTGGAGCCTGCAAATGTTAACAAGTCCCACCTACCAATGGGACTGAGGCCTAGTTTATGTCATCGACATAGCGACACATCAACTGCAAATCTCTACCTAAGAATGCCACAGGGGCAGAACCTGGGGTACAGTGCCACCGGCCAAAAGGAGAGAAAGAAGAAAGAAAAAGAAGATAACCTCTCAAAATCAGGAAAAATCCAGTCTTTATAACTTTTTCCATTTTTTTCACTTTCATTTTTTATCTTTTTATTCCTCCACCTTGGTCATTTTATCCTCTTTCTGGTTTATTCATTTTGAACTTCATTACCCATAGGTGTTACATTTTCCATTCTTTTTTATCCTCTCTATGAGGGTTACATTCTAAAAACCTTAACTCCTTTTTTTCCCACCTCTCTTTTGGTTTCTTTTTTTCTCTTTCACTTTTTCCCTTATTTGATTCTCACTCATAAACAGTTATTTTATTTTGGATTCAAATATTTTCTTTGTGGCATTTTGTGTGCTTTTTACTATGCTTTTTACCACATTAGCATTCCGCCAACTCCAGCTCTCCATTCTATGTAGTTTGTTCCACTTAACACAATAGAATTTTCATTTTTCACTGTATTTTTTCTTTTTCCTTTTTTCTTCTTTTCTCTTTCACTATAGATCTCATTCAACTGTCATTTACAAACAAATTATTTTATTCTTTTTTTATTATTATTTATTCATTTTTAGAGAGGAGAGAGAGAGGTAGAGAGAAGGGGGGAGGAGCTGGAAGCATCAACTCCCATATGTACCTTGACCAGGCAAGCCCAGGGTTTCAAACCAGCGACCTCAGCATTTCCAGGTTGACGCTTTATCTACTGCGCCACCACAGGTCAGGCCAAGTTATTTTATTCTTGATCCAAATTTTTTCCTAGTAGAATTTTGACGGTCCTTACTTCATTTTTTATCTCTTTGTCACTTCTCCCCAACTCAGGCACTCCATTCTAGGTAGTTTTTGTTCCATTTAGCACAATATAAATTTGTTTTTCACTGTATTTTCTCAAAAATTTTTTTTAATTTTTACATATTTTTTAAATTTTTTTATTCTTTGTCAATTCTTATTAGTGTTATTAACAAAACCACTCACAAATGCCACTAAGGAAAAAGAAATCGAATATCATGGATACAAAAGACAGAGATGTGTAGCACAGCTAGATGAGGAAAAACCTATAGAAATAAATTTCAAAAGCTTGGAAACCTTGGAGTTAAATGACAGATAATTTAAAATAGAAATCCCCAAAATAGTCAGGATATACAAGAGAGCACAGAAAGGCAATTTAGGGAGCTCAAAAAACAACTCAACAAACAGAAAGAATATATCACCAAGGAAACTGAAACTGAAAACAAACAGAGATGAAAAAGGCAATTCATGAACTAAAAAACAAGGTAACAAGCTTAGCTAATAGAACAGGCCAGATAGAGGAGAGAATTAGTGACATAGAAGACAGGCAACTAGAGGCACAACAAAGAAAAGAGGAGAGAAATGCACGAATTTAAAAAAATGAGAAAGCCCTACAGGAATTGTCTGACTCCATCAAAAAGAGCACTATAAGATTAATAGGTATATCAGAAGGAGAAGAGAGAAAATGGAATGGAGAATATATTCAAACAAATAATAGATGACAACTTCCCAAGCCTGTGGAAAGAACTAAAGCAGGCGTCCCCAAACTACGGCCCGTGGGCCGCAATGTGGCCCCCAAGGCCATTTATCCAGTCCCCACTGCACTTCTGGAAGGGGCACCTCTTTCATTGGTGGTCAGTGAGAGGACCACTGTATTTGACAGCCCTCCAATGGTCTGAGGGACAGTGAACTGGCCCCCTGTGTAAAAAGTTTGGAGACTTTTACAATTGAACTAAAACCTCGAATGCAACAAGCAAACAGAACACCGAGTTATCTTAACCCTAACAAACCTACTGCAAGGCACATCATAATGAAATTGACACAACCAATGACAAAGAAAAAAATTTCAAGGCAGGCAGGGAAAAGAAGAATACAACATATAAAGGAAGGCCTATTAGGTTATTATCAGATTTCTAAGCAGAAACTACAAGCTAGAAGAGAGTGGACTCCAATATTTAAGTTCTGAGAGAGAAGAACTTCCAGCCAAGAATACTATACCCATCAAAGCTATCCTTCAAATACGAAGAAGAAATAAAAACATTCACAGATACAGAAAAGATGAGGGAATTTATCACCAGAAAACCCCTATTCCAGGAAATACTAAAGGAGATTTTCCGACCAGATACAAAGAACAAAACAAAACAAAACCACAAAAAAGTTCCATCAAACCCAATAAAATCAAATTTATTCTGTGACACCCCCCCAAAAAAGGGGGGAGAGGACGAAGATTAACAGTAGCAAAGGAGGATGGAATGCAACAGCACTCATGAGATAATGTACTACAATGAACATGATTGGTACCTATTCCATTACTTAATGGTAACCACCCTTGAAAAAACCACCACAGAAGCACATGACTTGAAAAAAGAAGTAATAGAGGAAAGAAGTATGGATTACAACCAAACAAAAACAAATCTTAGAAAAAAGAGAAGAATCAAACAAGATACAAAACTAACAGCAATATATAAAATGGCAATAGGAAACCTTCAAGTGTCAATAATCACACTAAATGTAAGTGGATTGAACTCACCAATAAAAAGACATGGAATAGCAGAATGGATTAAAAAAATCGAACTGTATGCTGCCTACAAGAAACACATCTAAGCTACAAGGATAAAAATAAATTCAAAGTGAAAGGCTGGAAAATAATACTCCAAGCAAATAACATCTAAAAAGCAGGCATAGCAATACTCATATCTAACAATGTTAACTATAAGACAGCAAAGGTAATGAGAGACAAAAATGGTCATTTCATAATGGTAAAGGGGACATTGAATCAAGAAGACATAACACTCCTTAATATATATGCACCAAACCAAAGAGCACCAAAATATATAAGACAGCTACTAACTGACCTAAAAACAAAAACTGACAAAAATACAATCATACTTGGAGACCTCAATACACCGCTGACAGCTCCAGATCATTCATCCAAACAAAAAATCAATAAAGAAATATTGGCCTTAAATGAAACACTAGAACAATTGGATATGATAGACATATACAGGACATTTCATCCCAAAGTGCCAGAGTATACGTTTTTCTATAGTGTACATGAAACATTCGCAAGAATTGACCATATGTTGGGCCACAAAACTAACATCAACAAATTCAGAAAGATTGAGATTATACCAAGCATATTCTCTGATCATAAAGCCTTGAAACTAGAATTCAACTGCAAAAAAGAGGTAAACAGACCCACAAAAATGTGAAAACTAAACAACATACTTATAAAAAATGAGTGGGTCAAAGAAGAAATAAAAGCAGCGATCAAAAGTTACATACAGACAAACGAAAATAACAATATGACATATCAGAATCTCTGGGATGCAGCAAAACAAGTAATAAGAGGAAAGTTCATATCACTACAGGCCTATATGAACAAACAAGAGAGAGCCCAAGTACACCACTTAACTTTACACCTTAAGGTACTAGAAAAAGAAAAACAAAGGCAACCTAAAACCAGCAGAAGAAAGGAAATAATAAAAATCAGAGCTGGCCTGACCTGTGGTGGCGCAATGGATAAAGCGTCGACCTGGAAATGCTGAGGTCGCTGGTTCGAAACCCTGGGCTTGCCTGGTCAAGGCACATATGGGAGTTGATGCTTCCAGCTCCTCCCCTACTTCTCTCTCTCTGTCTCTCCTCTCTGTCTCTCCCTCTCCTCTCTAAAAACATGAATAAAAAAAAATCAGAGCAGAAATAAACAAAATAGAAAACAGAAAAACAATAGAAAAAATTAATAAAACAAAGAGCTGGTTCTTTGAAAAGATCAACAAAATTGACAAACCCTTGGCAAGACTCACTAAGGAAAAAAGAGAAAGGACTCAAATAAACAAAATCCAAAATGAAAGAGGAGAAATCAGCACAGATATCATACATATACAAAGAATTATTGAAGAATAGTATGAAAAACTATATGCCACAAAATTTAACAATCTAGAAGAAATGGATAAATTCCTAGAACAATACAATCTTCCTAGACTGAATTATGATGAAGCAGAAAGCCTAAACAGACCTATAAGCAGGGAGGAAATAGAAACAACTATCAAAAACCTCCCCAAAAATAAAAGTCCAGGGCCAGATGGCTATAGTAGTGAATTCTATCAAACATTCAAGAAGACTTGGTTCCTATTCTACTCAAAGTCTTCCAAAAAATTGAAGAAGAAGCAATACTTCCAAACACATTTTATGAGGCCAACATAACCCTCATACCAAAACCTGGCAAGGACAACACAAAAAAAGAAAACTACAGACCAATATCTCTAATGAATACAGATGCTAAAATACTAAACAAAATACTAGCAAATTAAATACAATAACACATTAAAAATATAATTCATCATGATCAAGTGGGATTCATCCCAGAATCACAAGGATGTTTCAACATATGTAAAACGGTTAACATAATACACCATATCAACAAAAGAAAGAAAAAAACCCATATGATTCTATCAATAGATGCAGAAAAGGCAGTCGATAAAACAACACAATTTTATGTTTAAAACACTCACCAAAATGGGTATAGAAGGAAAATATCTCAACATAATAAAGGCCATTTATGATAAACCATCAGCTAACATCATATTAAATGGCATAAAACTGAGGACTTTTCCCCTAAAATCAGGAACAAGACCAGGTTGTTCACTTTCTCACTCTTATTTAACGTAGTGCTGGAAGTTCTAGCCACAGCAATCAAACAAGAAAAATAAATAAAAGGCATTCATATTGGAAAAGAGGAAGTAAAAGTTCCACTTTTTACAGATGATATGATCTTATACATCAAAAACCCTAAAGACTCCACAAAAAACTACTAGAAACAATAAACCAATACAGTAAGGTCACAGGATACAAAATTAATATACAAAAGTCCATTGCCTTCCTATATGCCAACAATGAAACATCAGAAAACGAACTGAAAAAAACAATCCCCTTCATGGTTGCAACAAAAAAATAAAATAAAATACCTAAAAATAAACATAACAAAGAACGTAAAGGACCTATATAATGAAAATTACAAAGCATTGTTAAGGGAAATCGAAAAAGATACCATGAAAGGGAAAAGTATTCCTTGTTCCTGGATTGGAAGAATAAATATAGTCAAAATGACTATATTACCTAAAGCGATATATAATATACAAATTTAATACAATTCCCATCAAAATTTCAATGGCATTTTTTAAAGAAATGGAACAAAAAATTATCAGATTTATATGGAACTATAAAAAATCCCAAATAGCCAAAGCAATTCTAAGAAAAAGGAACAAAGCTGGGGGCATTACAATACCTGACTTCAAATTATATTATAGAGCCACAGCAATCAAAACAGCATGGTATTGGCAGAAAAATAGACACTCAGACCAATGGAACAGAATAGAAAGTCCAGAAATAAAACCACATATATATAGTCAAATAATTTTTGATAATGGGGCCAACAACACACAATGGAGAAAAGAAATCCTCTTCAACAAATGGTGCTGGGAAAACTGAAAATTTACATGCAAAAGAATGATACTCGACTACAGTTTGTCCCCTTGTACTAAAATTAATTCAAAATGGATCGAAGACCTAAATATAAGACCTGAAACAATAAATTACATAGAAGAAAACATAGGTACTAAACTCATGGATCTTGGTTACAAAGAGTACTTTATGAATTTGACTCCAAAGGCAAGGGAAGTGAAGGCAAAGATAAATGAATGGGACTACATCAGACTAAGAAGCTTTTGCACATAGGAGATGATATTTTCAAATAACAGCGCAGATAAGGAGAGGAATTCATATGGTTAGGGCTAGTGTTAGGGCCAGAATAGGGGCGATAATGAATATTGAGATTGATGATAAGGCCTAATATCCAAAATATACAAAGAACTTATAAAACTCAACAACAAACAAACAATCCAATAGATAAAATGGGAAGAGGACATGAATAGACACTTCTTCCAGGAAGAAATATAAATGGCCACAGATATATGAAAAGATGCTCATCTTCATTAGCTATTAGAGAAATGCAAATCAAAACTACAATGCGATACCACCTCACACCTGTTAGATTAGATAGTATCAACAAGACAGGTAATATCAACTGTTGGAGAGGTTGTGGAGAAAAAGGAATCCTCATCTACTGTTGGTGGGAATCTAAAGTAGTACAACCATTATGGAAGAAAGTATGGTGGTACCTCAAAAAATTAAAAATAGAACTACAATATGACCCAGCAATTCCTCTATTGGGTATTTACCCTCATAACTCAAAAACACTGGTACATAAAGATGTATGTTCATTGCAGCATTGTTCACAGTGGCCAAGACATGGAAACAACCAAAAGCCCTTCAATAGATGACTGGATAAAGAAGATGTGGTACATCTATACTATGGAATACTACTCAGCCATAAGAAATGATGACATAGGATCATTTATGACAACATGGATGAACCTTGATAACATTATATTGAGTGAAATAAGTAAATCAGAAAAAAACTAAGAACTATATGATTCAATTCATAGGTGGGGTATAAAAATGAGACTCATGGACATGGACAAGAGTGTGGTGGGGGGAAGGGAGGACAAGGAGGGGTGGGGAGTGGAGGGACACAAAGAAAACCAGATAGTAGGTGACAGAAGACAATTTGACATTGGGTGATGGGTATGCAACATAATCAAATGTCAAAATAACTTGGAGACTTTTCTCTGAACATATGTACCCTGATTTATCAATGTCACCCCATTAAAATTAATAATAAAACAAAAAAGATTTTACTCCTATATATTCTATAAACCTGATACATTGGTACTATTTTTACTTTGACAATTATTTAAATTGATTTAAAAAATAGGAAAATAATCTGTTTTATGTGTATCCCTATTCTTACCATTTTTGGCACTCTTTATTTTTTTAGATTCATTTTTTTTCATATTGCTTATGTATGAAAAACAACATATTTTGCAGTGTAAGTCAGCTGGAATAATGGATCTATAAAAGAGTGTCAGGAATAATCCACTTGTTTTGAGTTTCTTTTTTCTCTTTTGATTTGTCTTCTAAATCAATTGTTTTTTATTACAAATTTTCTTCTACAAAAGGCTGTAGAAGCTAAAGATGATTTCTTTTTTGACAGAGAGGGTCTACTCTTTAGCTTTGAAGCAGCCTGAGTGCAGATGGACTGGTTACCTTCTTTTAATTAGCTGATTTGAGACTGGGTTATTATTTAGGTAAGACTCAATCTACTTCTGATTACCTCTTTTCCAATGGCATCTCTCTTTTGGATTTGGAACTGAGTATGGTGGGTCTTTTCTTCTTTAGCATTGATTGCAGGTAATTCTACTTTGCTTTTCATAAGATTTTAGGTAAAGATTTTGACCAGATGTCGCACAGAAGCTTCAGAATTCAGGAAATAGCTTGATGAGGAAAGACGTTCTATGTTAGGATGCTCAGTCTCCCAAGTTTTTCCTCCCATTTCCTACCAACCACCTAAAGCTCTGTTTCTTTGACCCCCAGAAGCATTCTTCAGCCAGTTGCCAAGCATGAATTTTCAGCTTTTAGCCATGTCCAGCATTGACAACTGCGATCTCAGAAAATTCAGCTGGTAGATGCTGAATCCATCCAAATGATTGAGACCTATTTCCTTCTCTTACAACAGTGCCTCCAAACTTTTTTAAACCATGACACATAAAATTAATTTTTTTATGTTAAACTATAGTAAATAGAAGAATGTGCTTATAACTAGAAGTGTCTGACCCAGAATTCTAGCCAAGATAGGCTTTGACCAAATCACTCCACCTGACAATTTGAAAAGATGGGTACCTTCATATTTGTAACCTATTTATGGCACTGGTTGGGAACTCTTGCCTTAAGCAATTCATACTATGGTAGCACTTTCTCTTATGTTTTATTCCTTCTCTTGTAAAAGACTCCAAATATCTTCTCATGCTCCTAGGGGGGAGAAGTGGTACCAGATGCCTTTGGCTCTGAGGTAATATATATGTGAGTCAGAATCCCTATACCTTTCCTCAGTCTGACCTATATTGTATGGTTCATCTAAACTACTCATAATCAGTTGTATGGAAGCAAAAATCAGTGTTGTTTGCCTGTTTAGCACATCAATTTCTCTTTTGTTCTTTCTCTGTGTATTATATATTTTTTTCTCATCCAAAGGGACATAAAATTTACATTGTATACAATGCAGTGTTTGGCTTTGAAATATCAATAGTTGAGGTAATGTTATCATTTATAATAGGAATATGACTAAAGCAACATGATATGTGTGGCTGAGTTTATACTTACCTTTAATTCATTTAAAAATTCTAAGTCTATGGATAACTTTCTTAGTATTTTTAATTACAGTTTCTCTATACTGTTCTCAGATAATCTCTTAGTTTATAATAAAGGTAAATTTATGCCTGGTCTATATAGTTCACAAACATATTTATTTATTATATAATTAGCTGAAACAATAATAAACTGAGAATTTGCTGTGAAACGTAGCTGAGGGATGATGCTGATTATTAGAATGTGTTCGCACATTAGAGTTCAATTGATTCAGTGTGATATCCTTGGATGGTATGATAGATATGTAGCGAGAGCAGTGGCCTATGATCATGGCATTAATTCCTGCTAGGATTAGATTTTAGTTGGAAAGCATAATCACTTTGAATACTCAGATTGGGGTAACTGAAAACGCCCATACAATGAGCTTCCCTAAGTTGTTTTATATTCATCAGGTTGCTGATGGTGGTTGGAAACTTATAAATAATGGACTACTGTATATATGTCAGTACTGAACATTAGTCAAGCAGAACTGTTTAATGAGGGTAGGCCAAAGGAAATGATAAAGGTTGTGGCCCCCATAATAAAATTTTATGAGGCTGCAACAATTTTCTAATCCAGAACAGGCAAATGAATTAGCAAACCCCAAATTATCAAAGGCAATAAAATATGATCTACTTATGATTATCTACCTTATTGCTAATGAAGCTATTCTATAACCACATAACTTCAGCCAATGATTTTGGAATTGCTAAGTAAAAAGAGACATTCTTACTATAATATTAACATTTAATTTTTACTTATCATATGTTATTGATTAGTAGATTGAAAAGAGTGTAAGAAAAGAGATTATTGTAACATGCATTAAAGCACATTTACTGTTTAATAATTATTGAAGCAATGGAGGACAGTATAAAATAGAGTTTATTAACCTTGGTATTTTATTTAGGTATGTGTATCTATCCATATAAATTATTTATTTATTTTTTTTACAGAGAGAGAGTCAGAGAGAGGGATAGATAGGAACAGACAGACAGGAATAAAAAGAGATGAGAAGCATCAATCATTAAGTTTTTGTTGTGACACCTTAGCTGTTCATTGATTGCTTTCTCATATGTGCCTTGACCATAGGCCTTCAGCCAACCGAGTGACCCCTTGCTTCAGCCAGCGACCTTGGGTCCAAGCTGGTGAACTTTTGCTCAAACCAGATGAGCCCACGCTCAAGCTGGCAACCTTGAGGTCTCAAACCTGGGTCTTCCGCATCCCAGTCCGATGCTCTATCCACTGCGCCACCACCTGGTCAGGCTCCATATAAATTTAGTATTCTTCAAACTGCTTACAAATATTTCTTTGTAAAGTTATTTCTAAGTGTTTTGGATTTTTTTGTGCAGCTATCTATAGTTAATAGCATATATTAATACTATAATTTTTTTATCTTGTATTTAGTGGCATTACTAACTAATTCTGTTAGCTTTCTATTTGATTCTTTTGACTTTTCTAAATAGGTAGTTTAGAATAAATATGATTATAATGATAAATATTAATATTTGACATTGTACCTTTATTAAATATTCATGTTAAAATATATTTTTACAAGTTACTTAACTGGCATCAGGATTCAAAATAATCCATACATTGCATTTGGTGGACATGTCTCCGGCACCTATAACAGTTCCTCTACCTCAATTTTTTGTAACTTTATGTAATAAATGGGGTTATTTGTCCTATAGAACTTCTTACAGTTGGTATTTGGCTAATTATATCCTCATGCATTATTTAACATGTTTCTCCACCTCTTATATTTCCTGTAAACTAGTAGATGGGTTAAAAATTTTGATTGAATCAAGGTTTAAGTCATCTTGTCAAGAAGACTTCATAGGTGGGACTTTATACTTTAAATTGCATATCACATTAGGAGCAAATGTAATGGCTGGTTGTTCTAGTATTATTAATGTTAAAATAGATCAATGGATGTCAGACTGATTCATTCATTAAAAAGAATTATATCAACTTTTGACTGAATGATTTTAAGCAGCCATTGATGATCCTTGCCACGATCTATTATTTTATTAGGGAATCTTAAAATGGTGATTTTCTAATTCTATTATTATTATGCATTTATTCATTACTACTTTTCTATTTTAAAAACTTAACTGTTTACTTAGCCTGACATAAAAAGCTAAAATGCTAAAATGCTTGGCCCTTACCAGTTGGCTCAGTGGTAGAGCGTTAGACCAGTGTGTGGAAATACTGGTTTGATTCCCGGCCAGGGCACACAGGACAAGTGCCTATTTGCTTCTCTACCCTTCCCCCTCTCTTTTCTTTCTCTCTCTCTCTTCTCCTCCCACAGCCAAGGCTCCACTGGAGCAAAGTTGACCCCGGTGCTGAGGATGGCTCCATGATCTCTGCCTCAGGTGCTAGAATGGCTCTAGTTGCAGGGGAGCAACGCCCCAGATGGGCCAAGCATCGCCCGCTGGTGGGCATGCCAGGTGAATCCCCGTAGGGCGCATGTGGGAGTCTGTCTACTGCTCCCCCCACATGCTTCTCACTTTGGAAAAATACAAAAACAAATAATTATATGTCTATTTTAACCCATTGCAGTAATTTACTTTTATTCTGTTTAAATATTGAGAAACTCTAATGTGTTCATTTTATATCCAGTTACTTCCCATAAAAATGACTGAGGTCTGTGGGTGTGTGGTTGCATTTTTTGTTTTCTTTGTATTTTTCTTACTTTATTTATATGTTTTCAAAGATATTTTGGTTTAAATTTATATGATAGGAAATTTGTAATTTCTGCCATTGGGAATTTATTAAATATCTTTGTCTACTCCATTATTAATTTTGGAAATCTTTCTTATTTTTTCTATCTGTCATAGATTTGAGTTGATTTATATTAAAGTCTCCCATTGTATGTCCATTTTTCCTTCTACATGCAGTATTTTTATTCTACATAATTTGATGTGTTATTATTTGGATATTTTCTACTCTTATCATAAAGATATCTGGGGCCATTCACTTTTTAGTCCTTTGTGGGTTAAGCTACAAATTTGATATCTTATGTTTTTATTATAAATACTATTTAAATAGGTTTTCATTGTCTTATATTACATTTTATTTTTTGCCTTGAATTACAATAAGATGATACAAATATTTCTAACTCCAAATACCTTTTTCTTCACACTTGCCTGATAAATTGAGCCTATTTTACTGTTTTTATTTTGTTTCGGTGTCTTTTCATGGCGATAAAGAATTTGCTACTTTCCCCATACTCTCCCCTTCCCAGACCTTAATAATTTAGACTGTGATTGTAAATTCTGTCATTTATTGCTTTTATAATAGCACAGTATAAATATTGCTTTAAAATAAAAATTAGTGTTGTAAACATGTATAAAATAATCATTTAAATGTATATATTAATCTTTAACAGATTTCATGGAGTCCACACATAGCTTGGGAACAGAGACTAGCAATAAGAGCATGTTAATGAGACTTCATAATTGTTCATGAAAAGATGAGGAATATGGTCTTTCCTTTTGTTAGCTAGTTAGCTGATAATTAATAAGAAGAAACTTGGAGTTTCTTGATTTTTAGATAAAATAAAAAAACTCGAGCACAAAATTATATGTAATCATTTCAGTTTTCCTATTTGGTTTTAAGATGATAATTCTTGGTTTAGGTCAGGGCTTATGCTTTGAAACTTGTTCATATTATATATAAGGCTACTTTTCAAGTTTCAGTCATGGTAATTCTTTTTTCATGACTTATTTTTCAGTTTTTATCAATGATCTTTGATCTTATAAAGTTTTCAACCTAATTTTATAATTAATTATTAAATTATTAATCAATATTTATTTACATAAAGTTTCAAATGATACTGAAGAATATGATAGTGAGGAGTTTTACTTCACCTGCTTCTCACCCCAGAATTCACTCCCCAAAGTAGCCACTGGTAATAGTTGCCTAATTATATTGCTTAACCTTTAAAAGGAAACTAATTCTTTAACTTTAAATAATTTAGTCCAAGGAAGAAATAGTAGCTGGTTCTTATACAAGTAACAAAGAATTAATTGCTAATACTTTTAAATTTTAGTATATCACAAAGCTAGGGTTACTGAATAATGAAAATGTTTGTTAATGATGAAAAGGACAAGTAAACATTTTTTATAATTTATTTTCCATTGTCTTTTTTGAGTAAGAGCATAAGCTATCCTTTTTTAAAAAGGTGTTTTTTATATATTTTAATAGGTCTAACTAGTTTTATTATTCATGTAAAAGCATTGTATAATTTTAGTGATCTTCATTCTATTGAAAAATGAAATTTTGGTATATTGGTGGCATTTTACATGTTTTTCATCTTAATATGCAGTACTTTTAAGGTCATACATTCCAGTATCCAAGTTTTAAAGTAGTTTGCATACACCCAACATGCAAAGCCATGACTTTAATTATTTCCTCCCCAGAACTTCAATTATAACAAGCACTTTTTAATTATCTTGCAGCCCACAAGCCTATTCTTAGTAAAAAGTCTGACTTTTACAGAGACAGTATAGTACTGTGTGGCAGATTTCAACTCACCACGTTGCAACCCCACCCATGAAAAAGCCCTGTTGATTAAAAGCTACTAAATTAAGTGTGTATTTTTAACAGCTTCAATTTTAAAGACAATTTTGGCATAAAAGTTGGAGACATTTTTTCTGAAGTACAGAAATGCTATGTTGGCATTTCATGGTGTTTTCAGAATGCAGTTTGTTTTCAGGGCTGTCTCTTTCACAAAGTTTCCTATAACAGTGTCTAAAGGGAATATATTTAGTCAGTTTGCTTTATCACTTTTTATTTTTAAGTTCTTCAAAAAAGAAAATTCTGAACCAAGAAGAACAATGCTAGAACAAGAACTTATATGTGAGGACAGGGATGTAGGGGAAAGGTCTGGGCCACAGCGGGTGGAGGGGGAGCATCGACCCAGAGTGTAACTGGGTTTAGCATCTCATGTACATGCCCAAATCTGGAATACAAATCCTGAAATTAAGAGAAAAGTAAATTACATAGAATTATTGCATTGTTTTACTTTTTTTACTTCCTTGTAGTGAAAAATGTACTCTTCCCAAATACAGTATAATTTTAGGAAATGCTTGTATAAGTTTAATGCTTATAAGAGAAACTAAATACCTAATACAATGTACTCACTCAAGAAATAGTTAAAGAGAATCTGTTACTTGTAAGGCTCTGTACTTCTTTTATGTTTAATGTAGCTCCAATAATTTATTGCTTCATGATCTACCTTAGGAAAATGCAGTGTTCAAAATCTGCACTTAGGACATGTGACAGAAACTATAGTCTCAATAGACAGTTTTCCTTGTTTTCATTTTTTTTTTTCTTACCTTCATCTACTAGAATGGCTAAAACATTCAGCTGCCCTGCTTGCCTTTCAGCTAGAAGTTGCATGTGGGTATTCTGTCCAATGAGGTTTAAATCGGGGGAAGGGGGGGGAGTGGGGGGGTCACTGGTGCCACATGGTCTCTCCACCAGGGGGCTCTAGAAGTGCTGCTTTCATCACTGTGGGCTGCAGAGCCAAAAAAAGCCCGAAGCCTGGGTCCTTGAAATTATCCTTGACCACCACACTGCTGTGGACTCTCTACTCCGTGACATCTTGTGACAGGAAATAAACTATTTCTTGTTTAAATCATCATTTGCTGGGGTTCCTGTTACTCTGTCTGCATGCATTACTAACTGACTCAGAGAAAATAATAATGAGGCTGTAAGTATGAAAGTGATCTTTATATCCCAAATGGTGTTGGCTAGTCTCCAAGTTAGCCCGCAATGATCCATACTTGTTAGTTTGTGTGACCAATAGGATATGGTTTCTAAAGTTCCATAGCACTCTAAAAATTACAAATGTAACAACTTTAAGATAATTTATATTTCCTTTTTATAAAATGTCAAATTTTTCTTTTCATGTATGATGTGTTCTGGTAAATTACATATTCTTTATTAATATTATATTAGAAAATACAAATTTTAAAAAATAATTTCTAACAAACATTTATATAGTACTATATACCAGGGTCTCTTCTATGTTCTTTAACTTCATTTATTCACTTTTGTTTTCAAGTAACTCTGAGATATTATTGTGAATAATGGGAGCCATACTGGAGAACTGGCTTTATGTGGGAAAGGTGGGAAGCCTAGGCTAAGCAGTCCCCTCAGAGGTAATGAAGAGTCCCAAGTTGAGAAAGATGTGCAGCAGCCCCTGAAAAAAAAATTTAATGTGCATCAGTTTATCTTTTAACAATACCCAGAACTTATCTAAATACAACTCCCATTTCTTCCTCTTTAATAGTAAAACATTACAAAACCTAACACTTCATAGAAACCACCTTTTTTTTAGATTTTATTGTAATGCAAAAATATGGAAACAATCAATTGATGTTTTGTAATGCAAAACTCTCAGTTAACTTTTAGGCCTTTAAGATCTCCTGATGAGAAACATTTGTGAAACTTATAGTAGCATTGTTAGAAACATGAGACCTGTTTGGTTGAAGCTTCCTACTGCTTTCTCTTTTAACTTTTCACGTACCTAATTCTCAGATAGTCTGTTCATATTTTAGACTAGTAATGAAGTCTATGTTATTTGTTATGACTGAAGAGTAATTTGATCAATAGAATATCAAGGTTAAAATAGTGAGTTTTCAAAGAATCATAAAAAAATGTAATTTCTCTACATGACTTTTATAATTCTAAAATTATTGTTAACATAATCTTTTGGGGATTCAGAGTGCATAGTCTTTCCTGCACAATGGAGCTTTGTTTTCAAGGAAAAAATAATTTGGAGGAGATGATAAGAGGATGTGTACAAGTCATTTGATATTATTTAAGTTTTATTGAAGAATAATTAACAAAATTATAAGATATTTAAAATGTATATCATGATGATTCGATATATGTATATATTGCAAAAGGATTCCTCCAATCTAGTTAACTGACACATTCATTACCTCACATTTTTTGTGTGTATATGAGAACATTTAAGTTCTACTCTCAGCAAATTTCAACTGTATATATTATCAACTAATCACAATGTGATAGATTAGAGCTTCAGACCTTATTCATTTTATAGATAAAAATTTGAGACAGTTTTCTTTTAAAATTGTTTTAAGTCAACAATTTCAGCAGTTACAAAAAAAAATTATTTCTCAAAACTGAGTAAATTGCCACCCTGGCCAGCTTGGTCAGTGAATAGAGCGTAGGCCTGGCAAACAGCCCTCCTGGGTTAGATAACTGGTCAGAGAAATAACAGAAGCAACCATCTGCTTCTATCCCCCTATTCTCCCCTTCTTCTCTCTCTTTCTCTCCCACAGCCAGTGGCTCTGTTGGTCTGAGTATCAGTCCTGAGTCAGTCCTGGATCTTGAAAATAATTCAGTTGGTCTGAATGTTGGCTTCAGACACTGAGGATAGCTCAGTTGGTCCGAGCATTGGTGCCAGACAGAGGGTGCCAGGTGGATACTCTTTGGGCCACTTGTGAGAGTCTCACTATCTCCCCTCTTCTCATGTCAAACAAACAAACAAAAACTGTATAAATTGTTATACAAAACTCATTTTGAGTAATGCAAGCAACCCATTTTTTTTTTTTTTACAGGGACAGAGAGAGAGTCAGATAGAGGGATAGATAGGGACAGACAGACAGGAATAGAGAGAGATGAGAAGCATCAATCATCAGTTTTTCGTTGCGACACCCTAGTTGTTCATTGATTGCTTTCTCATATGTGCCATGACCGCGGGCCTTCAGCAGACTGAGTAACCCCCCCACACACTCGAGCCAGTGACCTTGGGTCCAAGCTGGTGAGCTTTGCTCAAACTAGATGAGCCCATGCTCAAGCTGGTGACCTCGGGGTCTTGAACCTGGGTCCTTCCGCATCGCAGTCCGACACTCTATCCACTGCGCCACCACCTGGTCAGGCCCATCTTTTTTTCTATACAGATTGTCCTTATCTTTATTATTAATGTAGAGAAACACAATCATTACAATTTTCTCAAAGGAGATGAGTAAGCTGTAGGCAGGTGTTTTGAAATAAACTTGTCATTTCATCATAAGAGCTTTCTTTATTAGCATGTTCACTAACGTTAAGGTGACCAATCATCCTCTTTTAGGGAGAACAGTTCTTCTTTTTTAAGTTCCGTCCTCCCTCAAAGAGTGTCCTTCTATAATATGTCCTCCTTTTTGATATTAGAAGACTAATCTGTAAATGTCCGTATTTGATTGATGCAGAGTTGATCTATTGCATGTGATGTGACGTAGCTATATTTGACATAATGATTTGTCAAGGATCAATACAGTGTGGTGAGAAACAATTATGAGATGCATGCGCTCCACACGGGAGACCTTGAGAGAGCATGCAATATACCAAGCATGCAAATGGCTTCGTGTTCTTCTTACTGAAACACGACATGGCGCACACGACATTGTAGACCCACAATTATTACTTTCTCAGTAAATATTCAATCATAGACAGGTAAGCATAATTCATGTTTCTTAATTCATTATCTATTTAATAATTTCAAAATATATATAATTTTATTTGCAAGTATTTTCCCAAAATTTGAGTTTTAAAGTGGAAATCTAACCTCAAACCGTATCTATTGGACGTCAGAGTAATGGCGGGGTAGGAAGCGATACAGATAAATCTCCCCCAAAACTCAACAAGATCTTCAACCAGAAACAGAAAAACCTATACTTGGAGCCTCCAGATGCTTCGCAATACACCCAAAGGTATGGTTGAGTGAAAAATTGGCCAAATATATAACCAAACTCCGAAGGAAATAGGGAGTAAGAAATGCTCCGCCTTCCTCACTAACCTAAACAGGGCAGCTTTCTCTGGTAACTGTGAATATAGAAACTGAGGCGGGCAAAGGGGGTGAATAGATCCAGGCCGCGGCACAAACGGCCGAACCAGGCTGTGGCACGGAGATCCAAGCCAAGGAAAATCTGATCCTGTGGCAACCCAGGCAATACAAGCTAACACTCGCGCCAAACCCAAACAAAGAAAGACAAGCAGAGCGGCCATTTTACCCGGTCTCCTGGTCGGCGTGCGCGCAGTTAGTGGGCAAGAGATTTCTTTCTAAGCCCCAGGAGTGGGTTCCCATGTTGCCCCACGGAGAGGCAGGGTCAGAGGCCTTTCTATGGGCCGAGGGCAGAGTCTCTGGGCAGCCCCAGTGCCCTGGGAAAGCCACGCATGGGAGGGAGTGAGAACTAATTCCAACGGTGGAGATTTTCCGTGCGGGCAGGGGTTTCACTCAGAGGGAAACGCGGCCGGCCTCATATCCGGGTTTGCGTGTGCAGATAGTGAATGAGAGATTCCTCCGAGTGCCTCGGCAGTGCGCGCCCGTGTTATCGCACAGAGGGGCAGAGTCAGGGGCCTTTGTGTGGGCCAAAGCGGAATCTTGGGCCGCCCCAGCGCCTTGCAAAAGCCGCGCACGGGGACAGAGCGAGACTCAATTCCAATGCTACAACTTTTCCCTGCGGTTGGGGGTTTCACTCAGAGCGTGAGACTGCTGGCCGGATATCCTGGTCGCAGACAGTGAGTGAGAGTTTCCTCCAAGCGCCCCGGAAGTGGGCGCCCGCCTGTGTTACCGGACAGAGTGGCAGAGCCAGAGGTCTTTGAGTGGGTGGGAAGCCCGCCTGATTATGCTAGCAGCTCTGAATGACTGAGCCTTACCCAGAGCCCTGTGCTAAGGGGAAATAGAGTGGGGAGTTGCCAGCTCTTTGAGCCTCTTACTATCCAGGCAGAGGCAACAGCAAACCCATAGCTGGATTATCAGGCTACTAATTGAGGAAGAAAAGACTAGAAGAAAGGCTCCAGGAACACAGACTCTCTCACTGTCAGAGCCTATAAATGCTAATGAGCCTCGACTGCCAACGAGACTAAAGCACAATACATGACATTGCCATAGAGACTTATCAACTGCAAACCTCTACCTGAGCATGCCAAAGGGGCAGAACCCGGGGTACAGAGTCACCGACCAGGAAGAGGGAGAGAAAAGAAAAAGCAAGAAGATAACCTCTCAAAATCAAGAATAATCTGCAGACTTTATAACCTATCCCATTTTATTATATTTGTTCGTTTATTTCTCTTATCTTCATTCTTGATACTTTTTTTCCTCCTCCAATTCGGCCGATTAACTCTCTGCCGGTCTTACTCTCTCCTCTCCTTGAACTACACTACCCATAAGTGTTACATCTCCCATTATCTTTTCTCTTCCTTTCTCTCTATGAGGGTTGCACTCCAAAACCCTTAACTCTCTCTCTCTCTCTCTCCTTTCTTTTTTCTTCCTTTAGTGGTTCCCTCTTTTTTTCTCTCTCTTTCTTTTCTCCCTCTATATTAGTTTCTTCCTTTCTCCTTTACATCTCCTCTCATTCAAACCTCAATAACAAACAAATTATCTTATCTGGGACTCAAACTTATGTTTGTGGCATTTTGGGGGTTTTTTACTTCACCTTTTTAACTCACTAGCAGTGCTCCCATCCCTGGCTCTCCATATTATCTAGTTCTTGTTCCACTAAATACAAAAGTAATTTTTTAATTTGTCCCCCCATTTTTCCGTTTTCCTCTTATTCCTCTCATCATAACTCTTAGACAACCACCACCTAAATACAAATCATTTTATTCTTGACGCAAATTTTTTCCTTATTTGCTTTCTGTGGGTCCATATGCTTTTTTTTTTCTTTTTTTCTTTTCTTTTTTTGCCCCTTTATTACTTTTCCCCAATTCAGGCCCTCCATCACAGGCATTGTTTGTTATAATTCACAGTTCACCACAAGATTTTCTCAAGAAAGAGGGGAGAGGAGAGGAGAGGAAAAAAGGAGGGGGGGAATAATTTCCTTTTTTTAATTTTTATTTTATTTTATTTTTCTTTATTTCATCATTAATTTTTAAAAAAAAAACAACTCTTTTTTATTTTTTTATTATTATTTTTATTTTTTTTAAACTTTTTATTCTTCATTAAATCTCATTAATACTATCAACAAAACCACCCTCAGATGCCATTAGGGAAGAGAAAATCGAATATCATGGATACAAAAGAAAGAGAGGTAACACAGCTAGATGAGGAAAAATCTATGGAGAAAAAAGTAAATATATTGGAAACCTTGGAGCTAAATGACAGAGAATTCAAGATAGAAATCCTAAAAATCCTCCGAGATATACAAGAAAACACAGAAAGGCAATTTAGGGAGCTCAGAAAACAACTCAATGAACACAAAGAATTTATGTCCAAGGAAATTGAAACTATAAAAACAAATCAAACAGAGATGAAAAACTCAATTCACAAGCTGAAAAACAAAGTAACAAGCTTAGCTAATAGAACAGGTCAGATAGAAGAGAGGATTAGTGAAATAGAAGACAAGTAACTTGAGGCATAACAGAGAGAAGAAGAAAGAGACTCAAAAATTTTAAAAAAATGAGATAGCCCTACAAGAATTATCTGACTCCATCAAAAAGAATAACATAAGAATAATAGGTATATCAGAGGGAGAAGAGAGAGAAAATGGAATGGAGAACATAATCAAACAAATAATAGATGAGAACTTCCCAAGCCTGTGGAAAGAACTAAAGCCTCAAGTTCAAGAAGCAAACAGAACTCCGAGTTTTCTTAACCCCAACAAACCTACTCCAAGGCATATCATAATGAAATTGACACAAACCAACAGCAAAGAAAAAATTCTCAAGGCAGCCAGGGAAAAGAAGAATACAACATATAAAGGAAGGCCCATTAGATTATCATCAGATTTCTCAGCAGAAACTCTACAAGCTAGAAGAGAGTGGACCCCAATATTTAAAGTCCTGAAAGAGAGGAACTTTCAGCCACAAATACTATACCCATCAAAGCTATCCTTCAAATATGAAGGAGAAATAAAAACATTCACAGATACAGAAAAGATGAGGGAATTTATCATCAGAAAACCCCCACTCCAGGAATTACTAAAGGGGGTTCTCCAATCAGATACAAAGAACAAAAAAAAACAGAGCCACAAGTAAAAGCTCCAAGAAGAACACAATAAAACCAAATTTAAACTGTGACAACAACAAAAAGAAAGAGGGGGAGAAGATGAAGATTAACAGTAGCAAAGGAGGATGGAGTGCAAAAGTACTCACAAAATAGTTCGCTACAATGAACAGGGTAGGGACCCTTTTCATTACTCAAAGGTAACCACCATTGAAAAAACCACCACAGAAGCACATGAGATAAAAAAGATAGCAACAGAGGAAAGATGTATGGAATACAACCAAATAAAAACAAAAGATAGAAAAATGAAAGAGAAGGATCAAACAAGACACAAAACTAACAGAAAGCAAGATATAAAATGGCAATAGGGAACTCACAAGTATCAATAATTACACAAAATGTAAACGGATTAAACTCACCAATAAAAAGGCACAGAGTAGCAGAATGGATTAAAAAAGAAAATCCAAATGTATGCTGCCTACAGGAAACTCATCTAATTAACAAGGATAAAAACAAATTCAAAGTGAAAGGCTGGAAAACAATACTCCAAGCAAATAACATCCAAAAAAAAGCAGGTGTAGCAATACTCGTATCGGATAATGCTGACTACAAGACAGGAAAAGTACTCAGAGACAAAAATGGCCATTTCATAATGGCTAAGGGGACACTGAATCAAGAAGACATAACAATTCTTAATATATATGCACCAAACCAAGGAGCACCAAAATATATAAGACAGCTACTTATTGATCTTAAAACAAAAACTGACAAAAACACAATCATACTTGGAGACCTCAATACACCGCTGATGGCTCTAGATCAGTCATCCAAACAGACAATCAATAAAGACATAGTGGCCTTAAACAAAACACTAGAGCACCTGGATATGATAGACATCTACAGGACATTTCATCCCAAAGTTACTGAGTATACATTTTTCTCCAGTGTACATGGATCATTCTCAAGAATTGACCATATGTTGGGCCACAAAAACAACATCAGCAAATTCAGAAAAATTGAAGTTGTACCAAGCATATTTTCTGATCATAAAGCCTTGAAACTAGAATTCAACTGCAAAAAAGAGGAAAAAAATCTCACAAAAATGTGGAAACTAAACAACATACTTTTAAAAAATGAATGGGTCAAAGAAGAAATAAGTGCAGAGATCAAAAGATATATACAGACTAATGAAAATGACAATACGACATATCAGAATCTATGGGATGCAGCAAAAGCAGTGATAAGAGGGAAGTTCATATCGCTTCAGGCATATATGAACAAACAAGAGAGAGCCCAAGTGAACCACTTAACTTCACACCTTAAGGAACTAGAAAAAGAAGAACAAAGACAACCCAAAACCAGCCGAAGAAAGGAGATAATAAAAATCAGAGCAGAAATAAATGAATTAGAGAACAGAAAAACTATAGAAAAAATTAATAGAACAAGGAGCTGGTTCTTTGAAAAGATCAACAAAATTGACAAACCCTTGGCAAGACTTACCAAGAAAAAAAGAGAAAGAACTCATATAAACAAAATCCAAAATGAAAGAGGAGAAATCACCACGGACACCGTAGATATACAAAGAATTATTGTTGAATACTATGAAAAACTTTATGCCACTAAATTCAACAATCTAGAAGAAATGGATAAATTCCTAGTAAAATACAACCTTCCTAGACTGAGTCAAGAAGAAGCAGAAAGCCTAAACAGACCTATCAGTAGAGAAGAAATAGAAAAAACCATTAAAAACCTCCCCAAAAATAAAAGTCCAGGCCCTGTTGGCTATACCAGCGAATTTTATCAAACATTCAAAGAAGACTTGGTTCCTATTCTACACAAAGTCTTCCAAAAAATTGAAGAAGCAATACTTCCAAACACATTTTATGAGGCCAACATAACCCTCATACCAAAACCAGGCAAGGATGGCACAAAAAAAGAAAACTACAGACCAATATCTCTAATGAATACAGATGCTAAAATACTAAACAAAATAATAGCAAATCGAATACAACAACATATTAAAAAAATAATACATCATGATCAAGTGGGATTCATCCCAGAATCTCAAGGATGGTTCAACATACGTAAAACGGTTAACGTAATACACCATATCAACAAAACAAAGAACAAAAACCACATGATCTTATCAATAGACGCACAAAAGGCTTTCGATAAAATACAACACAATTTTATGTTTAAGACTCTCAACAAAATGGGTATAGAAGGAAAATATTTCAACATGATAAAGGCCATATATGATAAATCATCAGCTAACATCATATTAAATGGCACTAAACTGAAGGCTTTCCCCCTTAAATCAGGAACAAGACAGGGTTGTCCACTCTCTCCACTCCTATTTAATGTGGTACTAGAGGTTCTAGCCAGAGCAATCAGACAAGACAAAGAAATATAAGGCATCTATATCGGAAAAGAAGAAATAAAGGTATCACTTTTTGCAGATGATATGATCCTATACATTGAAAACCCCAAAAAACCCACAAAAAGACTACTAGAAACAATAAGCCAATACAGTAAGGTCGCAGGATACAAAATTAACATACAGAAGTCAATAGCCTTTCTATATGCCAACAATGAAACAACTGAGAAGGAACTCAAAAGAATAATCCCCTTCATGATTGCAACAAAAAAAATAAAATACTTAGGAATAAACATAACAAAGAATGTAAAGGACTTATATAATGAAAACTATAAACCATTGTTAAGGGAAATCGAAAAAGATATAATGAGATGGAAGAATATACCTTGTTCTTGGCTAGGAAGAATAAATATAATCAAGATGGCTATATTACCCAAAGCAATATACAAATTTAATGCAATTCCCATCAAACTTCCAATGACATTTTTTAAAGAAATAGAGCAAAAAATCATCAGATTTATATGGAAGTATAAAAAACCCCAAATAGCCAAAGCAATCCTAAAAAAAAAGAATGAAGCTGGGGGCATAACAATACCTGACTTCAAACTCTATTATAGGGCCACGACAATCAAAACAGCATGGTATTGGCAGAAAAATAGACACTCAGACCAATGGAACAGAATAGAAAGTCCAGAAATAAAACCACATATATATAGTCAAATAATTTTTGATAAAGGGGCCAACAACACACAATGGAGAAAAGAAAGCCTCTTCAATAAATGGTGCTGGGAAAACTGGAAAGCCACATGCAAAAGAGTGAAACTGGACTACAGTCTCTCCCCCTGTACAAAAATTAACTCAAAATGGATCAAAGATCTAAACATAAGACCTGAAACAATTAAGTACATAGAAGAAGACATAGGTACTCAACTCATGGACCTGGGTTTTAAAGAGCATTTTATGAATTTGACTCCAAAGGCAAGAGAAGTGAAGGCAAAAATTAATGAATGGGACTACATCAGACTAAGAAGTTTTTGCTCAGCAAGAGAATCTGATAACAAAATAAACAGAAAGCCAACTAAATGGGAAATGATATTTTCAAACGACAGCTCAGATAAGGGCCTAATATCCAAAATATACAAAGAACTCATAAAACTCAACAACAAACAAACAATCCAATAAAAAAATGGGAAGAGGATATGAGTAGACACTTCTCCCAGGAAGAAATACAAATGGCCAACAGATATATGAAAAGATGCTCATCTTCTTTAGCTATTAGAGAAATGCAAATCAAAACGGCAATGAGATACCACCTCACACCTGTTCGATTAGCTGTTATTAGCAAGACAGGTAATAGCAAATGTTGGAGAGGCTGTGGAGAAAAAGGAACCCTCATACACTGTTGGTGGGAATGTAAAGTAGTACAACCATTATGGAAGAAAGTATGGTGGTTCCTCAAAAAACTGAAAATAGAACTACCTCATGACCCAGCAATCCCTCTACTGGGTATATATCCCCAAAACTCAGAAACATTGATACGTAAAGACACATGCAGCCCCATGTTTATTGCAGCATTGTTCACAGTGGCCAGGACATGGAAACAACCAAAAAGCCCATCAATAGATGACTGGATAAAGAAGATGTGGCACATATACACTATGGAATACTACTCAGCCATAAGAAATGATGACATCGGATCATTTACAGCAAAATGGTGGGATCTTGATAACATGATACGAAGTGAAATAAGTAAATCAGAAAAAACCAGGAACTGTATTATTCCATACGTAGGTGGGACGTAATAGTGAAACTAAAAGACATTGATAAGAGTGTAGTGGTTACGGGGGGGAGGGGAGAATGGGAGAGGGAAAGGGGGTGGGGAGGGGCACAAAGAAAACAAGATAGAAGGTGACAGAGGACAATCTGACTTTGGGTGGTGGGTATGCAACATAATTGAACGACAAGATAACCTGGACTTGTTATCTTTGAATATATGTATCCTGATTTATTGATGTCACCCCATTAAAAAAATAAAATTATAAAAAAAAACCATATCTATTAATAATGTGTTTTGATTAAATAGTTGCATAAAACAGACATTTTTTAAATTAGAAAATGATACACCTGAATATCACTCTAAATTAGTGGTTTTGTTTGATATTTAGTTTTGTTAATTTAGCTTCTGGAAAACTCGCCTACTGAAAAACTACATTTTCAGTTCCTAATGTGCTTACATAGTTCATGCAGCTCTGTATTTTATTTTTAATTAAATTTCATTTAAGGGATGGAAAATCAAAAAAGAGAAAATGCCATTTCAATGATAAATTGAAAAAGGAATTTCCATCCCTCATATCAAAGAAAGATACCATTGTTTTCTGCAATATTTGCAGCAGAGAATTTTGTATTGCAGTTGGGGGCAGAGCAGCAATAATGAAACACTTGACCAGCAACAAACACAAACAATCATTAGCTGCATCAGCTTCCAGTTGTAAAGTAATAATTTTTTTAAAACTTCAAATTATTCTGAAGATGAAAAACAGTTGGCTACAATGGAGGGAACATTTGCGTTTCATACCATAATTCACAAAGTTTTTGTGGAATGGATTGTACAACTAAATTATTGAAAAAGTTCCACAATGTAAAATGTTCATGTGCCGGGACAAAATGCAAGGCTATTTTGAAATCAGTATTTAAAAATTAGTGTGACAAAATACTGACAGAGGACTTGGGAACTATAGCATTTGTAATGATTTTATCTGATGCATCAAATCATAATGAAATTAAGTTGTATCCAATAATTGCAGGATATTTTAATGTTACCAAGGGCATTCAAGTAAAAATTTTAAATTTAGAATCTATTGAAGGTGAAACTTCTGAAATTTTGTCAAACCATCTATACAAAGTAATAAATAAAAACAATTTGAAATCCAAAGTTGTTGCACTAACAGCTGATAATACAAATACAAATTTTGGTGGGTGAAGATGCAAAGGGGTGAATAATGTATATGTAAAATTACAAGAGTTACTCCAAAAGAAAATACTAGGACTAGGTTGTAATGCACATATTTTGTCAAATACAATCAGCACAGTGTCATGTGCCATGCCAATTGATGTAGAACTAATAATAACTACAATTTATTTGCATTTTAGTCATTTTACCATTCATGTTGCTACTTTAAAAGGATTTTGTGAAGAAGCAAATGTTGAATACAAAATACTTTTAGGATATTCAAAAGATAGATGGCTTGCTCTAACACCTGCGATAGAGTGTGTTCTATAATTATTTGAACCTCTTCGTTCATATTTTTAGGTTTAGACAAATGTCCTAAAATCCTGGAATTGTTTTTCAATAATAAAATATCTGAGATATTAATATATTTTATACATAATCAAGCATCTATTTTTCACAAAACGATTCAAAAGATTGAAGGTGAACACATTTTAGCTATGAAAGTTAGTCTTATTTTGAATGACTTTATCCTTCAATATAAATCTCATTTTAAAGAAAAATTTCTTCCTTTAATTATAAAAAGAAAATTGTCAGACTTAGAGGAATTAAATCTGGGCAAAACAGAAAAGTTTATCAAAGAAGTACAGAATTTTTACCAGACATGTTTTCAATATATTGAAGAATGGTCTGAAACAGTGGTCCCTACCTGGTCTCTATTGCCCACTAGTGGGGCGTTCCAGCTTTCATGGTGGGCGGTAGCGGAGCAACCAAAGTACAAATAAAAAGATAGATTTAACTATAGTAAGTTGTTTTATAAAGATTTATTCTGCCAAACAGCGAAAATCTGACATAAAGTACTTGGTAAGTAATTATTATTATATGCTTTAACTTGCTGTAACTCTGCTTTATAAATTTTATAAAGTAAAGTTACTTCCCTACTTTATAAATCACCATTACTGTGGAACCAGTGGGCAGTTAGAAAATTTTACTACTAACAGAGATACAAAAGTGGGTGGTAGGTATAAAAAGGTTGACTACCACTGGTCTGAAACAAACATCATGGGAAGTAACAGTTTTCAATGGTGAATTTTTAATTCATTGCAAGCATATTGGACAGATATTGAATTTTGTCTTTTTCTAAAGAAATGCCAGACATCAAAATAGATGACAATTATCTCTTTGAAGAAATTAGAAGACTGAATGTATATTTAAATTCTGAAAAATTAATACAATGGGAAAATGAACATGTTGAAATTGATAGAAGATGGGTGAAAATATCCAGCCATTTTGAACATATTCCATGTGGAAATTTATTTATTCTCGTTCAATTTACATTGTGCTTCCCTGGAACTAATGCAGCAGTTGAAAGAGTTTTTTCAGTTCAATTTTTGGACAAGTGAGAAATCGAGATTGAATGTTGATACTCTAGCTGCAGCACTTGCTGTAAAATTCAATATAAAGGATATTTCCTGTTTAGATATTTCCAATATATTGTTACAAGATGATACATTGACAAAAAAAATTCATTCAATTTTTTCTTACAATTACTATTAAAAATTAATAGGCATGTAAGCATAATTACAACATAAAATATTACAAATGTTTTTATTATGCATTTATCAATGCTAGGTGGAAAAGTATGAGGATAGGAGATGGTTGCCAAAGAATCCAATAGAGATTGGGGTGGTGATGCTTTATTGGAGGTTTTCTTGGATGATGTACCCAGATACATGGGTGAGCAGAGAAAGCCACCCACATGTTCCTATACACAAATTTTGATTTTGCTATTATAACAGTAGTTATTGAATATCTTCTGTGTATCAGATATTGTTCTAGGTTCTTTTTATATACTATATGATCTCTACCTGGGAGGATAGTATGAGTTCTAAGTTAATGTACTTACTCAAAGTAAGTCAGCAAGGAGAGCTACTTAAATTTAAAGCTCATGTTTTTCTGACCTTATCATGAGGACAATTCCTACTTCTTTCTGAGCCAGGATACAGTTTCAAATGCTCTCATTGCTCTGCTTTGACAACTCTCTTCTGCTTTTGTAATACAAAGAGCATGAAGAATGACACAGTTATGCCATTTTTATGATGCCTCTCCTTTAATATAGCTGGTTTTTCTTCTAGTACTGAATGACTTTCTGTAATATGAAATGCTTTCTTTTGTGTGAACAGTGACCACCACCATAGTCAATTTACTCCTGGAATCTTCCTATTTCATGCCTCTCCGGAGAGAATTATACTATTGTATCCATCGTGGTTTCTGTTGTTTGCAAGTGAACCCTTCTGGGTGGGCTAAGGAGATTATTGCCAGCTATTAGATGATTTATAAAGCCATTGGAAGGGCTTTAAGAGCAGGCTCAAGGCTGAGCTTCTAGGAACAACTCCCAATTTACAAAATCACACAGCTTCTGCATAGCCAAGAACCCCACAGTCTCTTCCTGGCATTTTCGCAGGAAATTGCCTACAGGAGAACCTAGATGCCAGTTGCTACAACCCACAGGCATAAAATGAAAGCATGCCACCCTCTCTTTTCATTTGGTACTAGCTTTTATGAGTGTGCAACCTGTGCAGCCATCCCCCACTTAGAAGGGCACCACTCAGAGTTTAATGCTTGGCGGTTGCCATCTTGAAATTTTTAATCACTTATCTTTATATTTGTGTTTTGGATGTTTAGTTCTTTGGGACCCCAGACCTCTCCTTCCTTGCCACTGCCCAGCAATGACCCTGACCCACCTGGCTGCAAAGGAGGCCTGGGCAAGGGTGTGCAGAGGTTGGGATTGGTTGGGTCGGGTGCGTACACCTGTGGGGCAGGGAGGCAGAATCCTAGATCCGGGCAGGTCGTTGTACTGAGTGCTAATTAGGCATAGCGAGGGAGGAGCCACTTCATCGGCCTTTATCCAGGTATGTACCTAGAGCTGTCCTGGTGTGAAGGTGGCAAAACTCTCATGGTCGCCCTTCCTCCCTGAATTTGGGTGGTAGGCCTTTGGAGAAGTGCCTGACGTGATGTGTAGTCTTCAGTCCTGCCGCAGGTGCGAGAGGAAACCCACTGGCTGGTGAGCTGCACGTGCAGCAGGCCCTGGATGCAGGTGAGTCTACACTCCTATCTCAGGGCCCCCACATTCTGGGAGTGCAATACTAACTAGCAAACAAAAACATCCCTGACAAGTTGTGGAAAAGACCACAGAAGGAAGAAAAAAGTGGTTTTCTGTTTTTGTTTTTGTTTTTACAGGGCCTCTCATTTTTATTTTGTACTGGGCCTCACAGATTCTATAGCTAGCCCAGTCTTCACTTGATTTAGTTTGAATACAAGTCTTTTGTAAGTGCACCTGATTAGTGGAATCCAATCGCATTATAAACTCTGGTTATAGAGAGTGTGGAAATTGTAGTCGTTACCTTTCCTTTCCACCCCAAGCAGTATAGGAAGGAAGCTGGAATGAATGTTGAGTGAGACAACCGGTTTTATCTGCCACAGCCACCTATATCGTGACTCTGACAAGAGTGATACCTGTCTGTACAATAAGCTTCATGGGCAGGGGCTGAATCTGGCTCATTCACTCCTTTATCCCCAATACAGGATACAAGTCACATAGTAAGATTATAGCATTTGTAGAACTGAATTGCTACTCACTCTTTTTTTTTTTTTTTTTTTTCCATTTTTCTGAAGCTGGAAACAGGGAGAGACAGACAGACTCCCGCATGCGCCCAACCGGGATCCACCCGGCACGCCCACCAGGGGCGACGCTCTGCCCACCAGGGGGCGATGCTCTGCCCATCCTGGGTGTCGCCATGTTGCGACCAGAGCCACTCTAGCACCTGAGGCAGAGGCCACAGAGCCATCTCCAGCGCCCGGGCCATCTTTGCTCCAATGGAGCCTTGGCTGCGGGAGGGGAAGAGAGAGACAGAGAGGAAAGTGCGGCGGAGGGGTGGAGAAGCAAATGAGCACTTCTCCTGTGTGCCCTGGCCGGGAATCGAACCCGGGTCCTCCACACGCTAGGCCAACGCTCTACCGCCGGCCAGGGCCTCACTCATTTTTTTATACACTGTTGTCATTAACCTATACATCTGATGGTATAGTCTCTCTTGTCATAGTTCACATTAACTGGAGATCTTCATTACTAGTGAAAAATTCATATTAAAATGCACTGGGTTAGTAAAAATTTTAAAAGGTATGTAGATTATACTTAACTGAGTTCTCTTCTTGTGCTGGGAATAGCTAATACAAACATGGTACCAGATGTCCACTGTGCTTAGTGAATTAAATCACTCACTGTGCCATTATGGAAACATTAAGAATGTTTACCCAGCCCACAGAAACCACCAATATGAAATTACATTCTTTCTAGTCTTCACCTTTTGAATTTCACAAACTGGAATTAGTTTCAAAGGGAACATGTCTAGCTGATGTGTATTAAGAGTTGGAAAAATCATAGAATATTCTATGGAAAAATTAGTTTAAAAGAGGAATGCCCTGAGCAGAAACCAACTTTTCATATACTTCTGACCATCTTTAAAATGGAAGGGAAGAGTATTTCAGTCAAAATATTTTAATTAAAAAGGCTTTTGGCTTGCGTGTATGTGTTTATGTATAAAAAATACTTTTTAATCATAAAAATATAAAGTTAAAGCTTTTACCTGAGGTTTAGTTAACAGTTCTAAATTGTGTGGCTGTGAATTATATGAAAGTGAGGCCAGCTGGGAGTTGGTTGGATGGTCAGATCTTCCAAAGCAATTCAGGAAGCAAAGCTACACCTCTCAGAACTTATCTGACTATCCAGTAAATAGTGGGGCTTACTCCAGAAATTCTTTACATTTATTTAGTTAGTTTATTTTTTATTAAATTTATTGGAATGACATTGGTTAATAAAATTATATGGGGTTAAGTATACAATTCTATAATATATCATCTATGTATTATGTGTTTACCACCCAATGTCAGGTCTTTCTGTCACTATTTATCACCCCTTTCCCCTTTATAACCTCCCTGTACCCTCTTTCCCTCTGGGAATCACCACATCGTTGTCTCTGCCTATTAATTAAGATAAAACAAAGATCTTTGAAATCTCTATTCTTACATATTCAGTTGTGGGCAGCATCATGAAAATCTGGCCCAATGATTAGAGGATGATTGTTCCTGCTCAAAACATCCATGGAAATATTTGGTTCACACCAAAGATCATTGAAATTTGGTACTATTGGCCCTGGCCAGTTGGCTCAGTGGTAGAGCATCAGCCTGGTGTGCAGGAGTCCCGGGTTCGATTCCCAGCCAGGGCACACAGGAGAAGCACCCATCTGCTTCTCCACCCCTCCCCCTCTCCTTCCTCTCTGTCTCTCTCTTCCCCTCCCACAGCCGAGGCTCCATTGGAGCAAAGTTGGCCCCGGGGGGCTGAGGATGGCTCTATGGCCTCTGCCTCAGGTGCTAGAATGGCTCGTTGCAACAGAGCAGTGTCCCAGATGGGCAAAGCATCGCCCCCTGGTGGGCATACTGGGTGGATCCCAGTCAGGAACAAGCAGGAGTCTGTCTGACTGCCTCCCCTTTTCCAGCTTCAGAAGAATACAGAAAGAAAGAAAGAAAGAAAGAAAGAAAGAAAGAAAGAAAGAAAGAAAGAAAGAAAGAAAGAAAGAAGAAAGAAAGAAAGAAAGAAAGAAAGAAATTTGGTACTATCAAAAATGTTCATGAGCATATTTGGTCCAAGCCAAATGGTCCTTGATATTTATTCCTGTCAAAAATGTTCACATTTAGATAATTTCCCCAGGTTCAAATAGCCCATTATGTTTATTTATACTTTTGGTTTACAGGATTAATACATAAAATATACTGTCATGATATCTTGGTTCAATGATTGTTGTGTCTGTATTACCAATCATATCCCTTCTTACCTAGGTAAGCCTACATGATACTTGACACATAGAATTAGGTAGATGGGTTAGGGTTTAAATTTCACAGAAGAGTAGAATTTAAATATCGAGGACCTTTTGGCATGAACCAAATGTTTCTGCGAAAATTTTGGACAGAATCAAATGTCTTGCAAGAGGCGTTATAGTCTGACAGGTCCTGAATTAGATCTAGTTATAACTCAGAGCATATGAGTTACTTAATGGAAATCAATGAGGCACTTGTGTGAGTACCTGGTTGTGATAGCCTAAAAGTCACAGTCCGGCCGTTGAGTCAAAGTAGGGAGTAAGTGAATTCTTGTTTATTCAGGAAAGTTGGAGCAGAGAATGTTGACTTTTATTATCTAGGTAATTTTTTCTTTCACATCAATTTGACTGTAGGATTTATCCTAGTACATTTTGCCACTAAGTTAAATAAAATAGTTACATTAACAAAGTGTAACTATGATACAAGTGTACAAGTACAGTAAAGGTTAGCCACTAAGATACCCCAGGGTAATCTTCCCATCTCAAAATTATTAATTTAATTATAACAGCAAAGTCCTTTTGGTCAACTAAAGTAACATTCACAGGTTCCAGGGATTAGAGTATGGATATTTTTTGGGAGGGTGGGAGACATTATTTAGCCTAACATGCATGCTATCTAAAAATGCGCTACAACTCAAACCTTTTTATAAGCTGCTATCTCCGAGCTGAACATCAAAAGATGGAGATTTCAAAGACCTACTTTCTTTTTGACTAGCAATTATAAACATGGGTTTTTAAATAAGTTTACTTTAAAAGAAGGTTGTTTGGGGGAACATCTGAAGCATAATTTCTGTTTTTGATTATCCAGACCAATTTAAATACAGTCTTTGAAGATCTTGAGAATTTGAATTATATTTTATTGAACTTCCTAAATTGTGATGTCTTTGTGTATTAAAATTTTTTTCCGATTACATTTGACATTCAATATTATATTAGTTTCAGGTGTATAGCATAACAGTTAGACAGTTGTATAACTTATGAATCATCCTCCCAGTAAATTTAGTACCCACCTTCCACCATACATAGTTAGTAAAATATTGTTAACTATAATCACTATGTTTTTCTTTATATTTCTGTGTCTGTTTTGTAATTGCCAATTTGTACCTCTTAATCCCTTTGCCTTTTTCACCCACCCAGCCCAACCCTCTTCCCATCCAATAAGCATCAGTCTGTCTGTTCTCTGTATCTGAGCCTGTTTCTGTTTTATTTGTTCGTTTATTTTGTTCCCACATATAAGTGAAATCATATGGTATTGATCTTTCTCTTTCTGGATTATTTCACTTTACTACCCTCTGTGTTTATCCATGTTGTTGAAAATGGTAATATTTTATTCTTTTCTATAGTTGAATAATACTCCATTATATAGATGTACCAGATCTTTATCTAATTGTCTAATGATGGACATTTAAATTGCTTCCATATCTTGGTGATTATAACTAATGTTGCAATGAACATATAGGCATGCTATATATTTTTGAATTTATGTTTTGGATTTTTTTGAATATATATCCAGAAGTGGAGGTGTTGGGTCATAAAGTAGTTCAATTTTTAATTTTTTGGAGAACCTCCGTGCTGTTTTGTATAGTGGCTGTACCAATTTGTCATATGTGGAGGCTATAAGACATTGACTCTGGAATGATTCAATGCTGTTTCACTTTTTCCACTCAGGGACCGATAGGGTATACTTTGACCTAGATTATGGCTGAATTAATAAATTTTTTTCAAGTAAATTTACATTTAACAGATCATGTAACATATCCTAACTGACATCGAGCATAGTTATTGAATTATTATTGCTGAAGTTTAAATAAAATGGTGGGTACCTTGTTTCTGAATTCAGACTTTAAATTCAAGGGCTATCCCATCTGTTTTTTCCTTGTCAAGACATTCTGAATTCTATGTATCTCACTAAACAATTTTGTTTGTCTTGTTAGTATTATTATTATTATTATTTGGTTAAATAATTTGAGGAATTAGAAAATATAGTCTTTAGAGCAACTTCATAAATTATCTTGAACTTGCATTATTTTTCTGCTGTTGTTTTAAATTTTAGTTATAACACTTTTAACTCTACTTGGCACTTGTAGTTTTATTTCTTTTAGTGGCAACATGCCTCTAATATGCTTAGCACTTTTGAGCACAGACACTCTGCCAACCATAATGCTGACAGGCGGGGGGAAGGTGAAGATAGCTGAGAATGGGCTGTCTCCTCCAGACTCTGGTCTCGGGACTGGGACTGGGATCCGTACTAAATTAACTTTACTCTGCGGCATCTATGCTACTCTCCAGCACATAGTTAGCTTATGATAAATGTCTGTGTTTTGTTTCGTTTTAACATTTCAGGTAAACAGTGCAATGATTTGTTATTTGTAAATTTTGCAAAATGATCACCACAATCAATCTAGTTAGCATCTATTACCGAGCATGGTTACAAAAATTTGTTTTTTTTGTGATGAGAGCTTTTAAGCTCTCTTCTGTTAGCAATTTTCAAATACACAACAGAGTATTATTCACCATTGAGATGTACATTACATCCTCATGACTTATTTATTTTATAACTGGAGATTTATACCTTTGTCCCCCTTTACCCATTGTCCCCCCACCTCACCCCTTGGTAATTGTCTGTTTAGTGAAGAATGTTTTGTTTATTAAGCAGTTATTGAATGAATAAATGGCCTAGAAATTGAACTACTTATGAAATCAAATAACTAAGAATGCTTCTTTCTTCATATCATTTCTAAGTGACATAATGGAGGTATGAACGGATTACAAGGAGACCCACCTGTTTTGCCAAGGCGAGTCAAAGGCTTTGAAGAAAAGTAGTCCTGTGAGTGAGTTCCTAGAGGAAATGAGTCCAATTCACTGAACAGCGACTTCTGTGAACTTATTTGTTTCTTTTCACTACTTAGTTTTGATGGCTACTTTTCCTTTTGTCTCCATAATAGCATTGAAGGAGTGTTAGTTTGTCTCTGCCCCAGCTCCTTCTACTGACACAGGAGCAGGGGTGGAATGACTGCTTGGGAAGAGACGGGCAGCAGTCAGCACACAGCACAGCCCTCCTGGAAAAATGAATGGGCCAAAGAAGGAACCTGGGAGGCAGCTTCTTATTTATTAGAATAATATGTTTATTAAACACATCATTATATTGGAGAATATATTCTTTGTGAATATATGTTCAATGAATGTGTCCTTTTTCTTACGATCACGTCTTGCCTTACTCTGGGCTGCATCTTGCCTCTATGGATTCCCCCTCTGTGTGGCCCCGTTCTTTCCAGTGACAGTGGGAATCTGGGTACAGACAAAGTAAGCAGTCCTTAAAATCCCGTTATGAAAACTGGTCAACTCAAAGTTTACATTAAAAAAATTTAAAGCTATTAGAACTAACCCATCCAATGTGAATTATTGTAAACTTTATAAATAGTTCAAAGGAACAAGAAAATCTGGCAAATTTGCCTTGTGGAAAGTTGGCTTTCTGCAGTTGATTTTTGTCAAATTAAGCCAGAAGCACTCATGAAGAATTAAAATACATTCACACATTCGGCTAAAATGGGAATGGGCATTCCAGGTACATAGACAAGCACAGGAGAAATAAGTTTGGTAGGAAAAGGTATATTTATTCATTCACCAATGTTTTAGAGCACAAAACCTGCCCTTGTAGGGTGTGCAAGCAGTCCTACCTTCATGAAGCTTATGTTGTTTCTTTGTATAAATGTCTGTCAAATTATTGGTTTGAACACACACATAGACACGGACACTCCAGAGAGAAACTTTTTAGATGTTGTATATAAGTTATGACAGTTAGGGTTATTCACTCAGAAAGTTCTTTAAAACTATGCTGAAATAGCTTTGACAAAGGAGACCACTCCAGCTAAATTCTCTACTTCCTGGGTAAATTTATAAACCCTCATTTAGACCCTCCTTGATTTTACTTAACATACAACTTCAATTAAGCTTGATAAGTTAGGAAGAATACATTTGAAAAGAGAAGGTGACAACAACATCTTTGATGGAGTCCCACAGAAAAGAACTTTAAAAAGTTGTTAGCATTTCACTCTGCAAAACATTGTCTAGTGATGAGTATTCATGAAGATAACCGAAGACAGTATCGTTTGCTTAATAAAACAGGTAAGAAATAGTAGACTGTAGAAAGACTTCTGACAAAAAAATAAGATGAAAATTGTTTTAAATAGTGAAAAGATAATTTTCAGTTATTAGAAAAGTCTATGAAGGTGTCCTACCTTGCTGGCTCACAATGAAGTGCCTTTAAAGGAAGTCATAAAAATTACAGGAAATGTTGAATTTAAACTAAGTACTAAATTATTATAAAAAATGTGAAAGAATACCCTAACATTAAATGTACAATAGACAGGTTCACTCTAATATCTTTCCTTTATGGATATTCATGTTAATTTGGTTTCCTAAAGTGCTTTTGGTATTTAAATCGGCAGAAAGGAAAGAACAAGTTTTAATGTTTATAGCTTCAAGATCTCTGGTTTCTAGTTAATTCACATATGGTTCAGAATGTTAATAATTGAACGCTGATCTATTTTGACTACTTGCCAACTTTATGACTTAAACTAGTACTTTGACCATAAATCTTGTCCTTTCAGGGACAGTTCTGGAATGAGGCTCAAAATTGTGACAGAATGACTCTTCTGTTACTGAAAACTACATCCACTGTTTAAACCATTTTATTATGCTAAACCTGTAATGAAACATTTTGAAATATCACATTTCTAGGAAGTCTTAAAGAAGAAATGAGCCATTTAATGATATCACTAAGAGCAAATGAAAACATGGAATGCTTCAACAGACTGAAACAAAAACTTCTTTAGAGGCGACTTGAATGCCAGAAAGGAAAGAGAGCTAAGATGGTCAGCACTTTATAGTCGGAGCCCACCCTGGCATGGCCCAGAGAGATAGGACTCATTCTAGCTCTTTGGACAGCTTTCATGCCCACCGCTCACCATTCACCAAGTCAGTCTAGAACCCGAGGGAATGGATGATATTGGCGAGTGCTCTGCATAGGGTACTGGCATCTGTGGGACTTCCTTTGTAATTTAGTCTAGTGAGTTGGATGTTTTTTCTGGCTAGGTTGCTCTTGACAATATATAATCCAAAACTCTTTCCTTGGCCTTCCAAAAAGTTCCATAAACGTCCTAATGGCCTGCAATACATCATTCTTAAACTAGCTAGAGTGGATTTTGTTCTCTGCAAAACAGATCCTGCAACCAAGAACCTCACCAGTAATTGTTGTCATTATTAGGAAGTAAGCTTAGGTACTGTAAAATAGTGACTCCAAGGACAGTGGCTTAAATATTTTAAAAGCTTATTTCTCTCTTATATCATACTTCAAGATGGGTAGTTGGGCGAGGCTCCACAAAGTCATCTAGGGACCCATGATGGGGCTATTCTGCCACCTGTTCCATTTGGCTTTTCTCTCTGGCTCTAAGATGTTTGCATTGCACTGTGTCCACATTCCAGGTTGTGGGAAGAAAAAAAGAAAACATGGAAGAGAGACAACTTCATTTTGAAGGACATGGAGCAGTTGTTGCTAAAATCTAGTAGCTAGAACCAAGACTCAAAGCCTCACCAATGTTCAAAGGAAGATGGAAAATGCATTCTCTAAAGGGAGTGGCCATTAGCCTAGCCAGGACTTGGTGAGTGCATGGAGTTCTCTTAGGAAAAGAAGAAAGGGTTAATGGATGGGGGGGGGGGTGCCAAAGCTTTTTTCAAGAGCCCATTATCAAGCTTTTGAAACCTCAGAGGTCCCTTGCAAATAGGCTTTTGCTCTACCCCTTTTCCAAAACAAGGACACCTGCAACAAGCCGCAGCACAGCAGTGAGGCATCAGAAAGTATCTTCCTCTGCCCCTCTAAGGCAGCAATGAAGCAGTGAGATATCCATAGTTATTTTGACTCTTTGAATAAGGTAAAAGTAAAACATCTAGATTTTAAAACATACTGACTCCTTCATTTAGCATAGTGAGTACCTGCTATGTGTCAACACTATAGGATGCAGAAGTAAATAAGACAGTCCTGGCTCCTTCTCCTGTGATGTTTATGCTCTAGGACGGAAAACATACACTTACTTATTTATTTGAGTTATTTAATTATGGTAACTGTTTCACTGAAGTACAGAAGGTATATATAAGCATGTGTATAACACAGAAATTGGTCCTCAGCTGCAGAGATCAGGAATGTATTTATTTTTCTTAAATATTTGTCTACAAAAAAGTATGTGTAGCCATTATGGAAAAAAGTATGATGGTTCCTCAAAAATTAAGAACAGAATTACCTTATGACTCAGCAATCCCTCTACTGGGTATCTACACCCAAAACTTGAAAACACTGGTACATAAAGACACATGCACCCCCATGTTCATTGCAGCATTATTCACAGTGGCCAAGACATGGAAACAACCAAAGTGTCCGTCAATGAAGGATTGGATAAAGAAGATGTGGTATATGTATACAATGGAATACTACTCAGCCACAAAAAATGATGACATAGCCCTGGCCTGTTGGCTCAGTGGTAGAGCGTCGGCCTAGCGTGTGGAGGACCCGGGTTCGATTCCTGGCCAGGGCACACAGGAGAAGCGCCCATTTGCTTCTCCACCCTTCCGCCGCGCTTTCCTCTCTGTCTCTCTCTTCCCCTCCCGCAGCCAAGGCTCCATTGGAGCAAAGATGGCCTGGGCGCTGGGGATGGCTCTGTGGCCTCTGCCTCAGGTGCTAGAGTGGCTCTGGTCACAACATGGCGACGCCCAGGATGGGCAGAGCATCGCCCCCTGGTGGGCAGAGCGTCGCCCCTGGTGGGCGTGCCGGGTGGATCCCGGTCGGGCGCATGCGGGAGTCTGTCTGACTGTCTCTCCCTGTTTCCAGCTTCAGAAAAATGAAAAAAAAATGATGACATAGTGACATTTACAACAACATGGGGATGAACCTTGAGAACATTATACTGAGTGAAATAAGTAAATCAGAAAAAGCTGAGAACTATGATTTCACACATAGATGGGATATAAAAAACTGAGACTCATGGACATAGATAAAAGTGAAGTGGTTACCAAGGAGAAGGGAATGTGAGGGAGGGGTATAAAGAGGGACAAATATAAGGTAACAGAAAGTGATATGACTTTGGGTGGTGGATATACAATGTAATCAACAGTTCAAATGCCATAGAAATGTTTACCTGAAACCTCTGTACTCATTGATCAATGTCACCATGTTAAAGTTAATTTTCTAACTAATATTTAAAATAAAGAAATAAGACAGAATAAAATAACAAAGGGTGAAATAAAAATAAAGTTAAAAAATATGTACAAGTTTACATAACAGTAAAATCAATTCATCTCTGCTAGTTGGAAAATGGTTTACAAACCTTATTTCACTCTTTGGTTATAATTAGATGAGGACTTTCACCATGTAAAAGTATGTATTAACTTTTCGCAGAATTATTGATTTATTTGGTTTAAAAACCAACAAATATAAAAATGTATACAGCCCAAATCCTTCATTATACCTTCACCTCAGCAGCCAGTGGTCACCAGGGCCCCCTAAAGGGTTGCCACTTTTATTGATTCTCTTAGCCTTGATGAGAATTTTTATTTATATACAGTTCAAGACAATGGCAATACTTGTTATTTTTCTTCCCCTTTTAAATATAGATAATAGCATACTATGCACATTTCATTGCTCCTTGCTTTTTTTCATTTAATATAGTTTAGCAGGCTTTTGATATACTATATTGATATAAAAGTCTTTTAAAAATAAAATCAGTGTTTCATTTTATAAATGTATTATTATTATTATTATTATTTATGTTTTATTTTTCTGAAGTTAGAAGTGGGGAGGCAGTCAGACAGACCCCACATGTGCCCGACTGGGATTCATTGGTGTTGCTTCATTGAGGCAGAAGCCATTCTAGCATCTGAGGCAGCGGCCATAGAGCTGTCCTCAGCATCCAGGCCAACTTTGCTCCAATAGAGCCTTAGCTGCAGGAGGGGAAGAGAGAGATCAAGATTTAGGAGAGGGGGAAGGGTGGAGAAGCAGATGGGCGTTTCTCTTGTGTGCCCTCACCAGAAATCGAACCTGGGACTTCCACACACTGGGCTGACACTCTACCCCTGAGCCAATCAGCCAGGGCCTATAAATGTATTATTAATTAATATATTTAACCAGTCCCTACTGGTGAGCCAATATGTTGTTTCAGTGTTTCCACAAATAATTTAAAAATGTTATTTTACTCATGTATTTGTATCTATATGATAAATTCCCAAGACACTTGGGATTTGGGCGGGGGTTATGATGTAAGGTATAGATTAAGCCAGGGGTCCCCAAACTTTTTTCACAGGGGGCCAGTTCACTGTCCCTCAGACCGTTGGAGGGCTGGACTATAAAAAAAACTATGAACAAATCCCTATGCACACTGCACATATCTTATTTTAAAGTAAAAAAATGGGAACAAATACAATATTTAAAATAAAGAACAAGTAAATTTAAATCAACAAACTGACCAGTATTTCAATGGGAACTATGCTCCTCTCGCCGACCACCAATAAAAGAGGTGCCCCTTCTGGAAGTGCGGTGGGGGCCAGATAAATGGCCTCAGGGGGCCGCATGCGGCCCGCGGGCCGTAGTTTGGGGACCTCTGGATTAAGCCATATTTTTCCCACATAGTTTCTGGTTGTTCTAAATACTTCATTGACTTCATTTTCTTACTGATTTGACATACCACATTTATTATATACTAAAGCTCCATATGTATTTAGGTATATTTCTAGTACTATAGTCTATTGCATTGGTCTGTTCACCTATTCATGTGTCAGTAGTAAACTTTATTAATTATCGAGGCTTTATCTGACAAGGAAAAATTCCCCTTTGCTATTATCTTTTTGCAGAGATTTTCTGACATTTTTGTTCATATTTTCACATACATTTTAAAATGAATTCATCTAGTTCTGAAAAAAAGAAAATCCTAGATTTTATTTCACATTAAATTGATAAATTATCGTAAGGAGGATTGACATCTTTATGATATTAAGTCTTCCTTATCCCAAATATCTTTCCATCTGTTCAAGACTTCCCTTTATTTTTCAGATTGTTTTAGTATTTTTTGCTTTAGACTATTCAACCTTGAACATTTCTTTTAGACTCTTTATCTAGAAATAGGGTCTTTTATTTTCTTATATAGAATTTTCATTTAATATTGATTGTATATATGAAAATTTTTACATATTAATTCTTTTACCTTCTAACTTACTTAATATTTTATTTGTAGAAGTGTTTTAGTTGACTTCTTTGGGGTTTCTAGGTATAGTATCATAGGATCTACATATAGTAATAGTTTTATCTCCTTTTTTCATTTTCACATCTCTAATTCTTGTCTCTTGTTAATTGCATTGCTAATGTTAACTAATAGAGCTGATAGGACATTCTTGTCTTGTTTCTAAGTGGGGATCCTCTTTATTTTCTCCTTAAACATAATACTGATTGGGGCTGAAATAAAAATATTTTAATATTTAAAGAAAGATTCATTAATAAGTACTTTTTCTTAAGAATTTCATCAAGAATAGTTCTTGAATTTGGTCAAATGCCTTTTTTTGTTTGGTTGGTTTTTGTTTGTTTGTTTTTTAAATTAAATGGGGTGACATTAATCAATCAGAGTATACAGGCCCAGAGAAAACATCTTCAGGTTATCCTGACATTTGACCATGTTGCATACCGATCACCAAAAGTCATATAGTCTTCCATATCCTTCTATCTGGTTTTCTTTGTGCCCCTCCTCTCCCTCCACCTCCTCCCTTCCCTCCCCACCCCTGGTAACCACCACACTCTTGTCCATGTCCCTGAGTCTCATTTTTATGTCCCACCTATGAATGGAATCATATAGTTTTTAGTTTTTTCTGATTTACTTATTTCACTCAGTATAATGTTATCAATGTCCGTCCATGTTGTTGTAAATGATCCGATTTCATCATTTCTTAAGGCTGAGAAGTATTCCATAGTATATATGTACCACATCTTCTTTATCCAGTCATCTATTGACGGGCTTTTTGGTTGTTTCCATGTCTTGGCCACTGTGAACAATGCTGCAATGAACATAGAGCTACATGTGTCTTTACATACCAGTGTTTTTGAGTTATGGGAGTATATTCCCAGTAGAGGAATTGCTGGGTCATATCGTAGTTCTATTTTTAATTTTTGAGGAACCACCATACTTTCTTCCATAATGGTTGTACTACTTTACATTCCCACCAACAGTGTATGAGGGTTCCTTTTTCTCCACAGCCTCTCCAACACTTGTTATTACCTGTCCTGTTGATAATAGCTAATCTAACAGGTCTGAGGTGGTATCTCATTGTAGTTTTGATTTGCATTTCTCTAATAACTAATGAAGATGAGCATCTTTTCATATATCTGTTGGCCATTTGTATTTCTTCCTGGGAGAAGTGTCTGTTCATGTCCTCTTCCCATTTTTTCTATTGGATTGTTTGCTTGTTTGTTGTTGAGTTTTATGAGTTCTTTGTATATTTTGGATATTAGACCTTTATCTGTGCTGTTGTTTGAAGATATAATTTTCTATTTAGTTGTCTATTTTGTTGTCAGTTTCTCTTGCTGTGCAAAAGCTTCTTAGTCTGATGTAGTCCCATTCATTTATCTTTGCCTTCACTTCCCTTGCCTTTGGAGTCAAATTCATAAAGTACTCTTTGTAACCAAGATCCATGAGTTTAGTACCTATGTTTTCTTCTATGTAATTTATTGTTTCAGGTCTTATATTTAGGTCTTTGATCCATTTTGAATTAATTTTAGTACAAGGGGACAAACTGTAGTCGAGTTTCATTCTTTTGCATGTGGCTTTCCAGTTTTCCCAGCACCATTTGTTGAAGAGGCTTTCTTTTCTCCATTGTGTGTTGTTGGCCCCTTTATCAAAAATTATTTGATCATATACATGTGGTTTTATTTCTGGGCTTTCTATTCTGTTCCATTGGTCTGAGTGTCTATCAAATGCCTTTTTAGCATATATGATCATATGATTTTTCTTCTTATGCCTACTAATTGATAGAATGTATCAACAGATTAATAGATATTCTAATATTGAACCTCTTTTGTAGACTTGTAATAAATCCTACTTAGAAATGATTCATTATTTTTTTTAAAAAAATATGCTGCTGGACTTTTTGGGAGTTTTCTTTAATATTCATGAATGCAGTTGGAGGCAGTTTTTTCTTTCACATGCTTCATCATATTTTACCGTCAGTGTCCTGCATGTTTCTAAATGAACCTGAAAGTCTTTTTCTACACTCTAAACAGTTTTAAGAACATTGAAAATATCTGTTTTTTGAAGGTCTTAACAAATTACTCTAAGAAATCATTTTTTACTGGTGTCTTGGCTGGGAAAAATGGGCAAGAGGCAGCAGTAGCTCTTTGATGAAGTTCCCTGTCTCTTTGATGGCAATTGTGCTGTTTAGATTTTATGTCTTTCCTAGAGTCAGTTTTGTTATTTTTGTTCATGAAAAAATAGTTCTATTATGATTTTGTCTTTTTTAAATGTTAGTGGTTATTTTTTTTCTTATCAATTACTTTATTCTCATATTTAAAAGTTTTTTACTGTTAGCAAATAGTTTATTTGCTTAATTGACTTTTTTCAAAGAACTAGTATTTAGCTTTTGTTTTCCAACTCGTGAGTTCTGATTTTATCTTTATAGATGCCTTCCTTTGTTTTGTTTCATTTTGTTTTGTTTCTTTTCTAACTTCTTAACCTACATACCCAATTCACTTACCGTATTTCCCCATGTATAAGATGCACCCTTTTTCAAAAAAATTAGGGTCTAAAAACTGGGTGTGTCTTATACAGTGGTTGTAGATTTTTTACTTGCATTCCCCACATTTTGGCGCATGTTTTTGCGCTCATTGTTGAAGACAGTGATTCATCATCAGACACAGATGAGGACAAGCTAATGAATGGGAGTTTTGACAGTGAAAAGGAGTTGTATGGATTTTATGATGAGTAAAACTTGAGTTCAATAACTTTATGTAATACATTTTTTTTCAAATTTTTGGCCCCCAAAATAAGGTGTGTCTTATATATGGCAGCATCTTATACATGGGGAAATACGGTATTTTCAGTCTTTTGTGTTTATAATCAAAGTATTTAAGGCTATGAATTTTCCTCTCAGAGTAACTCTAGCAATGTGTAGTTTTCTCATTGACAATTACAGTTCTTATTTCTATAACTGGTCGCATGCTGATAGCTGGTATTTATATCTAACTTCTTTCACCGCCCTGTCTTTGTTCCTTTTGCCTTCAGCAAACACCTCCTCAGATGGTCATGGTTTTTATCTGGTGAAGTTACCTAAATCTCCATTCCTGAAAGGTCTAGGTCATTAGCAGTCATTCCTGGATTGAGTTCTGATAGTTTTCCATTCACCTTAATCACTAGAGATGCTAAAGGATATCTTTTATTTCAGACATACTATACCTTACCTTCATTGTGAAATAGCAGTCCAATTTCCCCTCTGAAGTCAGGATCAATTGTTCCAGGCAGCACAATTAGCTCCCTTATTTTCCTGCTATTTCAAGGCATGAGCAGCCCACAGTAGCTGGATGGCAGTCTTAGCTTCCAGTTCAGTGAAATCCTTGTTGAGTCTCCTGGTGAAGGCATTCTTCCCTTGTTTGGTTAGGTGTTAAATCCTCAACTCTTGCTTTTTTTCCTTGAATATTTTAAAGATTTTTTTTTGCATCTTCTGGCAACTATGTTTTTGCCGGATTGTTCAAAGGGCTCTTCCTTTATCTGTGAAGATAGGTGAATGTACTAGATTATGTCTCCATTTTGACTCTTTTGGATAAATTCATCCTGACACACTCTGGGGCCTTTTGTTTATAGAGTTTACTTGAATTAATGTCTTTAAATATTTGTTCTGTTCCATTTTTTAGATTTTCTTCTTGGGGATTCCAGTTATGAATACGTTGGACCTCCTGTACCAATCATCTAGAGCTCTCATTTTCTCTTCAGTATTTTATGTTTATTTCTATTTTATTGTATTTACTGTTCTCGTTTTATCTTCTATGTCTTCTTTATCTTTCCCATAATTGTTGCCCTTGAGCTTTTATAGTTCTTTTAATATCTGTGATTTTTTCTCTACTTCTTTCCTCAGGTTTTTTTTTTTTTATGACAGAGACAGAGAGACATAGAGAGGGACATTTAGGGACAGACAGACAAGAAGGGAGAGAGATGAGAAGCATCAGTTTCTCCTTGCAGCACTTTAATTGTTCATTGATTGCTTTTTCATATGTGCCTTGACTGGGGGGCTACAGCAGACTGAGTGGCCCCTTGCTCGAGCCAGTGACCTTGGGTCCAAGCTGGTGAGCTGTGCTCAAACCAGATGAGCCTGGGGTGCTCAAGCCGGCGACCTTGGTGTTTCAAACCTGGGTCCTCTGTGTCCCAGTCTGATTCTCTATCCACTGCCACACTGCCTGCCTTCCTCAGTTCTTATAGCTCATACTTCATCTCTTCTGTTTCAACATCTCCTTTTTAATATCTGGTACTTCTGTTTGTGACTTTTTCTTATAGAAGAGGTGTGTTTCTTTTTATTGTATGGAAAACATTTATTCACAATTTTATGTGCTCTGTGGCAGTGTTGCTTTGGTGAGTGTTTTTAATCTGTTAATGAAGTTGGCTGCTTTATTCCTCCCTTTTATAGCACTTTTGTATTGATGCTGTAATCCTTACTGAATTTATTGAATTTTCTTCATTAACTATTTTGGATTTTGTATTATAGAAAGATGCATTTCTCATTGAGTATATCGAATTTTCCAATATCTGCTCTTTATAAAAGTTTCCTAAGGTTGGCCCTGGCTGGTTGGCTCAGTGGTAGAGCATCGGCCTGGTGTGCAGGAGTCCCGGGTTTGATTCCCGGCCAGGGCACACAGGAGAAGCGCCCATCTGCTTCTCCACCTCTCCTTCCTCTCTGTCTCTCTCTTCCCCTCCCGCAGCCAAGGCTCCATTGAAGCAAAGTTGGCCCGGGCTCTGAGGATGGCTCCATGGCCTCTGCCTCAGGTGCTAGAATGGCTCTGGTTGCAACAGAGCAATGCCCCAGATGGGCAGAGCATCGCCCCCTGGTGGGAATGCCGGGTGGATCCCAGTCGGTGCATGCAGGAGTCTGTCTGACTGCCTCCCCCGTTTCCAACTTCAGAAAAAAAAAGTTTCCTAAAGGTAGGAAGAGGTCAGGATGATCTTCTCCACTGGATGGTTTTCACAAACCAAAGGCTCTCCTCTCCTTGGGGGACAACAAACTTCCTGAAAATATGGCTTATCTGTGTGGTTTTTATCTAACCCTGATTCCTCTTTCTCTGAATGAACCAGATTTAGGGTGGCTTCTCCTGATATTCATCTCATTTTAATTCTTGCTCCCTCTGTCTGATTCAGATAGAGCTTCTGCCTCTCAGAGTGTCTCTGGACTTTAGGACGTGTGTTTGTTCATTTCTGATATTGACAACCACTGGACTCTCTTTTCTGTGCTTTACGTCCTTCCATGGGGTTCCTTTGCAAACTTAGTTGCTTTTGGCAGTGTTTACAAATATTTTGGAGTCTGAGCTCCTGATTTCACCAAATCTAAGTTTACATTATTGTTTTGTATTCTTCTTGCTGCCTTTGGATGTATTAGAGCAATAAAGAAGGGCTTCTGAGTATATGCAGTCCTGTTCCCACTGTGTCTCAGGGTTCTTTTGCTAGTGTGTAGAAATCTAATAATTCTGACATTGATTGGACATTTTATAAATAAACCAACATTCCTATCATGTACTAAGTCATTTATGGATCAGGTTATGAGAATAATTTGTAGACATCCAGATATATATGTGCTTTGAGCAAAATTAAGTAAAAACATCAGGAAATTATAAACTTAATAAAATAAGATTGAGCTCATAAATCCAATGTTTTGAAAGAAAGATGGACTAAAACATTTTTCTGGCAATAATTCTTTTTATTTGGTCTTTCATGTTCTCTTTCTAACATGCAATATATAAAGCCAACCAAGCAATCAAAAAGCAGCTATACAGTACCATCAAATCTATGTTAAATCCACATATGGTTTGGAAGTATTTGATATCTAGCTGCATATAAGCAAAGACAGATGCCGAATTTTTTTTTTTTTTTTTTAGTTCACAGTCTCAGCATTATTAACTCTATTGGATGATATTAGAAATACTCTCAGTTCCACCTACTAGAATATACTATTATAATTTAACACAATGCCCCCCAGAATGTATATCCACTCTTCCTTTCTGATCTTGAGAACCAACCCACAGTCTTCTCATCTTAACAAGAGGAGTGGACTTCTGGAGCTCATTCCAAATCAAGTTCCATGGTACCTTTGGAGCTGGTCTGGTCACCAGTGGTGTGAGCCGTAGGTCTCCGGATGTTTGATGGGTCTCACAGTATTCTTAATTTTTGTTAGTGCTCTGACAGTTGGGATACATCAAGAGGAAGTTGTGGGCTTATTGTTTACCTTTGAATTTTTACATACATCACTTTAACTTTCCGAGCTCTTAGAATATAAATATAATGTTTTCCTTGCTAGTTTCACACACTCCATTTCATGTGGATGTGAGAGTTAAATGAGATATGTATGCGAAAGTACTTTGTAAGCTTTGCAATACTAAACAAATATAAAAATAACATCATTTAATTTTGTTTGGTGGCAGGTAGAGAGGAGGAGACCACAAAAGAATTACTTATCCTGTAGTCTCAGTGACAGAAACCAGTAGAAGAGAGAGCATATGGTAAGCTTCTAAAATTGTGTTTAATTTTCTTTATTCAGTTCTACGCTGCCAAGTGCTAAATGTTCAAGTCTCTGTTAATTACACATGAGACTGGCACTGTAGCTTGACATTTGATCTACATACTGGAGAGAATGTAAGTGCCAACCATATTCTTGGACTTGCTTTCCTGAATGACTTTTTATTAACACATTGGTACCAGCTGTGGCTCCAAAACATTTAAAGCAGCCATATTTAAATGCTTGAAAACCTAGTGAATAAGGTTTTTATTGGACTTAACAAAACTATTTCCAAATGGGAGATGTGATAGCAAGGCAAGTATTTGAACAAAATTTTAAATACACTGGCGTGTAACAAATTAGATTTAGATTTTTTTTAACTTAGTTTTAAGAGTTTGACTGTACCCAGTGTGTCTTTGAAATCTTGATTCTGATTTTCAAAAACAACTAGATTATAATTCAAATAAGCCTAATGCTTAGGTGAAATTTTTCTGTTGCACTATACGTGGGCTACACTGAACGTCCACTAAGTTTCTGGGAAAATGCCATCTCATGGACAATACTTTGTTCCCATTAAAGGTACTCTGCACCCATGTTTTACAAATAGAGTTCAAGTTCACAACTACATCACCGGAGTTCTACAGAATCCTGCCTTTTAAACTTCTCTTCAGATTATTCATGGGGTGAGGTGAGAGTGGGGGACCAAGTCTGGTTTCTAAGACTTTCAAGGCCTCTGGACCAGTAGACCCCAGAAATGCCCTTGCACTACACATGGAAATGACAATTTAGATTGAGTATTCATTCCATTTCTATAGCTAAAATTATTGATAAGGATATTTTGATAGCACTGCATTTATTATAATGAGTCAGGCAGTGTATAAGTACTTGGCATATGTTATCTTATATAATCTCATGACCACCCTGTGAGGTAAGTATAATTACCTCACTTTACAGATCAGGGAGCCAGAGATACAGGAAGCTTTAGTGGCTGAGGTCTGTTGAACTTGTGTTCTTAGTCATGATGTCCCAAAATTCTGTCACCTAAGTATGCTATCTATTTTAATAATTTAGGCTTTGTAATACTGTGGCATGGCAGAACTTCATCACTTTCCTTTAAAAAACTTAAGAAAGATAAAGATTTGAGTAAATACATATGGACAATGTGAACATTTGTTGAACAAAGGCTATCGAACTTCATATTAGTATTTTACTTGAAGAATTCTTTATATATATATATATATATACACACACACACACACACACACACACACACACATATATATATATGGCATTAAGCCAAAGTTGAATTCTCTCAACTCCCAATGGATGATAGCATTTCAAAAACATATATTTGACACACAAATATGCTGAGTTTAAGATAATATCTAAGACAAAAATGTGGCAAAAGACCTACAGAAGTTTGTGCCAACCCAAAGCAATTGTTTATTGTCATCTTCAATTGAACACATTTCTCCCAGAAATGCAATTACTTCTTTTTTTTTTTTTTTTTTTTTTTTTAGTAAACAAAATTTTATTATGTCATTTGTTTATGAATAAATGTAAGAAATTTAGTACAACAAATTAACAAAAAACTAATGTGACACATTGAGGCACTTTGCATTGCTATTATTTTTTTAATATCTGGCTCTGTACTTGTAGTAGATATTCTTTTTTTTTTTTTTTTTTTTTTTTTTATAATTTTATTTTTTTAATGGGGTGACATCAATAAATCAGGATACATATATTCAAAGATAACAAGTCCAGGTTATCTTGTCGTTCAATTATGTTGCATACCCACCACCCAAAGTCAGATTGTCCTCCGTCACCCTCTATCTTGTTCTCTCTGTGCCCCTCCCCCTCCCCCTTTCCCTCCCCCATTCCCCCCTCCCCCTCGTAACCACCACACTCTTATCAATGTCTCTTAGTTTCACTATTATGTCCCACCTACGTATGGAATAATACAGTTCCTGTTTTTTTCTGATTTACTTATTTCGCTTCGTATCATGTTATCAAGATCCCACCATTTTGCTGTAAATGTTCCGATGTCATCATTTCTTATGGCTGAGTAGTATTCCATAGTGTATATGTGCCACATCTTCTTTATCCAGTCATCTATTGATGGGCTTTTTGGTTGTTTCCATGTCTTGGCCACTGTGAACAATGCTGCAATAAACATGGGGCTGCATGTGTCTTTACGTATCAATGTTTCTGAGTTTTGGGGATATATACCCAGTAGAGGAATTGCTGGGTCATAAGGTAGTTCTATTTTCAGTTTTTTGAGGAACCACCATACTTTCTTCCATAATGGTTGTACTACTTTACATTCCCACCAAGAGTGGATGAGGGTTCCTTTTTCTCCACAGCCTCTCCAACATTTGCTATTACCTGACTTGCTAATAACAGCTAATCGAACAGGTGTGAGGTGGTATCTCATTGCCGTTTTGATTTGCATTTCTCTAATAGCTAAAGAAGATGAGCATCTTTTCATATATCTGTTGGCCATTTGTATTTCTTCCTGGGAGAAGTGTCTATTCATATCCTCTTCCCATTTTTTTATTGGATTGTTTGTTTGTTTGTTGTTGAGTTTTATGAGTTCTTTGTATATTTTGGATATTAAGCCCTTATCTGAGCTGTTGTTTGAAAATATCATTTCTCATTTAGTTGGCTTTCTGTTTATTTTGTTATCAGTTTCTCTTGCTGAGCAAAAACTTCTTAGTCTGATGTAGTCCCATTCATTAATTTTTGCCTTCACTTCTCTTGCCATTGGAGTCAAATTCATAAAATGCTCTTTAAAACCCAGGTCCATGAGTTGAGTACCTATGTCTTCTTCTATGTACTTAATTGTTTCAGGTCTTATGTTTAGATCTTTGATCCATTTTGAGTTAACTTTTGTACAGGGGGAGAGACTGTAGTCCAGTTTCATTCTTTTGCATGTGGCTTTCCAGTTTTCCCAGCACCATTTATTGAAGAGGCTTTCTTTTCTCCATTGTGTGTTGTTGGCCCCTTTATCAAAAGTTATTTGACTATATATATGTGGTTTTATTTCTGGACTTTCTATTCTGTTCCATTGGTCTGAGTGTCTATTTTTCTGCCAATACCATGCTGTTTTGATTGTCGTGGCCCTATAATAGAGTTTGAAGTCAGGTATTGTTATGCCCCCAGCTTCATTCTTTTTCTTTAGGATTGCTTTGGCTATTCGGGGTTTTTTATAGTTCCATATAAATCTGATGATTTTTTGCTCTATTTCTTTAAAAAATGTCATTGGAAGTTTGATGGGAATTGCATTAAATTTGTATATTGCTTTGGGTAATATAGCCATCTTGATTATATTTATTCTTCCTAGCCAAGAACAAGGTATATTCTTCCATCTCATTATATCTTTTTCGATTTCCCTTAACAATGGTTTATAGTTTTCATTATATAAGTCCTTTACATTCTTTGTTATGTTTATTCCTAAGTATTTTATTTTTTTTGTTGCAATCGTGAAGGGGATTATTCTTTTGAGTTCCTTCTCAGTTGTTTCATTGTTGGCATATAGAAAGGCTATTGACTTCTGTATGTTAATTTTGTATCCTGCAACCTTACTGTATTGGCTTATTGTTTCTAGTAGTCTTTTTGTGGATTCTTTGGGGTTTTCGATGTATAGGATCATATCATCTGCAAAAAGTGATACCTTTACTTCTTCTTTTCCAATATGGATGCCTTTTATTTCTTTGTCTTGTCTGATTGCTCTGGCTAGAACCTCTAGTACCACATTAAATAAGAGTGGAGAGAGTGGACAACCCTGTCTTGTTCCTGATTTAAGGGGGAAAGCCTTCAGTTTAGTGCCATTTAATATGATGTTAGCTGATGGTTTATCATATATGGCCTTTATCATGTTGAGATATTTTCCTTCTATACCCATTTTGTTGAGAGTCTTAAACATAAAATTGTGTTGTATTTTATCGAAAGCCTTTTCTGCATCTATTGATAAGATCATGTGGTTTTTGTTCTTTGTTTTGTTGATATGGTGTATTACATTAACCGTTTTACGTATGTTGAACCATCCTTGAGATTCTGGGATGAATCCCACTTGATCATGATGTATTATTTTTTTAATATGTTGTTGTATTCGATTTGCTAGTATTTTGTTTAGTATTTTAGCATCAGTATTCATTAGAGATATTGGTCTGTAGTTTTCTTTTTTTGTGCCATCCTTGCCTGGTTTTGGTATGAGGGTTATGTTGGCCTCATAAAATGTGTTTGGAAGTATTGCTTCTTCTTCAATTTTTTGGAAGACTTTGAGTAGAATAGGAACCAAGTCTTCTTTGAATGTTTGATAAAATTCGCTGGTATAGCCGTCAGGGCCTGGACTTTTATTTTTGGGGAGGTTTTTAATGGTTTTTTCTATTTCTTCTCTACTGATAGGTCTGTTTAGGCTTTCTGCTTCTTCTTGACTCAGTCTAGGAAGGTTGTATTTTTCTAGGAATTTATCCATTTCTTCTAGGTTGTTGAATTTAGTGGCATAAAGTTTTTCATAGTATTCTACAATAATTCTTTGTATATCTACGGTGTTCGTGGTGATTTCTCCTCTTTCATTTTGGATTTTGTTTATATGAGTTCTTTCTCTTTTTTCCTTGGTAAGTCTTGCCAAGGGTTTGTCAATTTTGTTGATCTTTTCAAAGAACCAGCTCCTTGTTCTATTAATTTTTTCTATAGTTTTTCTGTTCTCTAATTCATTTATTTCTGCTCTGATTTTTATTATCTCCTTTCTTCGGCTGGTTTTGGGTTGTCTTTGTTCTTCTTTTTCTAGTTCCTTAAGGTGAGAAGTTAAGTGGTTCACTTGGGCTCTCTCTTGTTTGTTCATATATGCCTGAAGCGATATGAACTTCCCTCTTATCACTGCTTTTGCTGCATCCCATAGATTCTGATATGTCGTATTGTCATTTTCATTAGTCTGTATATATCTTTTGATCTCTGCACTTATTTCTTCTTTGACCCATTCATTTTTTAAAAGTATGTTGTTTAGTTTCCACATTTTTGTGGGATTTTTTTCCTCTTTTCTGCAGTTGAATTCTAGTTTCAAGGCTTTATGATTAGAAAATATGCTTGGTACAACTTCAATTTTTCTGAATTTGCTGATGTTGTTTTTGTGGCCCAACATATGGTCAATTCTTGAGAATGATCCATGTACACTGGAGAAAAATGTATACTCAGTCACTTTGGGATGAAATGTCCTGTAGATGTCTATCATATCCAGGTGCTCTAGTGTTTTGTTTAAGGCCACTATGTCTTTGTTGATTCTCTGTTTGGATGACCGATCTAGAGCCGTCAGCAGTGTATTGAGGTCTCCAAGTATGATTGTATTTTTGTCAGTTTTTGTTTTAAGATCAATAAGTAGCTGTCTTATATATTTTGGTGCTCCTTGGTTTGGTGCATATATATTAAGAATTGTTATGTCTTCTTGATTCAGTGTCCCCTTAGCCATTATGAAATGGCCATTTTTGTCTCTGAGTACTTTTCCTGTCTTGTAGTCAGCATTATCCGATATGAGTATTGCTACACCTGCTTTTTTTTGGATGTTATTTGCTTGGAGTATTGTTTTCCAGCCTTTCACTTTGAATTTGTTTTTATCCTTGTTACTTAGATGAGTTTCCTGTAGGCAGCATACAGTTGGATTTTCTTTTTTAATCCATTCTGCTACTCTGTGCCTTTTTATTGGTGAGTTTAATCCGTTTACATTTTGTGTAATTATTGATACTTGTGAGTTCCCTATTGCCATTTTATATCTTGCTTTCTGTTAGTTTTGTGTCTTGTTTGATCCTTCTCTTTCATTTTTCTATCTTTTGTTTTTATTTGGTTGTATTCCATACATCTTTCCTCTGTTGCTATCTTTTTTATCTCATGTGCTTCTGTGGTGGTTTTTTCAATGGTGGTTACCTTTGAGTAATGAAAAGGGTCCTTACCCTGTTCATTGTAGCGAACTATTTTGTGAGTACTTTTGCACTCCATCGTCCTTTGCTACTGTTAATCTCCATCTTCTCCCCCTCTTTCTTTTTGTTGTTGTCACAGTTTAAATTTGGTTTTATTGTGTTCTTCTTGGAGCTTTTACTTGTGGCTCTGTTTTTTTTTGTTCTTTGTATCTGATTGGAGAACCCCCTTTAGTAATTCCTGGAGTGGGGGTTTTCTGATGATAAATTCCCTCATCTTTTCTGTATCTGTGAATGTTTTTATTTCTCCTTCGTATTTGAAGGATAGCTTTGATGGGTATAGTATTCGTGGCTGAAAGTTCCTCTCTTTCAGGACTTTAAATATTGGGGTCCACTCTCTTCTAGCTTGTAGAGTTTCTGCTGAGAAATCTGATGATAATCTAATGGGCCTTCCTTTATATGTTGTATTCTTCTTTTCCCTGGCTGCCTTGAGAATTTTTTCTTTGCTGTTGGTTTATGTCAATTTCATTATGATATGCCTTGGAGTAGGTTTGTTAGGGTTAAGAAAACTCGGAGTTCTGTTTGCTTCTTGAACTTGAGGCTTTAGTTCTTTCCACAGGCTTGGGAAGTTCTCATCTATTATTTGTTTGATTATGTTCTCCATTCCATTTTCTCTCTCTTCTCCCTCTGATATACCTACTATTCTTATGTTATTCTTTTTGATGGAGTCAGATAATTCTTGTAGGGCTATCTCATTTTTTTTAATTTTTGAGTCTCTTTCTTCTTCTCTCTGTTGTGCCTCAAGTTGCTTGTCTTCTATTTCACTAATCCTCTCTTCTATCTGACCTGTTCTATTAGCTAAGCTTGTTATTTCGTTTTTCAGCTTGTGAATTGAGTTTTTCATCTCTGTTTGATTTGTTTTTATAGTTTCAATTTCCTTGGACATATATTCTTTGTGTTCATTGAGTTGTTTTCTGAGCTCCCTAAATTGCCTTTCTGTGTTTTCTTGTATATCTCGGAGGATTTTTAGTATTTCTATCTTGAATTCTCTGTCATTTAGCTCCAAGGTTTCCAATATATTAAATTTTTTCTCCATAGAATTTTCCTCATCTAGCTGTGTTACCTCTCTTTCTTTTGTATCCATGATATTCGATTTTCTCTTCCTTAATGGCATCTGAGGGTGGTTTTGTTGATAGTATTAATGAGATTTAATAAAGAATAAAAAGTTAAAAAAATAACAATAAAAAAAAATAAAAAATCGAAAAGAGTTGTTTTTTTTTTAAAAAAAATTAATAATGAAATAAAGAAAAATAAAATAAAAATTTAAAAAAAGGAAATTATTCCCCCCTCCTTTTTTCCTCTCCTCTCCCCTCCCCTCTTTTTTGAGAAAATCTTGTGGTGGACTGTGAATTATAACAAACAATGCCTGTGATGGAGGGCCTGAATTGGGGAAAAGTAATAAAGGGGCAAAAAAAAAAAAAAAAAAAAAAAAAGATAAAAAAAAAAAAAAAAAGAAAAGAAAAAAGAAAAAAAAAGAGCGTATGGACCCACAAAAAGCAAATAAGGCAAAAATTTGGGTCAAGAATGAAATGATTTGCTTTTAGGTGTTGGTTGTCTAAGAGTTATGATGAGAGGAATAAGAGGAAAACGGAAAAATGGGGGGACAAATTAAAAAATTACTATTGTATTTAGTGGAACAAGAACTAGATAATATGGAGAGCCAGGGATGAGAGCACTGCTAGTGAGTTAAAAAGGTGAAGTAAAAACCCCCCAAAATGCCACAAACATAGGTTTGAGTCCCAGATAAGATAATTTGTTTGTTATTGAGGTTTGAATGAGAGGAGATGTAAAGGAGAAAGGAAGAAACTAATATAGAGGGAGAAAAGAAAGAGAGAGAAAAAAAGAGGGAACCACTAAAGGAAGAAAAAAGAAAGGAAAGAGAGAGAGAGAGAGTTAAGGGTTTTGGAGTGCAACCCTCATAGAGAGCAAGGAAGAGAAGAGAAAAGATAATGGGAGATGTAACACTTATGGGTATTTAGTTCAAGGAGAGGAGAGAGTAAGACCGGTAGAGAGTTAATCGGCCAAATTGGAGGAGGAAAAAAAAGTATCAAGAATGAAGATAAGAGAAACAAACGAACAAATATAATAAAATGGGATAGGTTATAAAGTCTGCAGATTATTCTTGATTTTGAGAGGTTATCTTCTTGCTTTTTCTTTTCTCTCCCTCTTCCTGGTCGGTGACTCTGTACCCCGGGATTTGCCCCTTTGGCACGCTCAGGTAGAGGTTTGCAGTTGATAAGTCTCTATGGCAATGTCATGTATTGTGCTTTAGTCTCGTTGGCAGTCGAAGCTCAATAGCATTTATAGGCTCCGACAGTGAGGGAGTCCGTGTTCCTGGAGCCTTTCTCCTAGTCTTTCCTTCCTTAATTAGTAGCCTGATAATCCAGCTATGGGGTTGCTGTTGCCTCTGCCTGGATAGTAAGAGGCTCAAAGAGCTGGCAACTCCCCACTCTATTTCCACTCAGCACAGGGCTCTGGGTAAGGCTCAGTCAGTCAGAGCTGCTAGCATAATCAGGCGGGCTTTCTGCCCACTCAAAGACCTCTGGCTCTGCCACTCTGTCCGGTAACACAAGCGGGCGCCCACTTCCGGGGCGCTTGGAGGAAACTCTCACTCACTGTCTGCGACCAGGATATCCGGCCAGCAGTCTCACGCTCTGAGTGAAACCCCCAACCGCAGGGAAAAGTTGTAGCATTGGAATTGAGTCTCACTCCGTCCCCGTGCGCGGCTTTTGCAAGGCGCTGGGGCGGCTCGAGATTCCGCTTTGGCCCACACAAAGGCCCCTGACTCTGCCCCTCTGTGCGATAACACGGGCGCGCACTGCCGAGGCACTCGGAGGAATCGCTCACTCCTTATCTGCGCGCGCAAACCAGGATATGAGGCCGGCCACACGGAAAATCTCCACCGTTGGAATTGAGTCTCGCTCCGTCCCCGTGCGCGGCTTTTGCAAGGCGCTGGGGCGGCTCGAGATTCCGCTTTGGCCCACACAAAGGCCCCTGACTCTGCCCCTCTGTGCGATAACACGGGCGCGCACTGCCGAGGCACTCGGAGGAATCGCTCACTCCTTATCTGCGTGCGCAAACCAGGATATGAGGCCAGCCGCGGTTTTCTCTGAGTGAAACACCCTCCAGCATGGAAAATCTCCACCGTTGGAATTAGTTCTCACTCCCTCCCGTGCGTGGCTTTCCCAGGAAGAAATTCTCGCCCACTAACTGCGCACCGACCAGGAGACCGGGTAAAATGGCCGCTCTGCTTTTCTTTCTTTCTTTGGGTTTGGCGCGAGTGTTAGCTTGTATTGCCCGGGTTGCCACAGGATCAGATTTTCCTCGGCTTGGATCTCTGTGCCACAGCCTGGTTCAGCTGTTTGTGCTGCGGCGGCCTGGATCTATTCACCCCCTTTGCCCGCCTCAGTTTCTATATTCACAGTTACCAGAGAAAGCCGCCCTGTTTAGGTTAGTGAGGAAGGAGGAGCATTTCTTACTCCCTATTTCCTTCGGGGTTTGGTTATATATTTAGCCAATTTTTCACTCAATCATACCTTTGGGTGTATTGCGAAGCATCTGGAAGCTCCAAGTATAGGTTTTTCTGTTTCTGGTTGAAGATCTTGTTGAGTTTTGGGGGAGATTTATCGGTATCGCTTCCTACTCCGCCATTACTCTGACGTCATCTACCGCAATTACTTCTTTATGTGAAAAGATTTTCAAAATCCTGTATTTGTATACCAGCAGCCTCTCAGAGGATAGAAATATCAGTTTGCTCCTAACTCATACAGTAGTGGTGATTTTAACCCCTGATTGAGTATACCAATTCTGATCTTGGTATATTGAGGGCAATTTGAGTTTAAAAACAATCAGTTTTACTAATTTTATATTTGAAAGGGTCATGAGTTAGTAATAAATGTTTTATTAATTTTTTCATCTTACAGTTTCCTGTGCATAATCTGATTGGCTTGAAATAAAATTTTTTATACATATTTAATTTGATTTGACTTACTACTTATTTTCAGCTCAATATAGACATCTAGTGAAGTTCACTAGTCATGAGAATATATATTGACATGTTGTTGCCGAAAGCTGAGAGTATATGAAAGTCAGATATACGCTTATTAAACTATAGAGTATGCCGCCAAATAATTTCTTTTTTGAAGGGAATATTAGAGGGTGTTTCTATGTTTCATTACCATGTGCATGTTAAATATAAGGCTCATATGACCAATATCCAGACATTGAGATCACACGGTTTCTCTAATGAGTAAAATAGGATTGCATTTCAGTGGGTATTTTCCATTCTATGTGTGATAAATAATACTTCTGGCTATCCATTTGATAGGCAGGTTATCTTGCCCTCATTTACTGCCTTTGGAAATGTAAGAGATTCTGCCATTTAAAAATAATAGGAAGATAGACCTAAACTCTTATACCTTAAAAAAGTTATAGTATTTTTAAACTTAGGAAAACATATACTATTTTTGGTAATTTGCAATAATAATATATACCAAAGCAATATATAATATCAGGATTTTTGCTGTTGTTAAGTGTGTAGGTTAAGAGACTTACCCTAATAAATTGATTTCTGCAACTTTTACTGCACTCCTTCCCTTTCTCAGAGGACTAAGAGGTGTGGGGAGGTGAGACGAAGAGCCCAGAAATAGGAAGCTGGCTCATTCCTGGAAATCTCTGGCATTGTAATGAATGTTGGTGTCAAGTACTGCCACCTTCTCCTGAAATGATCCTGCCAACATGACGTGTTCCTATTGCACCACGATGAGGATGAACTAAAAGTACAAAATCCCCATACACCAGGCTTCTGCCTCCCTGATGTTTCATAGAATTCTAGCTCCGGTCAAGAGATGTTACTGAGAAAAAACTTAGTGACCCTTAGTAATTGTGAAATGTATTAAAGAAGAGTTTAGTCCCTGTTGGCTGATTTAGAGCAACTAAATTAAGCTTTCTCAACCTTAGTTTCCTCTTCTGAAAAAGTTGGTGATACAAATGTTTCATGCAGCTGTTTGAAAGTTGAGTAAAGCGAAGCATGAGAAGACTTAATGCAGTTCCTAGCATATATTAAGCTTTCACTAAATAGCAAGTATTCTTTATTTTTAGTAAAGATATAGTGTGGCTCAGCCATGGGTTGGCATATGGAATTCTTGTTCTTGCCAGAAGTGGTCAATCTGGGAATGATAATTTATTTGGTTGGGTATGTGTCAGATCTGCTGTGGGGAGAAGTTTCAGAACACTGTACTGATACACTGACAATAACAATGGACTCAAAGAAGCAGAATGCACAGCCTTTCATTATCACATCTATAACCACCCTTGGAAAGCTTTTACTCATGTGGCACATCTTCAATATTAGTTGAATTAATGAGTCATCTATGCTGGAAATAAACCAATCGTTTGCTATCAATAAATGCATTGCATAATTTATCTTACCTTTCATTGCCTTTTCTCTAGAGAATAACTTCAGAAAATTGATTTTTCTTTAAAGTTCAGTTTTAATTTACATTCTAAAACTGTAAAAAGAGAGAAGAATTAAACAGTAAAAGACCCACAGGCTTTCTCAATATATTTGGATAAATGAAATCATTGGGCCCTTGGTAATGGAGTGATAATGGAGGCATATGAAGTGTAGCTTTGTTTCTTAAAAGTCCACAGATAACCAAGAGCTTATCAGGAAGCCAATAATATTATTCTCTTTCTTGATATTTCCCAAACTTTCAAGGAAGGCCTCGTGTGTTAATGTACACCATGAGATCTATAGTCCTTTGATAAAATATGGTTCCTAATTTCAAAGCACTCTTATTTCTACTGGCACGAGCAAAGCCATTTATGGTACACGCACTATTTATGAAACGTTGTGCTAGACCCTGCAGTTGCGGAGAGAAACTAGGAAGGATCTTTGTCCTATAAAGGCTGCTTATCTATTAATACTTGGAAGAGACTAAGTTCTTCGAGGACAACAATGTATTTTATCATAGCCTGGCTGTAGGGTGAGGGTGCAAAATATCACCAAAGTATTGGATAAGCCCCTACCTGTTGGATCATTGCACTCATTTTGTATGTAAATTTTAATGTGCCTTTGAATCACCCAGGGATCTTGTTATTCAGCAGATTCTGATTTAGTGGGTCTAGGGTAGGCTTTAAGATTCTTGATTTCTAACAAGGTGATGCCAATGCTCCTGGTTCACGGACCACACTGGGAAGCAAGTCTCTAGAACAGTGGTTCTCAAGCTGGCTCCATATGTAAATCACCTGGGGAACTTAAAAACAATTTGATGCCTCCAGCCCTCTCTTTGCTTCCCCACTCCCTACAAGAATTTGGATGCTTTTATTCTTCATCAGGCTTCCTGGCCTCGATCAACAGGAGTCAAAGAGGAGCCCCACAGGCTTAGAGATAGACGGCTTCTCTCCAGGCTTGGGGATGCCACGTGTTCCCTGGAAAGAGAATGGAAAGGAAAAAAGATGAAAGACAAGAATTCATGTGTCATCAGAATGATGCAGCCATTCCCAAATTGTTCCAAGTATTCTTCCAAGTCACATTAATAGACTAATGTTCTGTGGTGCTTCTTAAGTATTTTTGAACTACAGCTCAAAAGAAATTGTATTTGTCTGAGTTTTTCCCATTGGGCCATCATATCTATTTTTAACAGTCTCTTTCTGATACATTGATAGGTCTTATTATTTTAGAAATTCTTTTCACATAAGGATAAATAGTAGATGGAAACAGAAAAATGAAAGCATTTCAGTGACTTTATGCCAGCTACTAAGGTACAAGACATAAAGGCAGGTAATTTTCTGTAATCACATTTCTTCTCTTAAATTTTTATTTTGAAAAATTATAATCCTTCAGAAAAGTTGAAAAATTAGGACAATAAAATTCATACCCCTTTCATACAGAGTCACAGGTTTTTAATATGTTGCTATGTCCTCCCCTTTTGCTCTTGTAGAACCACTTGGAAGAAGTAGGCATTATAGAAAGCACTGTACCCCAAAATACTTCTGTATGTGTCACCTAAGAACAAAGAGATCCTCCTATCTATCTATTGTAGTGTTGTCATGATCAAGAAATTTAATGTACAAGCCATATTCAAAATTGGCCTTTTGAAATAAAAATGGTTTTTTATAACTCTTTTCTATCTTGGTATGGATTTAAAAAAACATTCATGTTTGGTTGTAAGAATAGGTGTCTTCATTCAATCTACTATAGTTAAATATCAATAAGGCATGTAAGTTAATTCTTAAAGAGTTGTATTTTTTTCCATTTGCTGTGTAAAATTAAAAATCTTTGTGCCTTGCCTGACCAGGCAGTGGCGCAGTGGATAGAGCATCAGACTAGGATGCGGAGGACCCAGGTTTGAGACCCCAAGGTCGCCAGCTTGAGCGCGGGCTCCTCTGGTTTGAGCAAAGCTCAGCAGCTTGGACCCAAGGTCGCTGGCTTTGAGCAAGGGGTTACTCGGTCTGCTGTAGCCCCACAGTCAAGGCACATATGAGAAAGCAATCAATGAACAACTAAAGTGCCACAACGAAAGACTGATGATTGATGTTTCTTATCTCTCTCCATTCCTTTCTGTAATAAATAAATAAATAAATAAATAAATAAATAAATAAATCTTTGTGCCTTTTACCCAAATATACCAAAAATTATACTACAGTTGAGATACAGTAACATTGTCTTGGATCAAGAAGTGTTTATTTAAGGATTTCTTTCTTGGGCCAATTTATCAGACCCCTGGAAGACAGAAAATTGTATCTTTGGAGTATCAAGTAGTTAATACGTAGTGTCATCTTCTCCTATATTAGTACAGTTTAACTTTACCTGAAGATACTGAAATTAATTGAGGAAATAACTAATGAGGTCAGATAAGATGGATGTCTCTCATTTTCTAAGCAGTTTTCTTTTATGATTAATTGATTTATCTATCTCCCTTGGCTACAGGTGAAGTATTTCTAACGCTATTCTACCAAGACTTTTCAACAGCTTCTTTTAGCTTGATTAACCATTTAATGGTAAAATTATATAAAAAAATCAGTTACCTGAGAAACAGGTTTTTCTTATACTCTCATTAGGAAATATTTTAGATATTTTCTTCCATAAGACTGATTTAAACCAATTTTTCACCAACCACTGTTCTCCCAATTCCAACACTGTACCTTTGGAACACATAGTCCATCATGGTTTGTTAAATGATTAATTTATAATAACTACCTTTGTTAGGAGGTATTTAATGAGAATGTATATTGCCTGCTTAGTACAGTGCCAGGAACATAGCCATCTCTCAATAGATGGCAGCTTATTATTGTAGTAATAGGCTTTATTATTGTAAGCACTACTATTATTTTGGCTAAATGTTCCAGGCACAAGGAGCAGCTTATACAAAGATGGTGGGGTGAGAAGACCAGCAAGGTGGGTTTGAGGAAAGCTCACACAGAGGGGTTCCGGACTGGATTTGCACGAGGATTCAAATTCTGGCTCTGACACTTCCTTGCTATATGACACTGGAAAGTTTATTTCCTCATTTTCAAAAGAGAGATAATAATAGTCTGGTAATACTTTAGGAATTATATTAGAAAATAATGCAAAAACACTCAGTCCAATGCCTGACACGTTCAGCCTCAGTAAGTTTTAGCTAAGATAAAAACACTAGGTCCCGAAAACTTTAAAGAATTGAACTTTCCTAGTGATAACTGCCACCTTCCTAATAAAGCTTGGCTTCTCCATTTCATCTTAGCAACACCCTCTAGTAATCACGGAGGTAAGGTGACCCAAGGAATTCCTACCCAGATACTGTGAAGGGCTTCCACTTGTCTCGGCACAAGAGCAGTTAGATAGTGAGACTCTTGATATTATTCATATATTTGTTGCAAATTTTGTTCCCTTTGATCCTTTTATAGGCTTACGCTTATTTTTCAATAACACTACCTGTGATTTTTACTGTCCTTATTAGTTTTTTATTTGTTTGTTTTTTGTGAGAGAGACAGACAGACAGGGACAGACAGAAAGGGAAAGAGATGACAAGCATCAACTCATAGTTGCAACATCATAGGTATTCATTGATTGGTTTCTCATCAGAAAGCCTTGACCAGGGAGCTCCAGCCAAGCCAGCGACCTTTGGGCTCAAGCCAGTGACCTTGGGCTTGAGGCCAGTGACCTTGGGGCCAAGTCTATGATCCCATGCTCAAGCCAGTGAACCTAAGCTGGTGAACCTGCGCTCAAGCCTGATGGGCCCAGGCTCTAACTGGTGACCTTGGGGTTTTGAACCTGGGTCCTCAGCATCCCAGGTGATACTCTATCCACTGCAGCACTACCTGGTCAGATGGTCCTCATAAGGTTTTAAGATTTTAACTACACCAACTTCTTAAAATGAATCAGGGAGTTTATAAACTTTTCTATGGCTTAGAATAACACACAAAAAAAATAGGTATTTTCTGTTTTTCAAAGATTAAAGAGAACCTAATTATAAAACTATCTTATCCTGGTACTGACTTCTATGACAGATGTACGTTTGTTTTTTGGCTTTTTTGAGGGCTTTAGTTATCTTTTCAGTCTAGAATATAAGTAACAGCTCTGATGAAGTGGTTTTTCACCATTTCTTGGATCAATTTTGATGCCTTATATTTTTTATATAAAATCATATAGTTTTTTCTAGATTTTTTAAAAGATTTTATTTATTTATTATAGATAGGGGAGAGAGAGAGAGAGAGAGAGAGAGAGAGAGAAGGGGGGAGGAGCAGGAAGCATCAACTCCCATATGTGCCTTGACCAGGCAAGCCCAGGGTTTTGAACCGGCAACCTCAGCGTTTCCAGGTTAATGCTTTATCCACTGCGCCACCACAGGTCAGGTTTCCTAGATTTTGAATTGGTTATCATATAGTTCCACATAATATTCTCTTGTAGTTCTTTTAATCTATTTAGTATCTATGGTATCTTTCTCATTGGTAATCTCATATTTTTATTTTGTCTTCTTTTTAATGAAGTTTACTGGGTCTTTTCAGTTTTTAAATTTTTTCTATTTTTTTATTAGTTTCTATTTACTTCATTTTTTGAATCTTTTATCTTTATTGATTCATGTATCATTCTTTCTATTGATTATCTTGGTATTCTTTTTCTAATGTTAAATCATTTAATTTGAGTCTTCATTTTTAATAATAAAAATATTGGAAGAATAAGCTTTTATCTGAATTTAGTCTTAACTATAGCTCATATATTTTAGTATGAAGTGGTCTTTTGTTACTTTCTAAATAGTTTGTTTTTACTTTGGTTTAGGATTATTTAGAGTTTCTTAGTTTCTAGTGGTTAAGTTTTTTCTTCCCTTTTTATTGTTGATTTCTAGTTTTGTTGGATTATAATCAGAAAATAAGGCTTGGAAAAAATTCTGTTTTGTAGAATGTATTAAGGTTATTTTTAGACACACAATCAAATATTGATTCTAAAGTTCTTATTTTCAACTCTGTTTTTTGGCACTAATGTTGCTTGGTATGAAATATTTTATATCTTTGTGAATTTTATCTCTTACCTTGAATTTTTGCTTAGTCTAATAATACTGTTTTGTGTGTGTATTTTCCTGCTATATATATAGATATACACACACATGCGTGTGTGTGTGTGTGTGTATATATATATATATATATATATATATATATATATATATTTGAGTGAGAGAGAGAAATAGAAAGAGAGACAGACAGACAGACAGACAGACAGGAAGGGGGAGAGATAAGAAGCATCAACTCAGCTGCAGTACCTTAGTTTTTCATTGATTGCTTTCTCATATGTGCCTTGACCAGGGGGCTCCAGCCAAGCCAGTGACCCTTTGCTCAAGCCAGCTACCCTTGGGCTCAAGCCAGCAACCCTCGGTCATGTCTGTGATCCCATGCTTAAGCTGGCAACCCTGCACACAAGCTGGGTGAGCCTGCACTCAAGCTGGTGACCTCAGGGTTTTGAACCTGGCTTCTCAGCATCCCAGGCCAATGCTCAATCCACTGCACCACCACCTGGTCAGGATCCTGGTATATTTTTAATAATCACATATATTTGCCTTTTATTTCTTTTTGTCCTTTTCTTTTAGGTGTATTTTTTATTAAAAACATTAAGCAGTCAGAGAACAGATGTGCCTCTCCTGGAACCCTGCCAGTGACCACTGACCTAGTATTTGCACTGAGACTTAGTAGTTATAGTCTCTGTCTTAGGCTTCCAACAAAGGCAAGTTTTCCCTGTGGCTGGTTCTTTTGCTCTCTCCTGAATACACAGAGAATGACTGAACCTGAACAGTCCCTGGAGAGATATGGAAAATACGAAGTCTCAGACCTGCTCTCTGGGAATTCCTAGCATGTTCTGAAAGTTTTCTCTGATGTATTGCTACAAGGAGCAAAATAAGGCCATGGGGTATGCACCAAAGTTGATGTCTTTTTATATTCTTAATAAATATTCACATTTCAGATATATCTTCTTTTTAAAAGTCGCTTAAGTATATAATAAAAAATATCCAGCAAATCAAAAAAGAAGGCTTTCATCTTGGGAGGTCATATCATATTTTATAAAGAACCTGGCCTTTTAAAATTGAGACTCTGACATAAATTTAACTAGCTGTATATCCTTGGTCAGGTGCCATGGACCAGCACAGATAGTAATCTTCCAGGTCCTGAGTGAGAACAGTGCAGAATGAAGAAATAAACTCAGAGAGAAAAAGGATGGGATTGGAAGGCCTCTGCAATACCCTTAGCTTGCAAGAGCAAAAGCAAAGTCCCCAGTCTGCTTTATTATATAGTCCAGAGCCATATGCAAATAAATAAGTCTCTGATACAAAGTCACACATCTGAGGCATAAATGGGAATCCTCATAAGAATGCACCCCCCCACCACCACCATGCAACAATCAAGAACATGGGGAAAATCTTAGTCTTAGAAGGGTGTAGGGAAGATCTTAGTCTTAGAAAGATGTGGGAAGATCTTAGTCTTAAAAGGGTGTGGGGAAGAGCTTGGCCTTAAACTAAGCCCTAGGCTATAAGGACTTTGTCAGCTTACAGCCTGTCTCCCACATATCCCCCTCTTTTATTTTTTAATTTTAGCTTATGTGCTGAAATTTGCATTCATCCAATTTCCCAGATTCCAATTCAGAGGCAGATTATAAAAATACAGAATAAACACAAGATTAGTATAGCCAATGCTAACAGATACCAAAACAAGGTCTTAATACATTAAAGGGATTAAAGCCTTTTAGATCATTAAGCAAATTCTTAGCCAATATAGCAGGATCTATAATAGAGTCTTTGCTGTTTTGAATGTCCTTAATATGTTCACTAAATCCATGTTGACACATCACCATTCCACATTCCCTGCAGATACAACCCAACCCCACTTTAGTCCCGTTGAGAACTGTCACAAGGAGCAGGAGTCACACACATCCAGGAAAAGTCCGCATGGCACTGGAACTCTTGTCACATTTCCACACTCTGCAGCTAGCCTTCAAGTCCCATGACCACTGCTTCCAGCACATTAAGTTTTTGTCTCAAGCTTTATGTAAATTCTGGGTTTCTGGCAATGATTCAGGTAGACTGGGAGGGCCATCTGTAGGCATGTGTGGAGATGGAGCTTTTGTTTTTCTTTAACCTGGAGAGATAAAACCAGGGAGCCTTTTCCTGCAGTTTTGCAGCCTTGGGGATGGTGAGGAGAACCTTGGGATTTACTTTGCTGGGTGGTAGAGTTAAATTTGTAACAGAAGTGAGCAAATCTGGCTGGCTGAGAGTAGCAACAGGGCCAGTTCCAAGGACGGGAAATGAAGGGAATAGAGGCTCTGAATTTGGAGAGTAGGTCCTGGCCTAAAATTGGGTTGGGGCACCAAGGCAGGAGGAGAAAAGAGTGTACAAAGGAGACACCATGTATTAGATAAGGCAGTGGATCCATGACAAGTGAAGAGGAAAATAAGACCATCAACACCCACAACAGAGATCTTCGAGGGATGAGCAGGACCCAAATATTTGGGCAAGGCAGAGTAAGTGGCTCCCATGTCTATAAGAAATGAGATTGGCTTACCTGCTACTTGGATGGTCACCTTAGGCTCATCAGTAATGATGTGAGATGGGACTGACAGCCCTGGGCACCTTTAGTCTTCAGTGGTGAGTCCCAGCAGGCTGGGCAAGGTTAGGTTGGAGGTGGCTGGGGTAGGGCTAGAAGAGATTGAACCCTCCCTTGGAGGAGCGAGGGGGTAGCCTACCATCTAGTGTCCCTTTTCCCACAGTGAGGGCATGGCTCTGGGGGGGGGGACCAAGGAGCTGGACTGTCTTTTGCTCAATGACCTTTCTTTTCACATTTGAAGCAGGGTCCTGATGGAGTCTTATGAGGTCACTTAGGGGTGTTGGAGCCTTTAAAGGTAGCTGCCAAGAGCTGGTATTTTGTCTAATCTCTTTGGGTTCTGTCTGTCTTCTCCTATTTCTCTCGATCATTATAAACCTAAAAGCCATGTTCAGGAGATCTCATTAAAGGGTTTGAGGGCCCTCCTTTGCCTTTTTAAGCTTTTTCCATATATCAGGGGATGACTGGAAGAAGACAGAAGGACAGCATAATTTGCAGGAGGAGGAGGTTTGGAGTGTGCTAAGAGGATTTAATAGGTAGAAACAGGTTTGACAGGGAGAGGGATGAGAGCAGAGTAAAATAAGCCTTATACAATTGCTCTTGTGGAGTGAATCTCTCCTCCTGGCTCATGGTGTCTCACAAAATGTTCAGGAACCCACCAAGGAGCCTCAGCAGACCTAGGAAAAACACAAACATATCCTCGGCCCCATAAGAGAACAGGGTCTGGCCCTTGCCAGATTCCTGTGAGCAAGTCCCTCCATCGCACTTCAGGGAAGGCTTTCCTTGTTGTATTCCAGAGTCTCTAAGTCACTGAATGGGCCTGTACATCAGCATTCAAAAATATTTTAAAGTAAAAAGAGCATGATAAAGATTTGCAGGAGTTCCAAGGTATGACTTCCCCTTTTCTTTTTTTTCTAATTGACTTTTAAGTGTTTGAGAGGCACACTCTACAATGCCTTGACCCTGAGGGTTGTAAGAAATACTTGGCTTCACGTCAATTCCAAAAGTGTGACAAAATGTAGTAAATGCTTTTACAAGTAATGCTCCTATACCTTTCAAAACATTTTTATCCCATAGATTAATAGGCAATCTAGGGAGCACATAAGGCTGAAAAAGTCTAGTATGACATTCTTCATCTTCCCATAGAGAAAAATTTAGAGCTTTGTTAGAAAGGTTTACTTTACCCTAAATCTTGCAGCTCAATAACTGCTTTATGAGTGAGCCAAAAAGTAAACCAATGTTGCTCAGCAATAACAGATACATCAGCTCCTGTATCTAAGAGTCCTTTGAATTAACACCCTTGTATTGTTAACTCCATTTAAGGGCATCAGAAGAGCCAAATTCTCGATTTCCTCAAGGCTCCTTTGGCAGGATGTGACCTTACAAGCAGAATTATCATCCTTATATTATTCTTCTAACTATTCTTCTATCTAAAGCAGCTGTGAGACAGATTCCTGAAGTGACTTATCGGGGCCCTGCTTAATTTTGCTCAATTCCTTTGTTTCACAGACCTGGGTTCAGTTTTACACACAAGACAATTTACAGTACAGAGACAGAAGTATAACATAAACTGATTAATCCTAATACCTGAGTTGCTATTTTGCTCTCAACTCAGAAAACAACACAACTTGCAAAGCACCAACTAAATTAGCAAGTCTTTAGGATCTACATTCCATTCTGTTTAAATTTTAATGAATGCTTCTTACACGTTCCAATATTAAAGCAAAAATGTAGGGATGAAACTTTTATTTTTTCAATATAAGAGCCGCATTTCCAATTTTTTACATGCAAGAATTTAGTTCAGGCCTTAAAAATCACATTTTAGACAACATCAGACAAAAACTAAACAGAAACTAGAATCAGACAAACCACAAAGAAAACCTGGAATTTCAGAGCATGACCAGACCAGAAAGATGCCTGCCTGATCTCAGTCAGGGCATTTTCTGACAGGAGCACAGGAGGCTGGAACTAACAAAATCTCCCCAATAAATGTCCTCTCGGCAGCTGCACAGGAAATTTTGTAGTCAGATCCACCAGGGTTCCCCTGTCTAAATTTCCAGGCAAAGAATAGAAAAGAAACAAAATAAAAGTTCAGAGGATTGTTGCTAAAACATTTAAAAAAATCAGAGAATAACAGAAAAGCTGTAACTTTAATAGGTGAGTATCCTAACCATTCTCAAATTCCATAGTTCCTGTAACTGGCAGTTCAGATTGATCATGACGAGACTTCTCTTCTAACTCAATTTTAGCTGAGTGGCAGACTAAGCAGCCAGAGAGAGCTAGGAGCAGCCGCACTGCCATTGCTTGGGATAATTGGACAATGTCTGGCCTGCTGGAATCAGAATTTGCTGAGGAAACACCAACAATGCCCCTACTGTTTGAGGGGGCCGGAGAAGGCCCCATTATCCATTTCCCTGAATCACCTGCCCTTCAGCAGTATACTTAGATTTATTCATTCGCCCAATGTTTCCCTCTCCTGCAGCACGGGCAGAGGCTAGGAGCTCTAACAGCTGGCTGCCCTTGAGGAGGAGGCTGAGAGTGATATCCAAGGGGACTAAGGGCAATTTTTAGCAACATGCCCTAAACTCCCACATTGGAAACAAGATCTACTGGCAAAAGTACTTCCTTGATCTTCCTTCTTTCATTTGTTCTGCCGTTTATCAAAGCACTGTCCTGGAGTCCTCCCCCGAAGCACTGCGGCAATAGCCAGACCTTGCATGTATGAAGGCCCTACATCAACACATATTCTATTGTAATCCCCTGTATCTTGAGCCTGATCTAAAGCTTATTAGAATGGGGATCTCCAAAGGTCTGAGCTAGAGATCCTGGGAGCAATCCAATAAGGGTAAGAAGAAGCAGAGGGTGGTGGGACATCAAGGTTAAGGAGGCCACAGCCACATGACCCCATCCCATGAGTTATCCCCAGGCTTGGAGGCATCTAGTTCACCCCCCTTCTTCCTCTCTCATCCACATTCCTCCTTTTCTAGCTCCCTCTGGCACCCTTTAGGCAACAGCTTCCCCTCAAATAAAAACATTTCTACAAAAAGAAAAAGGTCTCTTACTTTTTACCTTAATTGTCCCATAATTTATTACTTCCAATTATACTTTCCCCGAGAACTTTCTCTACTCATTATGCACACTTGGGAAGTTCTGTCATCTACCTTTTGTTTGGTTTCTCTTCCTCAGATCCCTGTTTGGGCACCACTTGCCCTGGACCAGCGTGGCTAGTAACTGTCCAGGTCCTGAGTGAGAACAGTGCAGAATGAAGAAATAAACTCAGAGAGAAAAAAGATGGGATCAGAAGGTCTCTGCAATGCCCTTAGCTTGCAAGAGCAAAAGCAAAGCCCCCAGTCTGCTTTATTATATAGTGCAGAGCCATATGCAAATAAGGAAGTCTTTTATACAAAGTCACACATCTGAGGCATGAAAGGGAAGCCTCATAAGAGTGCACCACCCCTCACCATGCAACAGTCAAGGGCATGGGGAAGATCTTATCCTTAGAGGGTATAGGAAGATCTTAATCTTAGAAGGCTGTGAGAAGGAGCTTAGTCTTAAACTAAGCCCTAGGCTATAAGGACTTTGTCAGGTTATAGCCTGTCTCCTACAGTCAGGTTAGTTGATGTCTCTGTGTCGGGAGGTTCCTCATCTATGAAATGGAGATAATGATACTTCACAAATTTTCTGGGAGGATTAGAGGAGATAATGTATCAAACAGTGCCCAGAACAACAGGCCTTCACAGTTTTCTTTTCACTCCCAGGAAAATTTGATTGAACAATGGTAGAAAATCTGTTTCAAGAGACAGAGGGTCTTCAGAAGTCATCTAGACCAGGGAATGTATCACAGAACTACAGTGTGTCCGTAAAGTCATGGTGCATGCACTTTTGACTGGTCACAGCAGAGCAACAAAAGACGATAGAAATGTGAAATCTGCACCAAATAAAAGGAAAACCCTCCCAGTTTCTGTAGGATGATGTGGCAGCATGTGCGCATGCGCAGATGATGACGTAACACCGTGTATACAGGAGAGCAGCCCACGGCCATGCCAGTCGAGATGTGGATGGTACAGAGGAAAGTTCAGTGTGTTCTGTGGCTCACTAAATTCGAATCCATGACCAAAGTGCAACGTGAATATTGGTGCATTTATAATGAAGCACCACCACATAGGAATAACATTATTGGGTGGGATAAGCAGTTGAAGGAAACTGGCAGTTTGGTGGAGAAACCCCATTCTGGTAGGCCATCAGTCAGTGACGAGTCTGTAGAGGCTATACGGGATAGCTACCTAAGGAGCCCTAAAAAATATGTGCATGAGCCCACATTGAACTGCACTGAATAGGTATGAAACTGGGAGAGTTTTCCTTTTATTTGGTGCAGATTTCACATTTCTATCGTCTTTTGTTGCTTTCCTGTGACCAGTCAAAAGTGCACCATGACTTTATGGACACACTGTACACTGTAGGTTCATTGAAAGCAATCTCCTGTTTATATGAAGTAAACTAGTGATTTAAAAAGGAAACAAGTATGACCAAGACCATCTCTTTCAGAGCCTATGACTCTGTTGCCACTGGTGGTCAGATGATCTGACTTACGGAGCTTTTTATTTCCTTAAGCCTGTCAATTCCCTAAGTAGGTTTCAGTGTTGTTCTCTCTCCTCTTTCCGTTGAGCTGGATTCAGTTTCACTGACTCCTTAGTCCTGTACATTTGACATTTACCTCAGACCTCAGATATACTAGTGTAAGGCCAGTTTCTGTGGCCACCATCACAGCCGCCTGGCCCATGTAGATTCACATTTAATTCAGACCCATCGTAAAGAAACTGCGGAGCCAAAAACTTGTGGGCCATTTTCCTTTATTCTAGACTCTTATTGGCCAACGAGTAAAAACAAACACACAGGCACCAAAACCCATTCTTTCCGGTTTTTTCCTAGAATTAAAGGCTCCCACCTCTGTTCGCCTTCATTTTGGCTGCTTCCTCTTCTCCACATGGCCTCTATCTTTCCCGGAACAATGTGGTCTCCCCAAAATGGGCTTCTAGCTCCTCCTTTTAAAACTTTTTGGCATGAAAGCCCTCCTACAACACACATTAGCATAACCAAGCCCCTTCCCAAGCATGAAAGGCAATTAGCTGTATCACGTGAGAACATCACCACATGAGAACAGCGGCCTTCTTTAATAATAAGAGTGAGCATAAAATAACTTATCTGCCTGACAACTAGAAACCAGAATTATTTTATGTAAGTCATTTGAAGAAGCAGAGTATCAGCTGTTCTTTCTTTGGCTTCCTTGTAAATCTATTTCTAACTTATCTATTACTTTTCTTCTATCCAGTGGGTGCCTAGGTCATACTATAAAAGGCTATCTGTACCTATTTTGTTAAAATGGGCATTTTTGGAATAGTATACTGTAAATAAAATTTCTTTGTTCTGGCCTGACCAGGCAGTGGCGTAGTGGATAGAGCATTGGAATGGGATGCAAAGGACCCAGGTTTGAGACCCTGAGGTCACCAGCTTGAGCATGGGCTCATCTGGCTTGAGCAAAAAGCTCACCAGCTTGGACCCAAGGTCGCTGGCTCCAGCAAGGGGTTGCAAGGGGTTACTGGTCTGCTGAAGGTCTGCGATCAAGGCACATATGAGAAAGCAATCAATGAACAACTAAGGTGTCGCAACAAAAAACTGATGATTGCCACTTCTCATCTCCCTCCGTTCCTGTCTGTCTGTCCCTATCTATCCCTCTCTCTGACTCTCTTTGTGTCCCTGTAAAAAAAAAAAAAATCTTTATTCTGTCAGAACTGTAATTCATAAAAATCATTCTCTAAGAAGTATTCTACCAAGCAGCATTACATTACTTAATTATAGATAAACTAATCTTAAAACAGCAGAAAATTTTTGCTTGAGATGACTCAACATTTATACACGTAAGATAAAATAGGGCTCTCTCCTAATCTGAACTTTGGAACCCCTTAAATAGAATGTGACTCCTTCTTCCTCTTTCTCTCTCTCTCTCTCTTTTTTCGTAATCTTTTGATTTAAATGTCTGATAGGCTATTACTAAGTGGCTTGTTTTTTTCATTTATGGAATCATTCAGACCTTACACGAAAGGTATCATCTAAAACAAAAGTTTTATTTTATTTTAAACTAAACCACAATGAAAGAACAAATGTGAATTAAGGTAAGTAACATTAGACTAAATTAAAAGTATACTGGACTACTGACTCTCTTGGAAATTTCTCTGAACTGCATGATTTAGTCAAACAAAATTATTAGCTCTCCTTTTTTTAAAAGCAAACAATCTCTAAATATAAATGGTACTGAGCAGTGTATGTGATTATAAAGTATAAATAGAACTTTGACAGCATGTACAGTGGCACACAAACACCCATATACAAACACAGGGTGGTACTCCATGCCCTTTCATTTAGAAGTTGGAAATTGAGACCTGGCAAGGGTGATAAATATTGGAATTAGAGTCTTGATAGCAGAGCATCTAGAACATTCAATCTTCTATTTAGTATCTGAAATGCAATCCTACTGAGCCACGTCTCATTCCCTAGGTTCGTGCTCACTTTCTGCTGTTGCATGTTGTGCCACGAAAGGAGAATAGCAGCAGCCGAGGGCCTGTTATCCGAAGAAAAGCCACACATTGTAGCCATTTCATGCTGGCAAGGGGCATTTTCCTGTAGCTGTTGTCGTGGCCCTGGGAAGTGCAAGCCTGCTGTGGTGTCTCACATGCAAGGGCAGCACCAAAGAGGGGCTGACTTTCTGCATAAAAATAAATTATATCAAAGTGCTTTCTAAGAACAGCACTATTCTAATGAGCATTTGGCTTCTGATTTCAGCTTCTTTCATTAACTTCAAAGAACTTTCAAAAAAGTGTGTCTGGAGTTTGTATTTACCATAGTACCCAGAGGCAGACAAGCTGCAAAGACCAAATCTACATGGAGGAATTCAACAGTGCAGCCATTATATTATGGGCAGCTATAGAAGCAGGCTCTATACTATGGTGCCAAGCTAACATTTTCCATTTCATACTAGAATTAGTTTTACTCACTGAATTCTCAAGAACGGAGGTAAAATCTGCACACTTTCCTGAATTCTATAATCAAGTCTATTAGCAATATAAGCCACTCACCTCTCTTGGCTTCATTCTCCTCAGAATTAAACACTCCTCACACATGGAGTCTTAAAATTCCTCTCTAATGATTGTTCTGTCTGCCTTCTGCAACTTCTAGATAGGGCTGAGTATTCCTATCTTCTAGGATTGTTTTGTGATTTTAGATAATCATTGGCATGAAGTTCCTAGAGAAGTGCCTAATAGTGAGGGTTCAGTAAATGTAGCATTAAATAATTAAAATTTAAAGTTATATAAATAATTATTTTACCCCTACTCATACCTATAATTAAAAGAGGTGAATATTTTTCATACACTGACAAACTGTAACACTGGAGTAAAGAATCTATGCTAATAAAAATAAAAACACCAAATATAGTCAATTTCTAGAAGTATATTGATAGACTTTCAAAATTCATTTGATGGAAATGTTTTGAGTATTTCATATAAGGACCACCAAAGAATCTCAAATGAATTAGCAAACTCTATTTGTAAAAAATACAACTCCAGAATTTATATGTATATTTGGCATTCACTTTGACAAAACATCGATTCTTCGACTCTAGTGACTTCAGTGCCTTCAGGCTCCTTTCTGTTACTGTCTCAGAGAGCCTTGCTCTGCTGTCCAAAAAACAGTAGTTCAGCCTGCCACCCGATCCCATTACCCTTACCATCTTTAAGCACAAAACTATATTTGATATTTCACGTTTATTTAGCATTAAATATTAAATTAAATAAAATATTAAATTATTTGTAAATGTATGTTATTGCCTGGATCTTCACTCCTGGAATGCAAACTTAAGGATGAGTTGTACCTATCCTATCTTGTTCACTGACGTGTATTTGTCATTCAACAAATTGTTGGTATAGGTATTCAATAAGATGATGAATGAATAATTAGTCAATAAATAAATTAATAAAAGCAACAGGCATGGAGTTAGAGTCTAAACATCATAGCCTATTCCAGGAACTGCAAGTTATTTCATGTGAAGGCTGAGTGCTGAGGGCTGTGTGCAGTGATAGCAGCATTCATTTAGTGCTAATTCTGTGTCTCACACTATAAAAAACTTTTGATTTACCCTATCTCATTGAACCCATGACAACCTTGTGAGGTCAGTACTATTCGTATCCTCATTTATGGATGAGGAGGCTAAGGCTCAGAGAGATTAAGGGCAAGTGCCAGTCAATAACAGAACCCAGACAGATAACTTTCCAGACCGTCAGAGACTCTTGGAACGAGTTATCCTGTGGTCAATGACAGGACATTGGAGAGTGTCAAGCAAGAGCTGATTTGTGTTTTAGGAGGGTCATTATGGGGCAATATAGAGAATAGAATAGAAGAGAGCAAAAGGGGAATCACAGAGCTCAGTGAAGACAGTGTTACAACACTCCTACTGAGAGACCATGATAGTGACTCCAAGAAAGGCAAGAGGAGTCAAATATAAAGATTTGCCTAGGACACAGACAGAATTTAGTAACCAGCTGGCTGTGGGTGTAAAACAGTTACTGAGCATGACTCAGGAGATGGATATGTGATGTAGATCTTGCATTTTTCATATACTCCCTTTCTCCAGTATTTGTCATAGTATTCCCAAAGCCATTACTTATGCCTGCAGATCCTCTGTTAACTGGGAAGGCCTGAGAGTCAGCACATGAAGTGTTTGGGCTAGTGGTAGTTACTAAGATCATGCTACATTCTGTGTATGAAGCATTAACATGGCAATAAATCAGGGACAAATAGCTTCCTACCATTATAATTTTACCCTGTAGACGTAATTCTGTTTTCACTGAGATTGAAAAAGTAGCATTTAAAGTCTCATTTATCTCCCATGAAACCAAGGCAGAGGTTAGGTTATAGTGTGTGTGTGTGTGTGTGTGTGTGTGTGTGTGTGTGTGTGTTTGTGTGTGTGTGTGTGTGTGTTGTTTTATTCTGTTTATAGAATATTATTGGTAGATTTTTTAAAGCCACATTAGATGTTCAATTAGCTCACTGCTCCTAGTGACTTACTCATGCTACATAGTCCATATTAATAGTCATACCTCTTGAGAAGGAACTGAGCTTTTTAAAGGGTCTGTGTTTGTGGTGTGCTCAACTGTACTTCTGGCAACTCTTTAGTAGGAGTCAGAAGTCAACTCTTCACAGGTGTGGCCTCCTTTCTACCCCTCCCCCCAACACAGATAAAGCAATGCTGCTTTGTTGTTCCAGAAGGCATTCTTGAAAGATACTTCTGAAACTCTGCTCAGCTCCAGAGGTGTTCCCAGTTCTTAAACACAGATCAAGGCAGTCTCCTATCAGAAAACCAGCCTGTCTATGACAGACTGCTCACAATACAAATTCTGAGCAAGGAAACCCTGAAATTTATGCTTAGCTCTTTAGGTTGTTGTTATTGTCTCCAGCCAGTTAGATGGTTGAAGAGAAATGCTAACCAACAAATAATGGTTTCCAAAGGAAACCTCCCAGTTCAATGAAAGAGTGTGTCTTCCTTATTATGGGAGATGCCATGTCATGAGAGGGTGTTTTGAGCTCAGTTAAATAAAAGAAAGGGGGGAAAAAAGATCCATCTTAAAAACTGTTAATGAAAGAACACATGGCATAAATTATACTATAAACTCCAAACAACTCTGAAATTATAAACATTGCTTAGTCAAGACTTTTCTTTTAACGATGCCCTGATGTTGCTGGCATAGACCAGTGATTCAGGTCAGTATTATTTTACTTGAAAGAAGGAATTTCTTTTCCAGAAAAAGTCTCTCTAAGAAAAGCTGTCTTCCTGGTGAACTTCATAAAACATCTTGCTCCAATGACCTGTGTCATGTCTTGCCTGGGGCCAGGGCCAGGCAGTATGAGATAGAGGAGAAGGTTAAAGAAAAGTCATGTGATGAGGAGAAACTACAGGCTCGGTTCTGACACAGACAGGAGGCTGACTCAACTCAGTGGGAAGTCTGACTAAATAGACTGTCAGGATTTCGAGCCAACAGCCTTGATACCTGGTGCAGAGTAAGCATTTCATTCAGAAGGTCTTCGTCCATGTACCTGTCAGAACAGCTCTCTAGGATTGGAGCATTGGAGAGACGTCTTCTAAGGGATAAGAATAACATTTACATCATTTACAACTGTCTTTTACTAAACACTTATTATAGGCCAGGCACTGGGCCAAATACTTTATGTACATTATCTTATTTACTCTTAACAACCCTTGGGATAGGCACTATTATTATCACTTCATAACAGATAATAACTGGAGCTCAGAGAGGTTAGCCTTTGCCCAAGGTTGTATAGCAAGTCTATGGAAGCCAGGATTCTAGCCCAGGTCAATCAGACTCAAAACTATACCACAAACAATTAAAAGTTATGTTGTATTTCTTTCATAAGAATAATTAATAAAATGTGTGTAAAGGTGTTTTGGAGGCAGCAAATGGTATAGAAATGCTAGTGAAGAGTCAGAAAAGCAGAACTTAATAGCTCCAAGTGTTAAGTTTTGTCAGTAAGATACTTGTATCCCAGTCTTGCTCAGAACACTGGAGAACCAAGTTGGAGACTAAAGACCAGCTCGTCTTTGGTCATCATGGTGTGTGAGCCTTTCCTTCCAGTGCTGATGTGGAATAAGTGGTCTTTTTTGAGCCTCATTTAGCTAGAGCCCCCTTTATTCTAACCTTTTCTCTCATGCTGACCATGGATTACACTTTTACTCCAGGTTTGTCAATCTGAAATACATAATTGGTTAGCAGGGGAAGGGTTGAGAGAGTGTGAATGGTTGGGTCCAGCACATCCCGCTATTGGAACAGGGATGTGTGCCTGCCCTCTGGTTTATAAAAAGGTAACACCAAATCTATAAACCAAGAACATTTAAGTAAACAAGAATATTATTTTTCTGACTCCAGGACATTTTCTTCTGGACAGAAATAGGATAGGCAATGGATTTAGTCAGCACACCTCTCCAATCCGACAGATCCCTGCCACATGGGGAGGCTTTAGCGCAAGTGTTCCGTGAGTCTCTTTGAGTTCATTTACATGGCAGATCTTCCTGTGTCATACTCATTCAGGGAATGTTTATTAAGCCTGTAGTCCGTGCCAGGTGCTGTGCTGTTTAGATGATAAACAGTCCTGGCCTCAAAAGGGGTCACAATATAGCAGGGAATTAGACTATAAACAAAAAGTCGTCATAGGACCTGGAACACGTTACGAGAACACTGTGGATGCAGTGCTAGGGCAAGGCAGGAAAGGGAGACTGGCTGCTTCTACTTCAGGGAAAAAGGGTAGGGTCAGGGTAGCTCCCATCTGTTAGTGCAATAGCAGGCCTCAGAGAAGCCGAAGACAGACAACTGTGATTCCTAAATTTTTATTTATTTCTCATTCTTAACAGCAGACTGGAGCCTGCTGAAAGGCTAGAGAAATAAGCATTTAAATCAGTGGTAGTCAACCTGGTCCCTACTGCCCACTAGTGGCCATTCCAGCTTTCATGGTGGGCGGTAGTGGAGCAGCCAAAGTCTAAATAAAAAGATAGATTTAACTATAGAAAGTTGTTTTATAAAGATTTATTCTGCCAAACTTAGTGAAAGTCCAACATAAAGTACTTGGTAAGTAATTATTAGTATATGCTTTAACTTGCTGTAACTCTGCTTTATAAATTTTATAAAGTAAAGTTACTTCCCTACTTTATAAATCACCATTACTCTGGAACACGTGGGCGATTAGAAAATTTTACTACTAACAGAGATACAAAAGTGGGCAGTAGGTATAAAAAGGTTGACTACCCCTGATTTAAATCATATTCAATATTTTCACTACTTTGGGTTTTAGTGAATGATAAATTGGCATTCACAGAGTCTGTACCAGGTGTTGTACACTAAGGGAAATTACCTGCATTTCACCTTTCAAGTGGCACCAAATCCAGCATGAGCAAATTAAAAGCCTTAGTTCCGCATGGCACTGCATATTCACATAATGAGTGAGAGCCTGCTTGTTTTCTAAAGAATGATTTGTGGGAAGCCTTGGTGGGTCATGAATAAAGCTCCTATTTCTGAATGAATTCTAGTGCTGTGTGAGGAGCTGAGCTAAGTGCTTTGCTTTTCTGAGCCTCAGTTCCCACATATACAACAGGAATAATAAAAGCCATGTAAGAGGTTGAAATGTTGCATTGATAAGAAAAACATTTCAAACATTAAAATGTTATACACACAATAATTAATATGTAAAAATCCCTTTAGCTAGTTACCACTATGTTCCTTACAGCCTTTTGTACACAAAGTCTCACTACGAAGATGGATGAAGGACAAGTTGGTCTTGAGAAGATGCTTTGGAAAAGGACTTACAACACAGATACTGTGAGAAGTGAGCCTCTCTGCTGTTCATATCACATTTTCAACAGCTTCCAGAGTAGCAGTTCTTGATGACATTCCAGTAGTTGATCTATGATCTTTAGAACAGTGCTCATTAAAAAAGGATGCTTATGATCACCACCAAAATAATAATTTATAATAATTTGGACTAGTCACTTTTCCTCTCTTTCTACTTAAACTTGAAAACTTAAAAAGTAAATTTTTGTGGTGAAGAACTTTTTTTCTTCCGAATATGAGACTTGTAGCCCAAAATCCAATCCAAACTAAATTTCAAATGTGGAATTATACCCCTACCTACGAATGGAAACCATAGAGCCCCTTAGCCAGAGTGGCAATTGGCAGTTTGACCTTAGTCTCCTAGGACACATGCAGTGGGATACCAACCAAGAAAAAGAACAGGGAAGGAACAGGAGAGGAAATGCTGAAACCATCTGTCCAGAGTTGAGTTTTCTATGCTGCTGGTACAACAGGGTCCTTCTTGTTATCTTCACTAGAGTCCAGTCTCCCTCCTACCAATACGTTGAAAAGAATTAGTAAACCTCTCTTACCATGTTTATTTCAAACAGTTAGTGTGGTTCAGTGGAAGAAATATCAGAATGAGGGTCAGAAGACAGGATTCTAGTCTGACCCCATCATTAATGCACTAAACACTTTGCAGCAGGTCCCTTGCTTGCTCTGACTCCCAGAGGCATCATCTATGAAGGTGGGTTTTAGCACTTATACCCACTTCAGATGTCATGAAGAGGAAGATGCACCTTATTACTTCAAGCTTTCTATACTAGGAGAGACTCAGGCCCAGGGCTTCTGGATACTCAGATTCCAGGATGCTGGTGAAGAGAGAACGTAGTTGTCCTAGAGCCAATATTGTAACTATCCTTGAGTCCTTCTTTCTGGGCCCTGTCTAGAGCAGGCAAGAGTTTTCTTGCAATGTGGACACTAACATAATCATCTCTGGTCTCTGTCCACCATACCTGCCTTCAGATGGGCCACACAATGCCAGACGGACAAAGCTGTCACCGCCTCAGCCCACCCCTCCTACTCCCAGAGCTGTGGCGCTGGGGACATTGGCATGGCCCTGTGCCTGCAAGCTGTATGCTCTTTTCCACAGCCAATCTGTGGTCTTTGCCAGGGACCAACTCCTCTAAGCTCCGGTCCACAGTCTCAGTAGTTATTTTTACTTTCCAACAACAGTTGAGCTTGTTCATTTTGAACTTGCCATTCTCTGAAACAGGAAAAATGGTTTATACACTTAGATGAGTATGTGGATCTAAAAATTGATTATACTGTGCTTTATGGAGAAACAGAGAAACAAATGGAAAATTATCTGATAATCAAAGAATTGCCTGATAAATAAGCAAAATTTAAAAGATAAAAGATAATTAAAGCAAAAATTAACACCTGAAGATAGAAGATGTAACCCTTTGGTTACAATTGGGCTACAGCATAATCATTTAGATTTATTGCTTTATTGTCCCAGTAAGTGGTCATGAATATGCTCTTTTCACGGGCATGGTTCACCACAGTGGGCATGGTTCACCACATGGTGGTCTTAGTTAAAGATAGGCTTAAGCAACAACTGCTCAGTGAAATGGCTTAGATTTCTTATTACACCATTCTCTGGTCATGGCTTCTTTCTTCTTACCTTTCTTCCAAAAGGTTTTATGTGTAACATGTGTGTTTAGTATTCAAAAGAGTCTAACTTATAACCAGTGCAGGCATAGGTACAAATAGAAACTGCTGTAGTATTTACATGTGGATGATTTCCTACATTTTTTCCATTTCTAAATCCTCCCAGTAGACCAATTTTCTTTGGTAACAGTGAATATATTTCTCTTTAAGTTTGTAAAAGGAGCTACATAAAATTCTTCTGACACATGTTTAAAATGTGTGGTCAAACTGGCATCTGCACTTGGAAATGGACAGTGGTGAAGAATTTTTAAGTTTGTCTGATGATACCTCAAAGAGATTTTTTAAAATGGAACATTAGGCTCTCAATTATGAATTGTTCCCACATTTTAGATCTGCCCAGTGGACCTTACAGCTTAATACTGTTTTTGTTACTAATGAACAAATCCATTATTCATTTAGGAAGCCTGGTTCTTCTTAGTGTTTTGACTTTAAAGGAGGATTTAACTTAGAAAGTTAACGTATGGAAAAAACTGTGTCTCATGTGAACTGATTTAGAGACAAATGGGTTTTTATAACATGCACTATGTAATCGATTTATATTTCCCCAGAGTTGCCATATTCAATGGACTCAAAAGGCCAACTGTTATTGTAAATTTTGAGCTATGGAAAACTGGCTTTTCCAAACACTAAGAAAGAATTTGTCCTCATAGCTGGGAGTCCCCTGCTTTGTTGATGCAAGATGTCAAGCTCTTCTGTAGTTACCTGATACAAGTGAAGATTAAGACGCAGCTGAAGACTGAAAAACACCAAGCACAGTAACTGACAGGAAAGTGAATGACCCAGGCAGGAAGGAGGAAAACAAACTCACATGTCTGTAAAGATATTAAAGGAAGGTATTGTGGGAAGGTAAGTTTATTTCTCATATTAGACAAGCCAGAATTAATTTGCTAAGAAGCCCACAGACACCGAGGTGCAATGACTAAGAGCCTGGGCCTTGCTACCGGAAAAGTCATGGGTTAAATCCCTGCTCCTCAGATCACTAGCTGAGTGATTCTGAGTTTTCCTCATATGTAAAATGGGAAAATAATTCTGGTTTTAGAGAGCTTTTGTGAAAATTAAATGAAAACCATCTTTATGAAGCTTTTGATGAGCACCTGACACTTATTTAGTACTATAAATAGGAAGACCAGAAAAATTGAGTGTTATTGTAGCTAGGATCTAGAACAATGTACCTCCTACTCTTTTTCTTGAACAGTGTTATTGAGACATTATTTACATACCATAAAATTCACTGTTTAAGTGTATAATGCAGTGATTTTTTTGGTAAATTTGTAGAGTTGTGCAACCATCACTGCAATCCAAATCTAGTTTTAGAACATTTACATCACCACAAAATAATTCATGTCTGTTTGAAATTGGTCTCTGCCTAGGCAGCCACTGATCTGCTTCCTACTCTTATATATTTGCCTTTGCTGAACATTTTATATAAATGCAGTCATACAATATGTCATCATTTGCATCTGTGTTTTTTCATTTAGCATGTTTTTGAGATCCACTAGTGTTACAGCATGTGTCAATTTTTCATTCTTTTTTATTGTGGAATAAAATTCCATTATATGGATATATTACATTTTGTGCATTATTCTCCAATTGTTGGACTGTTTTCAGTCAATTTGGATTGTTTTCAGTGTTTGGCTATTATGCATAATGCTTCTACATATATGCACATACATGTATTTGTGTGGGCATATATTTTCATTTATCTTGAGTAGATTCTTAGGAGTAGAATTTCTGGGTTGTATATTTAACATTTTTAATTAACTGCCAAATTGTTTTCCAAGTTTTGTACCATTTTACATCCCCACCAGCCATGTTCTAGTTTCTCTACATCCTCACCAATGATTGGAATTGTCTATCTTTTTTATTTTAGTCATTCTAGTAAGTATGTAGTAGTATCTCATTGTGGGTTTTACTGTGCTTTTCCATAATGCATAATGATACAAAGCATATTTTCACATACCTATTAGCAGTGTATATATCTTTGCTTGTAAAATATTTTTCAAAATCTTTTTATGATATCTCAATTGGGTTGTTTGCCTCTGTGTTATTGAATGGTAAGAGTTCTTTATATATGCTGAATACATACACATTATCAAATATGTGATTTGCAAATATGTGGCTTATGTTTTGCATTTAAAAAGAATCCATTAAAAATGAAAAGTTAAAAATTTTGAAATGAAAATGTGAAATGTGTTTAATTTTATCTATTTTTAAAAGATTTATTGGATTATGCTTTTGGTGTCATATCTAAGAACTTTGTCTAATACACAAATATTTTTTCTGATTATTTTTCCTAGAAGTTTTTTAGTTCTAACCCTTAAATTTAGTTCTATGGTCCATTTTTAGTTAATTCTATATAAGATGTGAAGTAAGAATCTAAGATCACATTTTTGCTTCTGGCTATCCAATTGTCCCTATACTATTTGGTGAAAAGACTATTCTTTCCCCCATTGATTTATTATGGCACCTTTACAGAAATCAAATGACCACACATATAAAGGCATATCATATTTCTATTTTATTTTTAATTGGATTTATTGGACTGACATTGGTTAATAAAATTAAATAGGTTTCAGGTGTACAATTCAATAATACATCATCTGTACATTGCACTGTATATTCACCACCTTAAGTCAAGTTCCTTCCATCACCATTTATACCCCCTTTATCTTCTTCTACCTCCCACCATAAGGATATATTTCTAGACTTCTAATTCTGTTCCACTGATCTGCATGCAAATGTCTTGATTACTGTGCAGAGTCTCATATCAATACCACAATATCTTGATTACTGTGTATTTAAAATAAATCTTGGAATTAGATAGTAAGGTAGTATGAGTTCCAATATTTTTTGTCTTATTGTTTTGATCAATGTTGCATTTTAATATAAATTTTACAATCAACTAGTCAAATTCTATTAAAATGTCAAATGGTATTTTGATTGGGATTACTTTTAATCTGTAGAACAATTGGAGATAATTCTAATCCTAACATTATGGAATATCAAAATTATAAACATTTAATGTCTTTTCATTTATTTATATTTTCTTCACATTTTCTCTCAGCAATGTTTTGTTTCCAGTGAAAGTCTTCATTTATTTTGTTAAATTCTAAGTGCTTTATCCTTTTTGATTCTATTGTGAATGAAACTTTTCTTAATTTTATTTTTAGATTGCATATTGATAGTATAGAAATATAATTGATTTTGTATATTGATATTATACTTGTGAAATTGCTAAATTATTATTTCTAATAGGTTTCTAACTGGATAAGGGATTTTTTGGTATTTTCTATACATAGGATCATGTTTTCTATTAATAATGATAATTATATATCTTCCTTTCCAATATAGATGCTGAATCTACCCCTCCCAATTTTATTCACTAGAATCTCCAGTACAGTGTTGAGTAGAAGTGGTGAGAGCAGCAGACATCTGTCTTTTTCCTAATCTTAGGAAGAAAGTATTCTGTCTTTGAATGTAAATTATGATATTAGTTGTGTATTCTTTGCAATTCCCTTTATCAGGTTGAAGATAGGTAGGGTTTTTTGTTTTGTTTTTAAGAGAAAGGGACAGATAGGAACAGACAGATAGGAAGGGGGAAAGATGAGAAGCATCAACTCATAGTTGGGGAACCTTAGTTGTTAAATGATTGCTTTCTCAAATGTGACCCCTTGCTCAGGTCAGTGACCTAGGGCTTCAAGCCAGCGACTTCAATCCAGTGATTATGCAGTCATGTTTATAATCCCATGCTCAAGCCTGTGACCTTGCACTCAAGCTGGTGAGCCTGCACTCAAGGCAGATGAGCCCATGCTCTAACCAGCAACCTTAGGGTTTCTAACCTGGGTCCTCAGCATCCCAAGCCAATGCTCTATCCACTGTGCCACCAGCTGGTCAGGCATGGAGATAGGTGCTTATAATATTTGTTGAGAGATTTTATCATGAAAAGATGTTGGATTTTTTCAAATACTTTCTCTGGGTCTGTTGAGATTATCATGTGTTTTTTGTCTTTTATACTATCAAAGTGGTACATTATGCTAATGTTAAACCAACCTTGTACTTCTGGCATGAATCCCATTTGGTTGTGGTATATAATTTTTATATGGTGCTAGACTTAGGTTGGTAAGTTTTGTATCTATATTCATGTAGGACATTTGTCTATAATTTTCTTTCCTTTAGATGTATTTTTACAGCTTTGATATCAAGGTAATACTGGCCTCATAGAATGAATTGAAAAGTATTCTCGCCCTGGCCGGTTGGCTCAGCGGTAGAGCGTCGGCCTAGCGTGCGGAGGACCCGGGTTCGATTCCCAGCCAGGGCACATAGGAGAAGCGCCTGTTTGCTTCTCCACCCCTCCGCGGCGCTTTCCTCTCTGTCTCTCTCTTCCCCTCCCGCAGCCAAGGCTCCATTGGAGCAAAGATGGCCCGGGCGCTGGGGATGGCTCTGTGGCCTCTGCCTCAGGCGCTGGAGTGGCTCTGGTCGCAACATGGCGACGCCCAGGATGGGCAGAGCATCGCCCCCTGGTGGGCAGAGCGTAGCCCCTGGTGGGCATGCCGGGTGGATCCTGGTCCGGCGCATGCGGGAGTCTGTCTGACTGTCTCTCCCCGTTTCCAGCTTCAGAAAAATGAAAAAAAAAAAACATCTGAAAAAAAAAAGAAAAGTAGTCTCTATTTTCTGAAAGCTTATGAATGGTCAGTGTATTCTTTATATATTTGATAGCATATTAAACCACAAGGACCAGTGCTTTTCTTTGTGGGAATAGAATTATTTTTTTAAATTATTTTAGTGAGAAGAGGGGAGGTGGAGAGAGAGACTCCTGCATGCATCCCATCCAGGATCCATCCAGCAAAACCACAAGGGGCCAATGTTCTGTCCATCTGGGGCAATTGTTCTATTCCTCAAGCAACTGAGTTTTGTTTTGTTTTTTTAGTGCCTGAGGTAGAGGCTATGAGCCATCCTCAGTGCTCAAGGCCAACTTGCTTGAACCCATTTAGCCATGCCTGCTGGAGTGGAAAAGAAAAAGAGAGAAGGGAGAGAGGTTGGGGTGAGCACTTCTACTGTGTGCCCTGACCTGGAATTGAACCTGGGCCATCCACATGCCAGGCTGACACTCTACCACTGAGCCAACTGGCCAGGGCCTGTGGGAATATTATTAATTGCTAATTCAATTTAGTTACTTATTACAGGTCTGTTCATATTTTCTATTATTCTTGAGTCAGTTTGGTAATTTGTGTCTTTCTAAGAATTTGTCTATTTTATCTAAAATTTCTAATATATTGGCATAAAGTCATTCATTTTCATTTCTGTAGGGTCAGTAGTTATATCTCCTCATTCATCCTTGATTTTGTTAATTTTAATCTTCTCTTTCTTTTTCATAGTCAATCCAGCTACAAGTTTATAAATTAGTAGATCTTTTCAAGAGACTAAATTCTGGTTTTATTGATTGTCTTTCTTAGTTTTCTTTTTTTGTTTCATTTATTTATGCTCAAGTAGCTCTGAAACTAACACAGTATTTCAAAGTCTCATTGTTTTTTCTTTAATAAACTAATCCATTCAGAAGACTTTAAAAAAAAACCTAAAAATAACTACTGAAATTTAACCAAAGAGAATTCTAGAATATGGTGTTGGTCTTTAAATATATAAAGGTGCCATTAGACCTTCTCCAGGGTTTTTTTTTTAAATTTCTGAACCTCCAAATTACTCTCCTGCATTGTGCAAAACTTTTATGACATTTAATTTCTATACTCAATCTAAATGCTCAGACAACCTCCCCAATTCTATTTTCCATAGTAGCCTTTTCATGTCTCCTCTTACAGTTATGTTTTAGTGAAGTCTATTCCTTAGCAAGAGAGTGTGTGGGAAAATACAGTATTTCAAAGGTAAGCATGATACATAATCTACAAAAATTTTTATCTTTAGCTTCTTTTTCTACTACCTCATGAAACACTCAAAACAGAAAAAAGTAAAGTTATCTTATTTATCAATATACAGACTTCTGGAGGAAACCTGTGTTTTGATCTATCTTTTCATGCTATTCTAAGGGTCTGTTTAGAGGTACTAACAAAGTCATTTGCCATTAAGGGCTTCTACTTGAGGTTGAAGAGATAGAAGGGATGGTACTTTTCAAAGCATAATAACTTGACAACTTGTACCAGAAATGTGGCAAGTTAAATTAAATTGTTATTGTCTGAAGGTTGTGAGTATAATTTTTTCAGAAAGCCCTCCAAATGGTTAGGTTTGTCCAAGGAAAACACCAAGAAAGGAAGCAAACCAAGAGTACTTAGGAAAGTTAAAAAATCATAGATCCGCACTGCCCTCTGGAAAAAATGGCTCCTTATAAACTGAAAATCTTTAGTCAGGCCAGTTAAATGCTTAATGACCACCTTGACTAACGTTCTCTTTCTTCTTTAGCTTCAAAACATTGTTCTTAATGATGTGATGTATTTTAAATTTTGATTAGTAATGTAAAAATAGCTATTAGGCTCTGCCTGCCCCAGTCCTATCCTATGATGGTGATAAAAGATCTGAATGCTGTGAACAAAGTCTGGCAGTTTGCAAAGAGCAATGTGTGAAAAAGGGTTCTAGAATTAGTATGGTATGAATCCATAGATGCCTGGGAACCTGTGAGCTGTCCTCCATAATCCACGTGTTCTTGGGTTTCCACTCAGCTTCCTCCTCTGCCTAGAGAGTTTTGAAATATCACCACCAGCCTTAATCAGACTGGTAAACCTCCTCGTGATCTCTCTTTTTGTGCAAGTGTCCCAATTCTCTCCCTTAATTATTAGTGGTTACTCCCATTTCCCTAGCAACCCACAATTTAGTGTGGAACTTGTTGCTGAGACCATGCATAATATGACTATATTTTCAGAAAAAAAGTTTTTAAGAATCTGTAAAGCAGAGGTCCACTTACTCTGAAGAAGAGAATGTGTATGTTTTGGGAGAGTCAATAGGCTTAGCAGTGCTTGTTTTTTATTTTGTTTTTTTGTTTGTTTTTCCTTTTAGCTTTTAGGGGAAAACTAAAGGAGCTGTTGAAACTTCAATAAGAAACACAAGATTTTAGTTGAGAGGTAGTCACCTTCTTCTCTGTCTAATAGCCCACAGGATAGAAAGCCAATTCAGCATCCAGCATTCTACTGTACACTATTAGGTTTCAAAAGTAGCTACACATGTATAACCAAGCTAGGCACTGGCCCAGCAAATGAGTCCCAGAATATAATCAGGGAGGGAGGACTTGCTTGGAGTAGAGGCTGGAAAGAATTAATGATAACTCATGGTAAAGGGGGTAATGCCAGGAGGACTAGAATACAGTGCAGGAACAGGGAAGGCATCAGGGGCCAGAATGCCTCCTCTTCCTGCTGCTCTTTTATGCTGCCTTGCCCAATGCTTTCTCTGCGGAAGCCTGGCATGCAATGGATTCCCTCAGTAGCTTTCAAAATGAAAGAGGCATGGCTGCAATCTGAACTAAAATGTCCATGACAGCAATCATAAAAGGCAAGCACTTAAGAGAAATTTGTAGTGAATTTTCCGAAGAGGGATCTGTGTCTCTCTGAATGAATCTGTCTGCTCCTTTCTTGAGTGCTAACCAAGTGAACATCTGCATGACAGAAGACCAAACAAGATGCTTGGTGGGGGCCCTCCAGGGAATGCTGTTAATTGAAAGTGTTTTTGTCCCTACAAATACTGAGTCTGCGTCAACAAAGGGTTCCTTTCCATGGTAGTAAGACTCGGCTATATGGCCAACAAATCTCTTTGTAAAAAATAATCTAAGAATTTGGTATAAGAGTCCAAAAGCCATGTCCTTCTAGTTCCTGTCTTGCCCAGCACACAGGCTGTTCCTCTGCTTGTTCCTCCATGCAGTATTGTGTATTTTGTCATTGTTTACATTCACATGCAGGTAAGTGAGAGAGTTACGTTGCATCTCCAGAGTTCAGCTCTCTAAACTATTAATGAAGGTCTCATTTGAAATTAAACAAGTGAATAACAAATTCTACTTATTTCACAAGATAAGCATTAGAAAAAATGAATGTTCTTTTTGTCCCATCTGTCCCCCCACCTCCTCCCTCCCCCTCCCCACCCCTGGTAACCACCACACTCTTGTCCATGTCCCTGAGTCTCATTTTTATGTCCCACCTTTGTATGGAATCACATAGTTCTTAGTTTTTTCTGATTTACTTATTTCACTCAGTATAATGTTATCAAGGTCCATCCATGTTGTTGTAAATGATCCAATGTCATCATTTCTTATGGCTGAGTAGTATTCCATAGTATATATGTACCATATCTTCTTTATCCAGTCATCTATTGAAAGGCTTTTTGGTTGTTTCCATGTCTTGGCCACTGTGAACAATGCTGCAATGAACATGGGGCTGCATGTGTCTTTATGTACCAGTGTTTTTGAGTTTTGGGGGTATATACCCAGTAGAGGGATTGCTGGGTCATAAGTTAGTTCTATTTTTAATTTTTTGAGGCACCACCATACTTTCTTCCATAATGGTTGACCTACTTTACATTCCCACCAACAGTGGATGAGGGTTCCTTTTTCTCCACAGCCTCTCCAACACTTGTTATTACCTGACTTGTTGATAATAGCTAATCTAACAGGTGTGAGGTGGTATCTCATTATAGTTTTGATTTGCATTTTCTAATGATAGAAGGTGACAGAAGACTATATGACTTTGGGTATGCAATATAATCAAATGTCAAAATAACCTAGAGATGTTTTCTCTGAACCTATGTACCCTGATTGATTAATGTCATCCCATTAAATTTTTTTAAAAATTAATAAATACAAAATTAAAAAAAAAGAAAAATGTGTGTGTTTATAAATTTCAGTTACATAACAGACAGAGATGGTCAGTTTTGAGTCATTGTAAAACCAAAGCACCTTTAGGAATTGAAATGGACCTGGTAGGTCTTATAATCTAGGCCTTGCCATGGCAGCCCTGTTGTACCTGGGTGGATACCTCCAGTTTAAGTACAGAGGAAAAACACACTTTGCAGGATCAAGGGTGTTTCAAATCAGCTCTGAGTATTTTCAGGAAGGAAAACATGATTCTCCTCTTCTTCATTTGGTCAGCTGGTCTATGGAAAGTTCTTAAATCTAATTTTTTTACTCCTTGAACAGATCATTATTTTTTCCAGGTACTTCTGAAGGAATAGGCCTTAAGATAAACTTCAGAAGAATTATCCACTTACTCTGACCTCACATACACCCTCTAAATAATCTGGGCCTGAGTTGCCTTATCAGCAGTGTGAAGATGCAATTAGATCTATTTTGTGCTTTTCAAACTTCTTCACTCTGGAACCACTGATGATGAAGGAAAATGAGCACCTACACCCTGAGTTGAGGCTGCCTGCTGCAAGCCTGAATTTTCTTTTAAATTTCATCTTTTCTCCTTAAAAATAGAGGTAAATTTACATTGAATTTTGCAACATATTTACTTGTACAGTGAAATAACTTTTGCACCAATCTTTAAGTCAAATTAAAACTCAGAAAAGCTGCACATCATTTATTCAATGGTTTTATGTATCCCTGGTGCTGAGAATTATTTCAGTCTGAGATGCATGATTTATTGCACTATGATTTTATACTTTATATAGCCATTCATTGTAATTCAGCCAAACTTGATAGACTACATACTATATGCATGATATATGGCCATACTCTAGTATTGGACTAAAGCGTTATATACCATCACACCCTATGGCTTATTGTTGGCCATGTCCACTATAAGCCATCAGGAATCATGACACCAAGTCTTGGTGTCATGATTCCTGATGGCTTATAGTGGTGATTTTCAAATCATAGCCCCCAGACCCTCAGAGTTTAGTGGCAGTTCAATAGGCTCCACATACAGGGAAGGCTGGGGACTGGAGGTTGAACTTTCACCACTCCAAACAGCTTTGTTTTGGCCTGTTTTGTAGATTTTTACATAAGGCTTTGTGTTTTTGTAGATATCCTTTATATAGTCAACATATCTCCTCTATTCCTAGATTTTTGAGAGTTTTGACCAATAATTGATGTGGGACTTTATAAAATGTTTTTTATGCAATTCTTGATTTTATCATATAGTTTTTCCTTTCTAGTTTGTTAATATGGTAATTTAAATTAATTTTTAATGCTAAACCAACCTTATATTCCCATAATAATGTATAGTATTCTTTCTACATATTATTAAATTTAATCTGATTTTTGTTGTTTGTGTAGTTTTTTTCCCCTCATAATGTCTGTCTCCTTTTCATATCAGTGTAATGCTGACTTTTTGAAATATGTTGGTGTGCTTTCCATCCTTTTCAATTTTCTAGCAGAGTTTGTATAGAATTGGTTTTATTTCTTTCTTAAATAATTGGTAGAATTTAGCAGTTATTCTAGGCCATCAGGACTTGGAGCTTATTTCATGGGAAGGTTTTTAACTACAAAATCAACTTATTTAATAAGTATAAGCTAATCAAGTTATCTATTTTTTTCTTGAGTAAGCTTTGACAGTTTGTGTCTTTAAAGAAATTTATCCATTCCATCAAAGTTGACAGATTTATTGGCAGAAAGTTGTAATAACATTTTCATATTATACTTCTAACATCTGTAGAATCTGTAAAGATATCACTTCTCTACTCCTTGATGTTGGTAATTATGTCTTCTGTCTTTTTTCCCTACTCAGTCTAGCTAAAAGTTTGTGCATTATTGATCTTCACATAGATCCAGTGCTTGCTTTAACTGATTTTTCTCTATTTGCTCTTTTCTATTTTTGGTATTTCTGAACTGATCCTTATTTTCTTCTATTGATAACACAATAACCTCAGGTGAAGTTTGCCCTTCTTTTTCTAGTTTACTCAGGTAGGAGCTGAGGTCATTGCTTTGAGATTTCTTAAAAAATAATATAGGCATTTAATACTATAAATTTCTCCCTTACGACTGCTTTAACAGTATCCTATAATTTTTATATGCTTTGTTTTTTTATTTTCATCCAATGCAAAATATCTTCTAATTTTCTTTTTAGTTTTTCTTTGACTCCTAGGTTATTTTGAAGTATTTTATTTGGTTTACACATATTTGGGAATTTTCCAGATAGCTTTATATTGTTGAAATTTTTTACACATCAGTATTCAGCTGAACACTCGTGAGGAATGAGCCCTCTGCAGGTTCCCAGGTTTCTCTTTGTGCAGTGTCTCCTCTCTAGCACGCTGTCTCATGAGCTTATACTGTCTTGCTGTCCCCAGGCTCCTAGGTACATCTCTTTCACTCAGAATGTCTCTGGGTACCTCCTGGGTTTCCCCTCCCTGTCCACACCTTGGAAACCTCTTACAGTATAAAGCTTGAGTAATTATAAGGCTCAGTTTGGTATGTTTTTTTTCCATCTTTCAGAGATAATTATTCTTCATTGCCTGATGTCTAGTGTCTTGAAAACTGTCATTTTCATACATTCTGTCTGTTTTCTAGTTTATTCAGGCTACAGAGTAAACCTAGTTTCTGTGACTTCATCTTGCCTTAAATTAGAAGTCTGGACTGCGTTTTCTAACATTGTTTTCATTCCTTGCTGTATCTAGTATATCACCATTTGCATGAAGAAAATCTCCATGTGTACAGATGAAATTATACAGGGCTAGGAGGCAGAAGGCCTAGGTTCTAGTCCCCTGTGCTTGGAATAACTGATTACATATCCTTGAGCAATCATTTAACCTCTCTGAATTTAGTCATCTACCCTACCCAGTTTAATAATAGTAAGAATTATCATTTAATGAGCATGTGCATTTGGCGGACACTGTTTGTGTTAAGAGATTTACGTAATTATTTAATAGTCACAAGACAGTTTAGCAAAGATTATTTCATTTAATACTACAGCACTACTATGAAGTAAATTTTATTAACTCACATTTCATAAAGAGGAAGCTTAGCTTTTGGCCAAGTTAAGTATGCTCAGTGCAGTCATCTGGTAAGTTCCATAGCAGGGTTCAAGCAAACCCAGCACCTATGTCTCACCGCCACACACTTGGCAGGCTTATGGAAATTAAGAGAGGTAATCGATGCAAACATACCTTACAGAATGTAAAACTTAGTGAAAAATAACTCTTCAGTATAATACTTTACTATCAGTGAATTAATCTCCTTTCTGATTATTTCCCTATAAATAATATAGAAAATTGTCTAAAGTAAGACCAAAAAAAACAGTATTTCCATTTTTGAAACTAAATTTATAAGGATTTTTAGATACTTTATTACTCAACATGTCTATAACTTATCCTGAATTATAAGCAAAAAGGTTTAGATGTTTGCTTCACAGGTTTGCTGAAAGTGGTGAATATTTTTCTTTATGACCTTAAATCAAGATTGTATAGCTACAGGGCTTTATTTGATGAAGACTTTGATTTTCTACACCGTGCTAGTTAGTGAAGGACGCAAATAAGAGCATGCTTTATCTTGTCATCTGCTTATCAGACACAGCTGGAGCAACAAGTCCACTCTGCCTGCCAAGCCAAACTCCAGGCCAAATTAGGGCCTCTGCTCCATGCGGGGAAAGAATATGATTTGACATGATCCAGGCGGTGTACATTTGGACTGGCTTGCAGACCATTTCACATTTTGTTGTAAACAGTTTAAGAATCTAGAATCTCATCTGTGGTTACATATGGTAAAAAAAAAAGTGTGTGCGTGTGTGTGTTTTCTTTTGTTGTTGTTGTTGAATGAGCTGTGCAAATAAGACAGAGTTAGCCCACTCCTTTTTGTCTGTGCACGAAAGCTGATTCTCATTTCAAGCAAAACGATCTCAGACTTTTCCTTTTTAAGTGGCCCAAAACATATGGTTGGGGTCAGGAGGGGGAGAAAACAATTACGGCCTTTATAGAGAGTAAACAAATAGAAAAGTCTTAGAGGACTGATCACTTTTTATGTTTTAAGGGCATGTTCTGAAGTTAAATACCTGATGGCACAAATCAATGCAGTGTTTGTAATGTGTCACAAAGAAAACTGCTGAAATTCTGAATTCCACTCATCTGAAAGGACTGTAGTGGCAAACTAGACCGTTATTTATATTTCCACTTTGGAAATAAGAACCTGCTTGTTTTCCCTTTAGCTTCTCATCCTGTCAGCCAGAAAGTCCACACATCGGATGGATTCCCATCTGTCACTTACCTCTGGTCCTACAGACTGTCTCATGCTAAGTAGAATTTGTCTCAAGACAAAAAGGTCAGGCAGCTGCATTGCATTTTCCTACCGGATAATGCCAACACACAGAATGAGAGGTCAGTGCTGCCACATGTGGCCAGCCAACTAAAAATGTGTCTCGGTTGAGATAACCCTGTCAGTGTATCAACATTTGTGCATTTATTCCACTATTTTGATTTTTTTTTCTTCTGCTAAAATAACACAGTTCTTTAACTAAACAGACACTAGAAATTCTGATCCAATCACACAGTCTTTTCCCCATGAGAAATAGATTAGAATTTCTGATTTCCGTTTTGAAAGTTTTAGTGGGCAGACTAAAGCAGTTCAGGAAGTAGGTGGCGACAGCAGTCTGCCTTTTAGATCATTTGTGAATCCATAATCGTTCATCTTTGTATCTCTGGTCCCCAGTTCAGTGCCTCGCACAGAGCAAGTACTCACTAAAAGTTTGTTGTGCGAATAAAGGATGAAGACTTTCCTGTCTGGCTTCTGGTGGAAGATGAAAGAGTCAGGAAATTATCTGCATGCTCCTTGAGGGAAACAGACCTTTGGGGATTCAATGATAATTTACGCTGGATTTCTAAGATCTCTGTCAGGCTCGTGATTCCATAATTCTTTTTTACATGGACTATTCAACATTGTATTAGAAGTATGTTGGAACATGTCTAAGCCTTTTTATTGAAAACGCCTTCTCAATCTTGATATTAAACTGCTTATGAGCAAGACCCAGAAAGTTACAGAGAGGTCTTCTCTCATGTTAGGCTCAATATCACATGAGTCCAGCCATCGTAAACTAAATAGGAAGTATTGCTTGAGTGTGAAGGGATACCTTCTAAAGGTGTCTCAACTCTAGAACCTTTGTAAAGACAATGTGAAGTCATTATTCACAGGGAAGCCTAGCCTTCTCCTTGAAGCTTTGTCTGCTGGGACTTCAGTCTTGTGAGATTTTATCAGCAGAGTAGAAATGCTTTAAAATGACAGTGCTGTGAAATGCAGCATTCATTAATTAAGCTAAATATTTTTATTTTGCAACTTTTCACAATGTTTTGAAGTATCAAAGATGATGATTGACACAGAATATTGTAAGAAATCACATGAGGGGCCAGTACCTATAGATGACAAGAACAGAGAAATAAAACATGCTATCACAGCCTAGCCTTGCAGTTAGTTCCCGTATATTCCAGTTCTGTGGGCTGACAATGACTCTTCATACCCCGCAATGATGTCTCTCTTTGTTGCTACCCTCTACTTTTTTCTTTTTATTTTCATATAATTAGGTCAGTGGACCTATTAGGCCAGTGCTTCTCAAACTTTAATGTATATACTTTTTAAAACTGCAGATTCTAATTTAATAGCCCAGGGATAATGAGGTGGGGTAAAATCCAGCATTTCTGATGAGCTTCCAGAAGGTGCCAGTGCTGAGGTCCTCACTTTGAGTACTGGGCTTTAGGCTTGAGCAACTGTACTCAGTTGCATGTTTGAATCAAACTGGGGAGTTTTAAAAATCCTAATGCCCGGGATGTACCCCAACCCAATTAAATCTGAATCAGTGAAGGTAAATCCATGCAATGGCATGGTGCAAAAGTTTAGCAACTGGTTCTTCCAGGGGAAAAAAAATGCCCTGACCTGTTGCACTTGCCAGTTTCCATGGTGTAAATACTCTCATTTCAGACAATAAACATGATGCCACTGAACATGGAATTAGAAAGATTTGTTAACATTCACTCTGCAAGCCAGTACAAGCAGGTCTCTGTATACCACTTAACCCAGGACCTGAGTTTGGTCTAATTAGTCCAAATAGGTAAGCTATAAATGTGATTCCAATGTGAACCAAAATGAAGTGCTGTTTTACAATTAAGCCCCCTGTATTATTTAAAGGTATAACTGTTTTTGTTTCTTCACTCAGCTTTGGTGCCATGAACATTTGTGTCTGTTTTCTATTCTCCTACCTCAGAATCCCCCTTTTATTTTCAAAACCATTTTAGCACCTGCCAATGTCCCACCATCGCTAGCACATTATTTAGTTAAATACAGTAGTCACCCCTTATCCACAAGAGGTTACATTCCAAGAACACAAGTGGATGCCTAAAACCATGAGAGTACCAAACTTTATTTATACTATCTTTTTTCCTGTACATACATACCTATGATAAAGTTTAATTTAAAAATTAGCACAGTAGGAGATTAACAATAATAACATAATAAAATGAAACAACCATAATAATATACTGTAGTAAATGTTATTAGAATGTGGTCTCTCTCAAAATATCTTACTGTACTGTACTCACCTTTTTCCTTTATGGCTTCTCTTGGCATATCCAAATTACTAATATCACAACTCTTATGCTTTGGAGCCATTAAAGTAAAATAAGATTATTTGAACATAAACACTGTGATACCATAACAGTTAATTGGATAACAAAACATGTAGTAAGTGTCTAATGTATACTGCGTGGATATGCTGGGCAAGCGGGGTGATCCATGTCCGAGGCAGGAGGGAGCAGGATGGCGTGAGACTTCACCACATTACTCAGAATGGCATGAAATTTAAAAATTATGACTTGTTTATTTCTGGAATTTGTTATTTAATATTTTAAGACTACAGTTGACTGTGCATAACTAAAACTGCTGAAAGCAAAACTGGGGACCAGGGTGGGGAGACTGTACTTAAGAATTCCACTTTAACCTTATTTCTGGAGCCTCCTGCTCGGTCCCACCCCACCAGCACAAGTGTTATTTCACCCAATCATACCTGCTTTTGTGTAAGACACAGAATGGCAACACCATGTTGTTTTGAAGTCCAAAATGAAAATTTGTCCAGAGTCAGAGTGAGGTCCTCAGGTACAGTGGCAGTAATCGCCTTCCAAGTTTAACATTCAGCAAGTTCATTACTTTATTTAAGTAACATGTGGATGGGGGATGAATATGCTAAGGATTCAACTTCTGGCTCTGCTACTGATTGTTTGGGGACCCTGGGCAGGTAATTTATAATCTCAGATTCTCAGTTTTCTCATTAGCAAAACACAGATGAATATTGTACTTTGTAGGATTGTTGTAAGAACCACACTGGGCATATAAAGACACAGGCACAGTACCTGGCACAGAGTGGGCATTCAGTAAATGTTAATTATTACTAATTGTTACTATTAGTATAGTTCTACTAATGATGATAGCTTCATGTTCTAAGAACTTTGGGAAGCACAGACATGCATCAGAAGATACCTTCTGAAGAAAGGAAATAAACAGCTATTAGCTATAAGATGGCTAATAGCACCAGCTTAGGGACACCTCCGAGCCCTAGAAATGCCCATACCTTCCACAGCACAGCACCATATTTTCTTGTCTTTTATCTAATCCTGGCTCATAACCTCAAATTTTCTTTTCTCAAGTTCTTTGCTCTTTTTTTAAAGAATAGAAACAAAATAGAATCTGACATGCTTCTTTCAGCCTTCCCAGTACAGAAGCCTTTATATGATATATATGTATACCATATTTCCCCATGTAGAAGACACTCCTGTGTATAAGACACAACTCAGTTTTGGGAACTGAAATTTGAAAAAAAAATGTTTTACATAAAGTTATTGAACTCAAGTTTTATTCATCATAAAATTCATACAACTCCTCATCACTGTCAAAACTCCCATCCATTAGCTTGTCCTCATCTGTGTCTGATGACAAATCACTGTCTTCATATATTGCCTCATCCTCAGTTTCATCTATGGCATTTGAAATGCCACAACCACTGTATAAGATGCACCCAGTTTTTAGACCCCAAGTTTTTTGAAAAATGGTACGTCTTATACATGGGGGAACCGGTATATGTGTGTGTGTGTGTGTACATACAAATGATGTATGTGTGTGTAGAAAGGTGAATGAGAATGAGGAAGAAAGAAGTCATTTTCAATTCCTTTGTTATAATTGAAGAGAAGTCTTGGTTTCAATGTCTATCTATGGCTCCTAGGGTGACTCAGGATAAACACCAGGAGGACTATTGAAAGGACAGACAAAACATTTGTACTCAGGAAGAGGTTATATAAGTGAAGAATTGATGTGTAGCAGGAAAGAAGTGTGGACAAATGGCAACTGCCCACATGAAAACTTCTCCCCCAGCTGTTCACTCCCTTAAATGAGAGGCCACTTCCTTTCAATTGTAGGCTGTCACTTGTGGAAATATATCCTTGGTTCATGATTTATGATTATTATGCATAAGAAAAGGTTTGTTCCACCAAAAAGTACAGCATATTTGTTATGTGTGACATGTTATATTGGTCATGGCAGTTCAATTTTATGAGGGATTATATATTTCATTTTTCAAGAAAAGCAAATTGCAACCTTTGGCAAATGGCACCTGTTTTATCACAGAGTATAAAATGAATCTCTTAAGCAAAGACATTTCCTCTTTCAAGGCCTACTTCAATTTTAACTCCTCCAATCTACCTCTTTAAATGCACCCTCCACCAAAACAAACAGAAAATCTCTACCATGTTTTGGGAATCTATTGTGTGCCAGCTATTAGGCTAGGTTCTCTCACATAAATCAACCGAAAGTCAGAACTTCGGTAATTACTCTTCATTCTCCCCTTACAGATTCCCCCTTATTGTTTGGCATGGGGATAACCTTGGGAAAGGAAGATTGAAAAAAGATTCAGACAAAATGAGTGAGCTAAGGCTGTGCAAATGGAGAGAAAGAGCACAGAGAGGCGGGATGAGTGAGGCTTCCAGGCTGCGTCTCTGTGGAGGAAGGGAGCGGTGGAACGGAGAACAAGCCCAGCTTCGAGCTCGGGTGACTCGAGATGGAGAAGGTAAAGCAGGCTGTGGGTGGGGTTCATGAGACTGCAGACTTCTGATAAAAATAAAAGAAGCTGATTATTTTTCACTTAAGTTATAAAAGTGACTACTTCAGAGAAAGAATTTTTAGACCATTGATGTTTGATTAATAAGGCGCCTCCAATGCCTTCAGAGTAAACCATCAATTATCTGAATTGACTAAGTATGGAGAATCAGGTACAGCCATGTTTGACCAGAAAAAACATGAAATATTCTCCATGTCTCAGCCTGAAACCAACAGGGTTGTTCACTATATATTCTTGAGCACTTACTCTACGGCAAGCCATACTTGAGGTGCTGAGCCTGTGCAGATAAGTGGAGCTCACTGCCTGTCCTGGGGAAGCTCTTCAGATGTACAGATGACAAACTGTGATTAACTGTGATAAATCCTATGATCTAAACACACATTAAGTAGAGGCAAGTCACCCTTACCATGCAGGCCAGATGGTGCCACCTACCATGACCTAGAAACACGCATTAAGTAGAGGCAAGCCACCCTTACCATGCAGGCCAGATGGTGCCACCTACCATGAGACCTAGGTATAATGCAAAAGATCTGGTCCTTGATTGTTTTCACCCCCATGCTTGATAGTCATGTAAGAAAGAAAAGCTGAGAGGAATTCAACTTTAGAGTTAGATAAATCTGGGTTCCAAGCCCAGGTCCACACTTCTCACATGTGTTACTTTGAGCAAGTAATCTAGCCTTAGCTTCCTCATTTGTAAATGGGAATGATGACTATTTCATCAGGCTGTTGTGAAAATAAAACTGATTAAGGTTTGGTAAGTGAATGTCACATAGAGGTAAAATGTTAATTTGGAAACTATAGTCTCATTTCTCATTAATGTTTATATAGTATCATCCAGAAGGAATAAAATTCTATGGATAAACATTTAATCATACCCTGAAAACGCCTTACATAGGATAAGCCAAAATGAGCTAAAGTCATAACATTGGGTCCTAGCAGTGTGTCTGCCTCTAGTGAGTAATTTAACTTTGAGTTAAGCCCCTTACATTGTCTACTGATTCACTGTTTATCACCAAGCCTCGACTTTTTTCCCCCCATGTCCCAGAAACTTCCCTGTGAAAGGGAGATACCTCATACTTGTCATAATTTAGCATTTGTTTTAATTTACTTGACTATATTATTTAATAATTTTTATTTTTAGCTACGGTGAACACATAAATTTAAAAGACTAATTATTCTATGAGTCTTTTTTTTCTTATTTTCCAAGTGAGAGGAGAAGAGATGGAGAGACAGACTGCATATGCCCTGACTGGGAACCACTCAGCAAGCCCCATCTGGGACTGATGCTTTGCCAATCTATGGCTGATGCTCGCAACCGAGCTATTTTTAGTACCTGAGGTAGAGGCTCCATGGAGCCATCCTCAGTACTCAGGGCTGAGGCATTGAACCAATCAAGCCATGACTGTGAGAGGAAAAGCAAGAGAGCGAAAAAAAAAAGGGAGAGAAAGAGATGAAGAAGCAGATGGTCACTCCTCCTGTGTGCCCTGACCAGGAATCAAACCTGGGACATCCACACACTGGGCCAACTCTACAACTGAGCCAACTGGCCAGGGACTCTATGAGTCTTTTAATGGAAAATTTTAGTCCTCTTCAATCTCCCACCCCCAATTTTAGTCAACTACTTTTGAAACTTTGTTTCTTTGGGAATTTATTCTACATATGTAAATAACATTCTAACTCTACAAATCTTGATTATTCTTTAAGTTTTAGTTGTTTATTGACTTCCAACTATGGAAAAGGAGGATTTAATACTTCTGTTATGTATATACATACACAGATGCACACATGCACAAACCTCTCGTCCTCTAGCCATCCTATGTAAGTAGATCATAAATTTTGGTTAGATATTTAAATTTTACATTGTTATTCACAGTTAAGTCAGATGATGTATATGATTAGAAACAATTGCATTTATTTCCTTATGCAATTTATTTTGTTTCCCTGAGATAATAATTGTATATAGCTTTTCTGTTTGCTCATGTTCTTCCTAAGATCACCAACTAAGTCATCCCCTAATATTTACAACAATTATAAATATCCTTTTACTATATTTAACACATGTTAATCTCTCATTTCATGGAAAACATTTCTCCTGGAGTGCTCCATCCTCTTATTCTAAACTGGACTAGTGCTCTCTAGACCTACTTCATAACCAAACTCCTGGGACCTTATCCCCTTTCTCCATTATCCTCGGACATCCCTCCCCTCACTCTAATAATGGATTCTCTGTGTCTTGGTTCCATATTGTTTTTCTACTCATTTTACATTCTCATTTTGGAAAAGCACATTCTTCAAAAGTGTTTTTTTAAAAAGGGAAGGGTAGCTTTTATTTTTGAGATATTGCATATCTGAATTATCTTTATTCTACTCTTATACTTGATTGGTAGTTTGACTTCATAAAGAATAATAGGTCAGAAGTATTTTTCCCTGGATTTTAAAGTTCCATGTCTTCCAGCTTCCAGTGTTGCTATTATAGTCAGGTGTTACTCTGATTTTCATTAATTCTTTATTTTTTAATGATTTTTTTTTCCTGAGAGAGAGAAAGACAGAAGAGACAGAGAGATGGACAGACAGGGACAGACAGATAGGAAAGGAGAAAGATGAGAAGCATCAACTCGTAATTGCAGGACCTTAGTTGTTCATTGATTGCTTTCTCATATGTGCCTAGACTGAAGGGCTCCAGCCAAGCCAGTGATGCCTTGTTGAAGCCAGCAATCTTTCGGCTCAAGCCAGCGATCCTGGGGTCTTGTCTATGATATCGTGTTAAAGCCAGTGACCCATGCTCAAGTTGGCAACCTCAGGGTTTTGAACCTGGGTCTTCAGCATCCCAAGTTGATGCTCTATCAGCTTGCCACCAACTACCTGGTCAGGCTGATTTTCAATAGTTTTTAGATGAAGTGTCTTTTTATTATTATTTTTAAATCACTGTGAACTTTAAACATGTTCCCTTTAACTCTAGTGTCTTAAAGTTTCACAGTTATATGTTTTGATATAAGTCTTTTTTCATTTATTGTACTGGATTGTCAGCGGACCCTTTCAGAGTAGAACTCATCTTCTAGTCTTAAATAGTTAAAATGATTTTCTTTAAATAATATTTTCTAATCTGTCATATAGTCACAAATTCAAAATTCATGTTCAACTGTAAAAAAAAGGAAATCTTACTTTTTGCTACAGAATGGATGGACCTGAGTATTTTTATACTAAGTAGAAAAAGCCAGTCAGAGAAAGACAAGTATCTTATGGTTCCATTATATGTGGAATTGAATGAACAAAATAATGAACAAAACTGAAACAGACTCATAAATATGGAGAACCAACTGATAGCTGTCAGTGGGGATGGGAGTTGGGTAACTGGGTCAAAAAGGTCAAGGGATGAAGCAAAGGCAAAGAAATTATAGATACAGACAATAGTGTGTGTATTGCAGGAGGGAAAGGGGGTAAGGAGAGCTGGAGGATGGTAGAGAGAAGATAGATGGTGATGGAGGGACACTTGACTTGGGGTGGTGAGCACAACACAATATACAGATTATATATTATAGAGTTCTACATCTGAAACCTGTATAATTTAATAACCAATGTCACCTCAATCAATTTAATAAAAAAATTTTTAAGGATGATGTACTCAAAAAATGTCCTGTTCAGTTTGGTTTTTTTTTTTAGAATTCTTACTTGAAGTCATTTTAAGTAGATGAAGAGGCTAAAGTTAAGAGAATAGAAAGTCATTTCTCAATAATAGTTAGATAGTGAATTTTCTGTGACAGTTTTCTTTGACCTCTCATAAAAACAAAGTCTTTGCTAGGTATATGGGATAAATAAAACTAAAATTCCTTGATTTAAAATGCATAATGAATAAGGTCTATACTGCTTTTAAGGTAGTTGCATAGATAGGAAACACCTTTTGAACTTAACAGTGGAGGACGTGCATGAGTACCTTAGTTTCCCAAGTGAAAATAGAATATCCAGTGTCATGTATTTATTTCTCTGTTCCCTGACGTAATATTCCATTTTACCAATGAGTAGGCATCAATCACTCACTCTATGATAGAGGAATGATTAAACTTGCATTTTGAATTGTAGTATATATTATTTGACCAGGATATGCATTAATATAACCCTTAGAAAAATGTTGATATCCACTTTACAAAACAGTTATTATTTCCAGTTTTAATCATTGTTTCTGTCTGGAACTATAAAAGAAAAAAGTCTTTTATAATGAAACCATAATGAAAAAGATAAGTTAAAAATTAATACATCTTGCATATACTCTCACTAATTCAGATAAGTCAGTTTTTCTATAGAAACTCAACCTCATTTATTGGACATCTTTCAGAAATTATCAATTCCACAAAGAAATTTATACAGGCATTTTTTCTTAAATGAAAATCTTTCTCAAAGATTGTTAGTGAGTTGGCTAACTTAACTCAAGACCATACTTTTAACAGATTCTGTTAAATATTTTATTTCTTCCTTTACTTAGTCAACAAGTAGTATATAAATTTTTCTCAGTGAGTCAGGATCATCATTCCTCTTAAGACAATTTTGCCTTCAGGCATTGTGAAGATGTGTAGTGCAACTGGCCCTAAATTCAATACTTTGAGAAAATCATGTGGGGTTTTTTTTTTTTTTGTTTATTTGTGAAAAAAGCTCTTGTGACTCAGTAAGGAAAACAAAACAGCCCAGTAGGCATTTCACAGAAAAGGAACAGCAAATGGCTCATAAACATTTCAAAAGACTCTCAACTTCTTGGTGACCAGAAAAATGCAAATTAAAATCACAATGAGTTAGCATTCTACACCATCACTATAAGAAATCTGATAAAACCAAGCATAACACTCTTAGCAGAGGTATAAATTTGTGTAACCTTGTAGAACAATTTGGCATTACCCAATACAGTTAAATCTATAAATCCCTACAACCCAGGAATTCCACTCCTAGGTGTGAACCCTAGAGATAATCTAATACATATGTAGAAGAAGATGTATGTAAGAATGTTCCTGACAGTATAGTTTATAGTAAAAATCTCTTAACAACCTAAAAATACATGAGCTGTGAGGAGATAGATAAATTGTGGTGTGCTATACAGCGGAATACCATCTAACAGTGAAAATTAGTGTGTTACAACCTACAGTTGTAATATGAATGAATGTTATAAAGTGTTGAGAAAAAAAAGTCTTAGAGGAGGATACATACAAGTATTTTTTAATTTATATAAAGTTTAAAAATTGGCTAGACTAAATATTTATTTTGTAAGAATATATAAAACTTGGCCCAACTATAAAGAAAAGTAAAGATATGATTAACAAATTATCCAGAGAGTACTTACACGGATGGAGGTAGATAAGGGGTGTGATTACAGAAGGGCACAAAGAGGGTTTTTAAGGAATGATAATGTTCTATTTCTTCAGTATCATTTCAGTTAATCAATATTTACTAAATCTCTGCTATGTGCCAGGCATTGCTACAAGTATGTGGGGTACAGGAACCCCTCATGGAGAATGTATTCTACAATGAAAGGCAATAAACACTAAATGTAAAAAAATTATTAATTTTTTTGTATTAGAAGGTGACAAGTTCTGTGCAAAATATAAGGTGGTTGTAGTTAAGACAGAGCAGAATGGATATATAAGTTATAGAATTAAATGGGATAAGGGTAGGCTTCATTGAGAAGGTGACATTTGAGCCGAGATTTGAAGGAGTTAGGAGAGTGAGCCATCCAGCAGTGCTACCTGTGGATACCTGTGGGAGTAGCACTTTAGGCAATAGGAATAGCCAGTGCAGTGGTCTTAATATGGCAATGTGCCTGGTGTCTTTGAGGAGAAATGAGAAAGGCATTGCAGGTGAAACAAAATAAGCAATACAATCAAAGAGAGGTAAAGGTATTAGTAGGGGTTTATAGGGCATTTCATGCTAGGTCAGGGTTAGGCAAACTTTTTCTATAAAGGGCCAGACAGTAAACCTCTTAATCTTTATGGACATAGGGTCTCCATAGCAAATACTCACCTCTGTTACTGTAACATGAAAGCAGGCATAAACAATGTGTAGTGAATGGACATGGATGCATTCCAATAAAACTTTAAAGAGCAATATATGGCAAGTGGATTTGACCAGCAGGCTTCAAATTGCCAACCTTTGTGCTAGGTGACACAGAGAGCCATTGCAGGTTTTTGAACAGAAGAGCAGCATGTTCTGACTTAGTTATTTAAAAGGATCATTCTGGCCATTGTGTTGAAAACAGATTGTAGAGTTTGTTAAAGATGAAGCAGTAATTCTCCTGCAATAATTGGGCAAGATATGGTAGTGGCTTTAATCTTTTTTTTTTTCTATTGATTTTGAGAGAGGAAGGAGGGAGAGAGAGAGAGTCATCTATTTGTGGTTCCACATTGTTGTCCACCCATTGATTTCTTCTCACATGTGCCTTGACTGGGGTTTCAAACTGATGACTTTGGCATCAAGCCTGTGCCCTCAGGATCGAGCAGGTGACCCCGGGATCAAATGGGAAATCTTAGAGTTCTGGTACAATGCTCTATCTACTGTACCACTAGCCAGAGAATAGTGGCTTTAATCTTGATGGCACAATTGAGGTAGAGAAAAGGGATCCATTTCTCTGCTTTGGAAAATAAGGGAAACTGGATTTGCTAATCATTTGATTGGATATGAGTGTGAGAAAAAGAGTCAAGGATGACTATCAAGTTTAGAGCCTGAGTATCATTTAAGAGGAGCAATACTCCTTTAAAAATTATATTTGTTTCATACATTTTTATGTCTGCTATATTTAACATTTTTAAGAGAACATGTTACATCCAAGGAGTTAGTATTTTATTCAGTAGCCTGACTAACCAATTTTACTAGACAGAAGATTATGTTTTTCCTCCCCTTGCTGCATCTCCACCACCACCACCCTAAGCATATGAGCTTCCAGAAATAGCACAAAATGACTACACTGACTTGGGAGAAAAAGAAGTAAAATGTCTAGAATAAATGGGAACTTAAGATTCAAGAGGAGCATTGGCATTTTCACCCACCATTCTTCTGAAACTAGCCCCTTCTCCTTAAGGGACATCAGTTAGCACTACAGGAAAAGAGGGAAGAGAAAACATGTTGAAGGAAGGGTAATCATGGAGAAAGAAAGGGAAGGAGAGACAGAAAGATGGAAAACTCAAAGGACTACCCTCTGTGGAGATGATGACAAAGCAATATCTAGAACTAATGAGAAGAAATTTTCTGTTAAATTTTATTTCCTGTGGTCTTCTAACTCACTGGGAATTACTGGTGTCATGTGGAAAAAACTACTCAACACACATACTGTTGTCAAGAGAAGAGGGAGAAGCAGTCAAGAGAGACTAACCTCCCGAGTCTTCTTCTCCCAGAGCTTACTTTTTATTAATCAGAAGCAGAAACTTATTTTTTATTTTTACAAGAAACAAAGGTAGCAGGAGTGTAGGGGAGGGGATCAGGTGATAATGACTAATGGACTTCTTGCTGATATAGAAAAAAGGCTAGTTTCGGTCAGTACATTCTTTTTCTTTTGCTAATTAAACAAAGGGAGGGGCAATCTAGAAATCTCTAGGCTAATTTCCTAAAGCCTGTTCAGATGCAATTCTTTGTGTTTGCACAAAGGTCACTCACTCACGCAGTTTCTTGGTGTTTGTATCCAAGAAACCTATCTTCTTGTGTTTGCAGCAGGGGATTATATTCACATCATCATTCACAGTCAGAGCTTTTAAACTAAAGTTCCCCAATCCAGTTTATAGAGGGTATGTTGGTCAAATAAGTTTTTAAATATGATATATATGTTTGCTCGCTTATAGTTTGCATTGGGTGTGGAGGACAGGCTGTAAGCAGGCAGGATCCTTATAGCCTAAGGCTTAGTTTTAAGACTAAGCCTTTCCCACCCTTTTTGATGTAAGGTGGTAGAGCTTGCTCTCTCAGTTCCTGAGATTAGCATTAGAGTAGAGAGCAGAGAGGAGAGCAGAGAGAGGCCATGTGGAGGAGGCCAGGAGAAGCAGCCAACATGGCGGAGTGTTGAAGAAGAAGCCAGTTTGTGCAGAGTTTGTGCAGAGAAAAGGAGATGGGGAACAGAGGTGAATAAGTCTAGTGAGCTAGAAACCTTTGATTCTAGGAAACTCCGATAAGTCAGTAGCTTTGTGAACACTGTATGAGTGGGTTTTGGAGCCCAGTGTGTGTTTTTACTTGCCTGCCAGTTGCAAGCTAGGATTAAAGCTAATGGCCCACCAGTTCTTGACTCCACTGTTTCATTACCGTCTGTCCGAATCTAATGCGAATCTGTATGGGCCAGGCGGCTGTGATGGTGGCTGTGTATACTGGCTTTACAGGGTACAAGATTAAATGGGTGGTTCCTTAAAATTTCCAATGTTACCAAAAGGATAAGAGAGACAAGTGGGAAAGAAGAAAACCAAGACCCATTAATGGGACCTGTAAAGCCAGAAGCCACGGCCAGGGCCACCATCACAGCAGCCTGGCCCATGCAGGCTCGCATTGGATTCGGACAGTTGGTAAAGAAACCATGGAGCCAAAAACTGGTGGGCCATAGTCTTTAATCTAGCTTGCACCCGGCGGGCAAGTAAAAATACACACTGGGCTCCAAAACCCAGTCACATTCAGTGCTCACAAAGCTACTGATTTATCCGAGTTTCCTAGAATCAAAGGTTTCTAGCTCAACAGCCTTATTCTCCTCAGTTCCCCATTTCCTTCCTTATCCCAGATACAAACTCTGTACAAACTGGCATCTCACTCAGTACTCTGCCATCTTGGCTGCTTTTCCTGGCCTTCTCCACGTGGCCTCCTCCCGCTGCTGGCTCTATTCTCTCTGCTCTCTCATGCTAACCTCAGGAACCAAGAGAGCAAACTCCCGCTCCGTTCCCATTTTATAGTGTAGAAATCCAAACCCTTAATCCAATATACATAATGGGGAAGTCTCTAATACAAAATCACTTCTATGAGGCATGATAGGATTGTACCACCTCACACCAAAAAGGGTGGGACGGGCTTAATCCCAAAACCAAGCCTCAGGCTACAACAATTCTCAACACACATTAATATCACCTGGGCAACGGCCTCTTTAACAAAGTGAGCATAATACATTTTATCTGCCCAACAGGGGGCCATCCTATTTATTGGTGTCTCACCAAGACAGGCAAACCACAAAAGAAGACAAGGGAAAAGCAGAAAACCAGCTCTTCCCATGAAGGGCCAGGGATCAGGGAAGCCCATGCAATTGTGATAGCAGGAACTGTGTGTCCAAGCTCCTGGTCTGTCCCACTTTATAGTGTAGAAAACCAAAATCCCTTAATCCAATATACAAACAAGGAAGTCTCTGATACAAAGTCACTTATCCAAGGCATAATTGGATTCCTCATGAGAGTGCACCACCCAGATCATACAATCAGTCAAGGGTGTGGGGAAAAGCTTAGTCCCAAAACCAAACCTTAGGCTACAACGACCTGGCCTGCTTACAGCCTGTCCCCCACACCCAATATAAGTCACAAGTGAGCAAACATATGTATCATATTTACAAACTTATTTGACCAACAGAAGGAGATGGGGAACTGAGGAGAATAAGGCTGGTGAGCTAGAAACCTTTGATTCTAGGAAACTCGGATAAGTCAGTGGCTTTGTGAGCACTGAATGTGATTGGGTTTTGGAGCCCAGTGTATGTTTTTACTTGCCCGCCGGGTGCAAGCTAGAATTAAAGACTATGGCCCACCAGTTTGTGGCTCCATTGTTTCTTTACCGACTGTCCGAATCCAATGCAAACCTGCATGGGCCAGGCTGCTGTGATAGTGGCCCTGGCCCTGGCTGCTGGCTTTACAGCTGTCCATTTAAATTGGAGCATTGACGCTCTGGTGTGGGCTGTTTCTAAATACCAGCATCTCTTCAGGTTCCTGTAGCTGAGGGCAGGCTTTCCAGCCCCCTCCCACATTTTAGCTTATGAATCAACCTCATCCGGTCTTAAAATCCATGGCATTCTGAGAGTAATAGCTCACTACGGGTAGAGATTCCAGACCAGACATACATCTGAAAGGAAATAAAGATGTCTTTCTTCAAAAAGAGAGATACCAAGGTGGGAGATTCCGACTAAGCCAGAAACATGCTCAGGAACTCAAAGGAGAAAGCCTCCAAGCAAGCACCCATAACAATCTTAACGTGGGCTCCAGGTAAATACAGAGACAGCCTAGGATGATTCAGAAACTGGATTGAGGAGAGTAAGCACAATTTGACCAGGATCATGAGGGAGGTGAGAATGGGAGCGGGGAGACTGTTGAACATCTGCTAGCATTTGCAACTTGATTTTATGTTTTGGTGTGGGTGTGTTAGCCTGGCTTAAAAGTATCAGAGGTGGAGCAATGACCTGGCATGGGCTTGAGTCACATGGACCTCCCATAGTAGAATTGAGAGACAAGGCTGGAAAAGGAATCAGTCTACTCACTTCTTGGAAATATGTAACAGAAGCAGGTGAAGACATTTGAAAACCAGAAGTGTGAGAAAAAAAGGCAGAAGGAAGGAGTAATTGATGTAACTTTATGAATATGGGCCCTGTTGGTCAAATAAGTTTGTAAATATGATATATATGTTTGCTCACTTATCGTTTGCATTGGGTGTGGGAGATAGTCTGTAAGCAGGCAGGGTCGTTATAGCCTAAGGCTTAGTTTTAAGACAGCCTTTTCCACTCTTTTAATACTAAGATCTTTTCAACTAAGCTTTTCCCTACACCCTTGACTGTTGCGTGATGTGGGGTGGTGCACTCTCATGAGGAATCCCATTATGCCTCAGATAAGTGACTTTGTATCAGAGACTTTCTTGTTTGTATATTGGATTAAAGGTTTTGATTTCTACATTATAAAAAGAGGCAGAGGAACCCATGCTGGAGGAGAGCAGAGAAAGGCCATGTGGAGGAGAGGAGAAGCAGCCAAGATGGTGGAGTGCTGAAGAAGCCAGTTTGTGCAGAGTTTGTGCAGAGAGAAGGAGATGGGGAACAGAGGTGAATAAGGCTGGTGAGCTAGAAACCTTTGATTCTAGGAAACTCGGATAAGTCTGTGGCTTTGAGAGCCCTGAATGGAAAGGGAAGTGTTTTCCCACTGTGTGTATTTCTCACCTGCTGGGTGCAAGCTAGGATTAAAGCTAATGGCCCACCAGTTCTTGGCTCCGTTATTTCATTACCATCTGTCCGAATCAAATGTGAACCTGTATGGGCCAGGCGGCTCTGATGGTGACCATGGCTACTGGCTTTACAGGTCCTGACATTGTGTTCCAACTTGTCCAAATTATTAGCTGTGTGCCTTTTGCAAATAATGTAAAATTTCTCAGCCTAAATCTCTTAATTTTTAAGACTGAGATTACAATACCCAATTCATAGTTATTGATATGGTTACTTAAAATAATAATATTGCCTATAAATATACAATATATGAAAAAATAAATATATGTATTATATATATTAATTGATTTGCATAGTGCTTGGTATATAATAGATGCCCACTAATGGTAGTTCTCTATCTCTCTTTTCATTGTCATATTTCTTAACAAATGATTAGATTAGTAACTAATTATATATATATTGAGAGATACTATTTGTATAAAAATATGTAAACTGTGGACTTCTGTTAATAGTAATGTTTTAATATTAGTTCATCAGTAGTAGCAATGTAGTATACCACTAGTGCAAGATGTTAATAATAGTAGAAACTGAGTTTGAGGGGAAGAGGAGGTATATGGGAACTCTATACTTTCCACTCAACTTTTCTGTAATCCTAAAACTCTAAAAAATAAAATTAATAACTATTAATTTTAAAAAATGTATATGGCAGTACAGGTAAAGATAAAGAAGTGAAAGATAGGGTCTCTGCTCTCTAGAACTTTACAGTAGAGTTTAAATCAGATTTACAGAAGGAAAAAGGTAGTTTATGGGGGCAAACATAACATTATAAGAGTTTAAACCAGGATTTCTCAACAGCAGTACTGTTGATGTTTTGGACCAAATAATTTTTTGTTGTCAGGACTGTCCAACACATTGTAGGAGGTTTATTAATCACATGTCTTCAGATTTTTCCATGTGTCTCCTGGGAAGCAAAATTGCTCCTGGATGAGAATTATTTAGTAAAACAAGAAATTCTCTTCTTTTATCCAAACCTCCCACTGATCCATCAGCAAGTCCTATATTACCTTCTCCTTGCTTACTTTGGATTTTGCTTTCTTTTTTATTTTATTATTATTTCTTTTAAGTAAGAGGAGGGGAGATAGTGAGACAGACTCCCACATGCATCCCAGCCAGGATCCAACTGTCAAGACCCTGGGGTTGATGCTCAAATCAACATAGCTATTATTAGTGCCTGCGGCTGATGCTCAAACCAATTTAGCTATCCTCAGCACCCAGGGTCTCACTTGAACCAATCTGCTGGAGGGGAAGAGGGACAGAAGGGGAAGAGAAAAAGGGAGAGAAGCAGATGGTCATTTCTCTTGTGTGCCTTGAGTAGGAATAGAACCCAGGATGTCCATAAGCCAGGCCAACCTTCTATCCACTGAGCCATTGGCCAGGGCCTGGATTTTTCTTTCTACCATGACATAAACTCTGAGATGAATACTCTACCACTGTGAAGCCACCATCATCTCTTGTCTAGATTGTAGCAAGCCATGGCTAAATCATTCTACCTGATCTTTCTGCTTGTCCACCATTTTTTTCAATCCAATCTCCTCATGAAATCAAGTAAGCCATTTAAAAACTTAAGTCCAAAACATATCATTTCCCTGGATAAAACTCTGGTGTAGAAATTTTTTACTAAGACTGCATGTTGAATTCATAACGGAAGCCTAAAAACACATTCTAACATGTTTCTCATTCCCAAAATTTCTGATGTAATTGGGCATTAGGATGTTTTTCTGAGTTCTAATATTGATATTTTTTTATTTCAAAGCAATTCAATGAACACCTTTTTATTCTTTTGCTAAGTAAAATGAAAGGTATTAGTTTTTTTTTTATGGTGACAAGATTTGAATTAATTTATTTTTTTTAATAATTTTATTTTTTTAATGGGGCAACATCAATAAATCAGGATACATATATTCAAAGATAACATGTCCAGGTTAACTTGTCATTCAATTATGTTGCATACTCATCACCCAAAGTCACATTGTCCTCTGTCAACTTCTATCTAGTTTTCTTTGTGCCCCTCCCCCACCCCCTACCCCTTTCCCTCTCCCTCTCCCCCGGCCTCCCGTAACCACCACACTCTATCAATGTCTCTTAGTCTCACTTGTATGTCCCACCTACATATGGAATAATGCAGATCCTTTTTTTTCTATTGAATAATTTACTTATTTCACTTTGTATAATGTTATCAAGATCCCACCATTTTGTTGTAAATGTTCCAATGTCATCATTTCTTATGGCTGAGTAGTATTCCATAGTGTATATGTGCCACATCTTCTTTATCCAGTCATCTATTGAAGGGTTTTTGGTTGTTTCCATGTCCTGGCCACTGTGAACAATGCTGCAATAAACATGGAGCTGCATGTGTCTTTACGTATCAATGTTTCTGAGTTTTTGGGGTATATACCCAGTAGAGGGATTGCTGGGTCATAAGGTAGTTCTATTTTCAGTTTTTTGAGGAACCACCATACTTTCTTCCATAATGGTTGTACTACTTTACAGTCCCACCAACAGTGTATGAAGGTTCCTCTTTCTCCACAGCCTCTCCAACATTTGCTATTACCTGTCTTGTTAATAATAGCTCTAATTTAACAGGTGTGAGGTGTTATCTCATTGCAATTTTGATTTGCATTTCTCTAATAACTAAAGAAGATTAGCATCTTTTCATATATCTGTTGGCCATTTGTATTTCTTCCTGGGAAAAGTGTCTGTTCATGTCCTCTTCCCATTTTTTTATTGGATTGTTTGTTTGTTGTTGAGTTTTATAAGCTCTTTGTATATTTTGGATATTAGGCCCTTATCTGAGCTGTTGTTTGAAAATATCATTTCCCATTTAGTTGGCTGTTTGTTTATTTTGTTATCAGTTTCTCTTGCTGAGCAGAAACTTCTTAGTCTGAGTAGTCCCATTCATTAATTTTTGCCTTCACTTCTCTTGCCTTTAAAGTCAAATTCATAAAATGCTCTTTAAAACCCAGGTCCATGAGTTTAGTACCTATGTTTTCTTCTATGTACTTTATTGTTTCAGGTCTTATGTTTAGATCTTTGATCCATTTTGAGTTAATTTTAGTACTGGGGGACAAACTGTAGTCCAACTTCATTCTTTTGCATGTGGCTTTCCAGTTTTCCCAGCACCATTTATTGAAGAGGCTTTCTTTTCTCCATTGTGTACTGTTGGCCCCTTTATCAAAAATTATTTGACTATATATATGTGGTTTTATTTCTGGGTTTTCTATTCTGTTCCATTGGTCTGAGTGTCTATTTTTCTCCCAATACCATGCTGTTTTGATTGTCGTGGCCCTATAATATAGTTTGAAGTCAGGTATTGTAATGCTCCCACCTTCATTCTTTTTCTTTAGGATTGCTTTGGCTATTTGGGATTTTCTATAGTTCCATATAAATCTCATGATTTTTTGCTCCATTTCTTTAAAAAATGTCATTGGAATTTTGATGGAAATTGCATTAAATTTGTATATTGCTTTGGGTAATATGGCCATCTTGATTATATTTATTCTTCCTAACCAAGAGCAAGGAATATTCTTCCATCTCATTATATCTTTTTCGATTTCCCTTAACAATGGTTTATAGTTTTCATTTTATAAGTCCTTTAGATTCTTTGTTATGTTTATTCCTAAGTATTTTTTTTTTGTTACAATCATGAAGGGGATTATTCTTTTGAGTTTGTTATCAAATGTTTCATTGTTGGCATATAGAAAGGCTATTGACTTCTGTATGTTAATTTTGTATCCTGAGACCTTACTGTATTGGCTTATTGTTTCTAGTAGTCTTTTTGTGGATTCTTTGGGGTTTTCGATGTATAGGATCATATCATCTGCAAAAAGTGATACCTTTACTTCTTCTTTTCCAATATGGATGCCTTTTATTTCTTTGTCTTGTCTGATTGCTCTGGCTAGAACCTCTAGTACCACATTAAACCAGAGTGGAGAAAGTGAACAACCCTGTCTTGTTCCTGATTTAAGGGGGAAAGCCTTCAGTTTAGTGCCATTTAATATGATGTTAGCTGATGGTTTATCATATATGGCCTTTATCATGTTGAGATATTTTCCTTCTATACCCATTTTGTTGAGAGTCTTAAACATAAAATTCTGTTGTACAATATTTTATTGAAAGCCTTTTCTGCGTCTATTAATAAGATCATGGGGTTTTTGTTCTTTGTTTTGTTGATATGGTGTATTACATTAACCGTTTTACGTATGTTGAACCATCCTTGAGATTCTGGGATAAATCCCACTTGATCATGATGTATTATTTTTTTAATATGTTGTTGTTTTCGATTTGCTAGTATTTTGTTTAGTATTTTAGCATCTGTATTCATTAGAATTATTGGTCTGTAGTTTGCTTTTTTTGTGCCATCCTTGCCTGGTTTTGGTATGAGGGTTATGTTGGCCTCATAAAATGTGTTTGGAAGTATTGCTTCTTCCTCAATTTTTTGGAAGACTTTCAGTAAAATAGGAACCAAGTCTTCTTTGAATGTTTGATAAAATTCGCTGGTATAGCCATCTGGGCATGGACTTTTATTTTTGGGGAGGTTTTTAATGGTTTTTTCTATTTCTTCTCTACTAATAGGTCTGTTTAGGCTTTCTGCTTCTTCTTGACTCAGTCTAGGAAGGTTGTATTGTTCTAGGAATTTATCCATTTCTTCTAGGTTGTTGTATTTAGTGGCATAAAGTTTTTCATAGTATTCTACAATAATTCTTTGTATATCTATGGTGTTCGTGGTGATTTCTCTTTCATTTTGGATTTTGTTTATATGAGTTCTTTCTCTTTTTTCCTTGGTAAGTCTTGCCAAGGGTTTGTCAATTTTGTTGATCTTTTCAACGAACCAGCTTCTTGTTCTATTAATTTTTTCTATAGTTTTTCTGTTCTCTATTTCATTTATTTCTGCTCTGATTTTTATTATATCCTTTCTTCGGCTGCTTTTGGGTTGTCTTTGTTCTTCTTTTTCTAGTTTATTACGGTGTGAAGTTAAGTGGTTCACTTGGGCTCTCTCTTGTTTGTTTATATATGCCTGAAGTTATATGAACTTTCCTCTTATCACTGTTTTGCTGCATCCCATAGATTCTGATATGTCGTATTGTCATTTTCATTGGTCTGTATATATCTTTTGATCTCTGTACTTATTTCTTCTTTGACCCATTCATTTTTTAAAAGTATGTTGTTTAGTTTCCACATTTTTGTGGGATTTTTTTCCTCTTTTTTGCAATTGAATTCTAGTTTCAAGGCTTTATGATCAGAAAATATGCTTGGTACAATTTTAATTTTTCTGAATTTGATGATGTTATTTTTGTGGCCCAACATATGGTCAATTCTTGAGAATGATCCATGTACACTGGAGAAAAATGTATACTCAGTCACTTTGGGATGAAATGTCCTGTAGATGTGTATCATATCCAGGTGCTCTAGTGTTTTGTTTAAGGCCACTATATCTTTGTTGATTCTCTGTTTGGATGACCGATCTAGAAACATCAGCGGTGTATTGAGGTCTTCAAGTATGATTGTATTTTTGTCAGTTTTTGTTTTAAGGTCAATGAGGCGCTGTCTTATATATTTTGGTGCTCCTTGGTTTGATGCATATATATTAAGAATTGTTATGTTCTTGATGCAGTGTTCCCTTAGCCATTATGAAATGGCCATTTTTGTCTCTGAGTACTTTTGCTGTCTTATAGTCAGCATTATCAGATATGAGTATTGCTCCACCTTCTTTTTTTGGATTATATTTGCTTGGAGTATTGTTTTACAGCCTTTTACTTTGAATTTGTTTTTATCCTTGTTACTTAGATGAGTTTCTTTTAGGCAGCAAACAGTTGGATTTTCTTTTTTTAATCCATTCTCTACTCTGTGCCTTTTTATTGGTGAGTTTAATCCTTCTTTCTGGCCTGTTCTATTAGCTAAGCTTGTTACCTCATTTTTTCAGCTCGTGAATTGAGTTTTTCATCTCTGTTTGATTTGTTTTTATAGTTTCAATTTTCTTGGAAATATATCCTTTGTGTTCATTGAGTTGTTTTCTGAGCTCCCTAAATTGCCTTTCTGTGTTTTGTTGTATATCTCTGAGTATTTTTAGGATTTCTATTTTAAATTCTCTGTCATTTAACTCCAAGGTTTCCAATATTAAATTTTTTCTCCATAGATTTTTTCTCATCTATCTGTGTTACCTCTTTTTCTTTTGTATCCATGATATTCGATTTTCTCTTCCTTAATTGCATCTGAGTGTGGTTTTGTTGATAGTATTAATGAGATTTAATAAAGAATAAAAAGTTAAAAAAATAATAAATCGAAAACAGTTGTTTTTTTAAATTAATAATGAAATAAAGAAAAATAAAATAAAATAAAAATTTTAAAAAAGGAAATTATCCCCCCCTCCATTTTCCTCTCCTTCCTCTCCCCTCTTTCTTGAGAAACTCTTGTGGTGAACTGTGAATTATATTGTACTAAATAGAACAAACAATGCCTGTAATGGAGGGCCTGAATTGGGAAAAAGTAATAAAGGGGCAAAAAAAAAAAAAAAGAGAGGAAGAAGAAAAGGGGGTATGGACCCACAAAAAGCAAATAAGGAAAAAATTTTGGTCTAGAATAAATGATTTGCTTTTAGGTGTTGGTTGACTAAGAGTTATGATGAGAGGAATAAGAGGGAAACAGGAAAATGGGGGGGACAAATTAAGAAATTACTATTGTATTTAGTGGAACAAGAACTAGATAAAATGGAGAGCCAGGGATGGGAGCACTGCTAATGAGTTAAAAAACTGAAGTAAAAAAAACCCCAAATGCCACAAACATAAGTTTGAGTCCCATATAAGATAATTTGTTCGTTATTGAGGTTTGAATGGGAGGAGACATAAAGGAGAAAGGAAGAAACTAATATAGAAGGAGAAAAGAAAGAGAGAGAGAAAAAAAGAAGGTATCACTAAAAGAAGAAAAAAAAGAAGAGAGAGAGAGAATTAAGGGTTTTGGAGTGCAACCCTCATAGAGAGAAAGGAAGAGGAAAGAAAAGATAATGGGAGATGTAACACTTATGGGTAGTGTAGTTCAAGGAGAGGAGAGAGTAAGACTGGCAGAGAGTTAAACGACCAAATTGGAGGAGGAAAAAAATAATCAAGAATGAAGATAAGAGAAACAAACAAACAAATATAATAAAATGGGATAGGTTATAAAGTCTGCGGATTATTCTTGATTTTGAGAGATTATCTTCTTGCTTTTTCTTTTCTCTCCCTCTTCCTGGTCGGTGACTCTGTACCCCGGGTTCTGCCCCTTTGGCACGCTCAGGTAGATGTTTGAAGTTGATAAGTCTCTATGGTGATGTCCTGTGTGGTGCTTCAGTCTCATTGGCAGCTGAGGCTCATTAGCATTTATAGGCTCCAACAGTGAGAGAGTCCGTGTTCCTGGAGCCTCTCTCCTAGTCTTTCCTTCCTCAATTAGTAGCCAGATAATCCAGCTATGGGGTTGCTGCTGCCTCTGCCTGAATAGTAAGAGGCTCAAAGAGCTGGCAACTCCCCACTCTATTCCCACTCAGCACAGGGCTCTGGGTAAGGCTCAGTCAGTCAGAGCTGCTAGCATAATCAAGCAGGGCTTCCACCCACTCAAAGACCTCTGGCTCTGACACTCTGTTTGGTAACACGGGAAGGCATCCACTCCCGGGGTGCTTGGAGGAAACTCTCCCTCACTATCTGTGCGCAGACCAGGATATCAGGCCGGCAGTCTCACCCTCTGAGTGAAACCCCTGCCTGCCCGGAAAAGTTCCAGCGTTGGAATTGGCTCTCGCTCCCTCCCTGTGCGTGGCTTTTTCAGGGCACTGGGCGGCCTGGAGTTTCCGCTTTCAGCCCACACAAAGGCCCCTGACTCTGCCCCTCTGTGGGATAACACAAGTTCCCACTGCTGAGGCACTAGGAGGAATCTCTTGCTCACTATCTGCGCATGCAGACCAGGATATCAGGCCGGCCACCTCACCCTCTGAGTGAAACCCCCGCCCGCATGGGAAAGTTTCAGCATTGGAATTGGCTCTTGTTATCCCTCCCCATGCACGGCTTTTTCAGGGCGCTGGGGTGGCCTGGAGATTCCGCTTTTGGCCCACACAGAGGCCTCTGACTCTGCCCCTCTGTGGGATAACATGGCGCCCACTCCTGAGGTGCTCGGAGGAATCTCTTGCCAACTCTCTGTACGCACTGACCAGGATATCAGGCTGGCCGCATCACAGTTTGAGTGAAACCCCCACCCGCACGGAAACATTCCAGCATTGAAATTGGCTCTCGCTCCCTTCCTGTGCGTGGTTTTTTCAGGGCGCTGGGGCGGCCCGAGATTCCGCTTTTGGCCCACACAAAGGCCCCTGACTCTGCCCCTTTGTGGGATAACACAGGCACCCACTGCTGAAGCGCTCAGAGGAATCTCTCGCCCACTCTCTGTGCACGCTGACCAAGAGATCGGGGAAAATGGCTGCCCCACTTGTTTTTCTTTGTCTGGGTTTGGTGCGAGTGGTAGCTTGTATTGCCTGGGCTGCCACAGGCAGTTTTTTCTCAGCTTGGATCTCCATTCCAGAGCCTGGTTCAGCCGTTTGTGCCGCAGCCTGGATCTATTCACCCCCTTTGCCCACCTTAGTTTCTATATTCTCAGTTCCCAGTGAAAGCAGCCCTATTTAGGTTAGTGAGGAAGGCGGAGCATTTCTTACTCCCTATTTCCTTCGGGGTTTGATTATATATTTAGCCAATTTTTCACTCGACCATACCTTCGGGTGTATTGCGAAGAATCTGGAAGCTCCAAGGATAGGTTTTTCTGTTTCTGGTTGAAGATCTTGTTGAGTTTTGGGGGAGATTTATCGGTATTGCTTCCTACAGTGCCATTACTCTGACATCATCTCCTAATATTGATATTTTACACTGACCTATCCTTTAGTTCATTAATTCTCTTTCATCTGTGTCTACTAGTCTCAATTGCAGTTTTAGCATTTTTTAGTTCTAGAATTTCCATTTGATTCTTCTTTTCTATATCTTAAAATGCATTAATCATAGATATTAGATTAAATTGGTACTTTAAAATAACTAAATTGTTGGTCTGTTTCTATTTTTTATTTTTAATACTTATTTTACTAAGTGCCTGACATTCTATATTAAAAATTGCAGTCTCTAGATCAGGTGTCCCCAAACTATGGCCCGTGGGCCGCATGTGGCCCCCTGAGGCCATTTATCTGGCCCCCACCGCACTTCCAGAAGGGGCACCTCTTTCATTGGTGGTCAGTGAGAGCAGCACTGTATGTGGCGGCCCTCCAACATTCTGAGAGACAGTGAACTGGCCCCCTGTGTAAAAATTTTGGGGATTCCTGCTCTAGATGTTGTTATTATCATCCTACAAAGAAGGGTAACATCTGGTCAACATATACAGAACTAGAAGATCATAGCAATTCTGTTGAGGGTTGGTTTCAGGCTTTGTAAGGGCTGGTCTATTTGAGTTTTGCCCTCCCTCTGGGGTATATCCCTATTTCCTCAAGGGTAGCCTTTTTGTAGTTTATATAACTCCAAGTAATTTACCTGGGAATCAGCACTTTGGTGACAAATTCCAACCCCATGTCCCCAATGCTATGTTGCTGCTGAAGTCTCTGCTCAGCAATTCAGCCTTAGTCTGCTGCTTTTCTGCTGAGTTTCTTGGAGCTTTGTCCTGTGCTTGCACAGCATGAAAATTACTCAGTACTTTCAGGGGTAATTGCATGAGACATTTAGGTTCACTTTCCTACAGTGCTTACCTCTCTGGGAGTTTGCTTTTCAAGAAAAGAAGCAGTGTGCAATGAAGCCATGCTTCCTTTACAGGAATCAGAGTCCCTCAAGTCCTACCAGAGTTAATTGCTCTCTGATGACTCCACACAATTAATCTGTGTATTTTGCTTCACTTTTAACATCGTTTTCAGTGGAAGGATTATTCCAGTTCAGGCTACTCTAGGATGTCTGGTACCAGAAGTTTTTTCAACATCAAGATCTTTTCAAAGCTTTCCAGATATTTTGAAGTATAGCCAAGATTGAGAACCACTGTGGGTGGTTTACCTTTATGCTTACATTAACAATTTGCAACTAGACCTATAAGTCCTATGGACTTTAGGGATATCTCTACCTTATTCACTGCTCTATCCATATGATCTAGAACACTATGTGGCACATCGTCAAGTTGAATTGGTTAATCGACAGTATAAACACTCTTTTAAAAAGCTATCACAAAGCAAAATTCCACTTTAAGAACAAATTGGGGGGCTTAAAATGCAAACAGTAACAGTTTAGAGAAATGAAAAGAGGACTCTAGACTATTAATAAAAAGCCTTTGAAATAACAATTAACTTAATGTCCCATCTCCCTATATGGGTCTAAGCTTTAGAGTATTTATCTGACTTAGTTGGCTTTAAGTGGAAAAATAGGTCAATGGATTTATGATGGGTAGATGTGATGATGCTATAAGTATGTGGGTCAATGTTAAACACTTCTCTTTGGGATCGATGATCTCAAGGACACCTTGTAAAAAATAATTTTAGCTAGTATGAAAATATATATTGGTCTCTGCCCTTGGTTCCTGGTGCAAAGGTCCTGAAACTCTTGAGTTTCCTAACTGATAAGAGCACTAAGAGCATTTTTTTCCCTAATATTTGGTCTTTAACCTGGATTCATGACACAGGTCTTTTGAAACTTATAGTTTCCTGGTGATGAGAGTGTCTTTAGTTCTAATGGGGTTGGGTGGGTTCTGGATGGCTTCTGGATTAGGGCTAGTCACCAGAAAGTACAAGCCATCACCAGAAACTTGGAATATTCACCCCTAATTCCCATTCTCTTGAAAGGGATGAAAGTAGAGTTAATGATTAATCATGCCTACATGATGAGGCCTCCATAAGAATCCCAAAAGTATGCAGTTCAGAGAGCATCCAAGTTCTGAACACATCTCACCAGGATGGTAACATACCCCAACTCTACAGGGGCAGAAGCTCCTGTGCTTGGGACAGTCTGAGACTTCATCATATGTCTCTCTTCATTTGGCTGTTCATCTGTATTCTTTATAATATCCTTTTATAAACTGGTAAATGTAACTTAAGTGTTTCCCTGAGTCGTGTGAACTTTTCTAACAAATTAATTGAACCCAAGAGGTCACCGGAATTTCTGAGTTTCAGCCACACTGAACAGAAGTTATAGGTAATCTAAAGACCTACTTACTACTTGTGATTGGCATCTGAAGTGGGGTGGGATTGAACCCTTAACCTATGGGATTAGACATTAACTCTAGGTAGATAGTGTAGAACTGAATTAAATCATAGGACATCCATCTTCTGTCATGGAGAATTGCTTGGTATAGGGAAAAACCTCCACAAATTTGTTGACCATAAGTGTCAGAAGTAAAGTGCTCTTTTGAAAAATAAAAATAAAAAAAGACCTGAGGCATAAATTTGACTGAGATTTTTTTCTTTATTGCTAAAAGAAGTCAAGAACTCTGACGGATATGATTGACAGTTAAAGAGTTAGAAAAATGGCAGACTAGAAGAACCAGCTGGCTCAGTATTTGAATTTGCTAAAGTGAGTGATGTCAGAGAAATGGCTCTGTGAGGAGCGCGACCAACAAATTTCAACAAGTTCATCAACCAGAGACAGAAAAATCTATCCTTGGAGCATATGGAAGTTTCACACACTGAAAGCAAAGGTAGGATTGAGTGAAAAATTGACTAAATATATAATCAACCTTGAAGGAAATAAGTCAGACAAAGAAACACTCTGCCTTCCTCACTAACCTGAGCAAAGGCTGCTTTCACTTGGAACTGAGAGTCTGGGGGGAGCTAAGGGTGTGGAGATAGCTAGGCTGTGGCACAGACGTTCATTCAAGCCGAGGAAAGAGTGTGCCTGTGGTGAATCAGCCCACGTGAGTAACTGCTCGTGTGCCGCGAGCAACCTGGCGGCCCACGCACACCGTGAGCAACCACCCGCGAGCAAGCAACTGCCCGCGCCATGAGCAGCAGCTGCCAGCGGCGTGCGGAGCATGCGGAGAGTGCACCAAAGGGAACTCCCCTATGCCCGAGCTTCTCTAGGAGGGCAGGGCACCTCACACAGCCATTCAAGCATCGGGGGAGGGTTGCGCTGGCAGCTTGCAGTCCTTCCTGGAGCAAATCGGCAGATCTAATCACTGAAATTAGCTTAACCCACAGGCTACTCACCTCCCAACTGACCCACACAGCTCTAATTGACAAGATTTCTCTCAGTTCAGAGACCCAAGACAAGAGGTGTGATATTTTTTAGTGCCTCTTGCTAAAGGGGTCGGGGCAACTTCTGATTGGCAGGGCTTTCACACTCAGGGATATACACTAAAAAGAAGGACTTGGCAGATGTTAAGACCTCCTTTACTGCAGGCAGCGATTAGGACATGCTCTTCCCAGCTAAACCAGGTTACAAAGTGCGGTAAGCCTAGGGAGAGTGTTCCCACAGAGTGCTAGGCTGCTGAGCAGGCCTGGAGGCTCATAGAAAGTCACCTTGAAAGCAATTGGCTCCCAGCCCCGCCTGATTACGCTGGCGGCTCTGACTGCCAGAGCCTTACCCAGAGCTCTGCATTGAGTGGGGATAGAGTGGGGATTTGCCAGCTCTTTGAGCCTCTTACTCCCCAGACAGAGGCAGTGGCAGTCTCATAGCTGGATCACCAGGCTGCTAATTCAGGAAGGGGAGACTAGGAGAGAGGTTCCGGGAAAACGGATTCTGTCATTGTCGGAGCCTGCAAACACTAAGAAGCCTTGACTACCAATGAGACTGAAGCCAAATATATGACATTGCCATAGAGTCTCATCAATTGCAAATCCCTACCTAAGCATGCCACAGGGGCAGAGCCTGGGGTACAGAGTCACCAACCAGAAAGAGGGAGAGGAAAGAAAAAGGAAGAAGTTAACCTCTCAAAATTAAGAAAAATCCACACACTTTATAATTTATTCTACTATTTTTTTGTTTCTTTCATCTTCTTGACTTTATTATTATTATTTCTATTTCCTCCACCTTGGTCCTTTTATTCTCTGCCTGTCTTACTCTTTCCTTTTCTTGAACTACACTACCCACAAGTGTTACATTTTATTTCTTTTCTTCTTCCTTACTCTCCATGAGCGTTACACTCCAAAACCCTTAACTCTTTCTCTCTTTCTCTTTTTGTTTTTTTTCTTTTTTCTTCCTTTCCTTTTCCCCTTTTTCTTATTTCTCCCTTTCTATTAGTTTCTTCTTTTCTCCTTTTACTTTTCCTCTCATTCAATCCTCAATCATGAACAAATTATTTAATTTGGAACTCAAGGGGTTTTTTTTGTGGCATTTTGGGTGCTTTTTACTTCACTTTATAACTCATTAGCATTCCTCCCAACCCAGATCTCCATTTTATTCAGTCTTTGCTCCACTTAATGCAAGTTTTTTTTTCTTTTTTCCTGTTTTCCTCTTATCCCTCTCCTTATATCTCTTAGTCGACCATCACTTACAAGCAAATCATTTTATACTTGACCCACATTTTTTCCTTTTTTGCATTTTGTGGGTCTCTACGTCCTTTTTTGCCCCTTGAACACTTCCCACAAACTCAGACCCTCCATTATAAGCAGCTTTTGCTCCATTTAGCATAATATAATTCCCAATTCATCACGATAGTTTCCTAAGGAGGAGGGAAGAGGGGGGAAGAGAAGAAAGAAAAGGGAAGGGAAATAATAAATTATTATTGGGGTTTTTTTGTTTTTCTTTCCAAAATTTTTTCCATTTTTTTACTTTTTATTCTTTATTAATTCTCATTAGTGCTATCAAAAAGACCTCCATCAGATGCCATTAAGATAAAGGAAATCAATATCGTGGATACAAAAGATAGAGAAGTAACACAGATAGATGAGGAAAAATCTATGGAGAAAAAATTTAATATATTGGAAACCTTAAAGCTAAAGGACAGAAAATTTAAAATAGAAATCCTAAAAATACTCAGAGATATACAACAAAACACAGAAAGGCAATTTAGGAAACTCAGAAAACAACTCAATGAACACAAAGAATATATTACCAAGAAAATTGAAACTATAAAAACAAATCAAACAGAGATGAAAAACTCAATTCACAAGCTGAAAAAACGAGGTAAAAAGCTTAGCTAATAGAACAGGCCAGATAGAAGGTAAGATTAGTGACATAGAAGACAAGCAACTTGAGGCACAACAGAGAGAAGAAGAGAGAGACTAAAAATTTTTAAAAATGAGAAAGCCCTACAGAAATTGTCTGACTCCATCAAAAAGAATAACATAAGAATAATAGGTATATCAGAGGGAGAAGAGAGAGAAAATGAAATGGAGAATATATTCAAACAAAAAAATAGAAGAGAACTTCCCACACCTGTGGAAAGAACTAAAGTCTCAAATTCAAGAAGCAAACAGAACACCAAGTTTTCAAACCTACTCCAAGGCACATCATAATGAAAATGGCACAAACCAATGACAAAGAAAAAATTTTCAAGGCATCCAGGAAAAAGGAGAATACAACATATAAAGGAAGGCCTATTAGATTATCATCAGATTTTTCAGCAGAAACTCTACATAGTTTCTAGAAGAGAGTTGACCCCAATATTTAAAGTCCTGAAAGAGAGGAACTTTCAGCCAAGAATATTACAACCATCAAAGCTATCCTTCAAGCACGAAATAGAAATAAAAACATTCACAAATACAGAAAAGATGAGGGAATTTATCATCAGAAAACACCCACTCCAGGAAATAGTAAAGGGGGTTTTCCAACCAGATACAAAGAACAAAACAAAACAAAACCACAAGTAAAATCTCCAGCAAGAACACAATAAAACCAAATTTAAACTGTGACAACAAAAGCAAAAAAAAGGGGAGGGCCCTAGCCGGTTGGCTCAGTAGTAGAGCGTTGGCCTGGTGTGCAGGGGACCCGGGTTCGATTCCCAGCCAGGGCACATAGGAGAAGCGCCCATTTGTTTCTCCACCCCCATCCCCCTCCTTCCTCTCTGTCTCTCTCTTCCCCTCCCACAGCCAAGGCTCCATTGGAGCAAAGATGGCCCGGGTGCTAGGGATGGCTCCTTGGCCTCTGCCCCAGGCACTAGAGTGGCTCTGGTCACGGCAGAGCGACACCCCGGGGGGGCAGAGCATCACCCCCTGGTGGACAGAGAGTCGCCCCTGGTGGGCATACCGGGTGGATCCCGGTCAGGTGCATGTGGGAGTCTGTCTGACTGTCTCTCCCCATTTCCAGCTTCAGAAAAATACAAAAAAAGGGGGGGGAGAGGACAGAGATTAACAGTAGGAAAGGACAATGAAGTACAGAAACACTCATAAGATAGCGTACTACAATGAATATGGTAGGTACCCTTTTCATTACTTAATGGTAACCACCCTTGAAAAAACCACCACAGAAGCACATGACTTAAAAAAGGTAGCAACAGAGGAAAGAAGTATGGAATACAAGCAAACAAAAACAAAGGATAGAAAAACAAAAAAGAAGAATCAAACAAGATACAAAACTATGGCAATAAGGAACCCACAAGTGTCAATAATTACACTAAATGTAAACGGATTAAACTCACCAATAAAAAGGCACAGAGTAGCAGAATGGATTAAAAAAGAAAATCCAAATGTATGCTGCCTACAAGAAACTCATCTAAGTAACAAGGATAAAAACAAATTCAAAGTGAAAGGCTGGAAAAAAATACTCCAAGCAAATAACATCCAAAAAAAAGCACGTGTAGCAATACTCATATCTAATAATGCTGACTACAAGACAGAAAAAGTACTCAGAGACAAAAATGGTCATTTCATAATGATTAAGGAAACACTGAATCAAGAAGACATAACAATTCTTAATGTATATGCACCAAACCAAGGAGCACCAAAATATATAAGACAGCTACTTATTGACCTAAAAACAAAAACTGACAAAAATACAATCATACTTGGAGACCTCAATACACTGCTGACGGCTCTAGATCAGCCATCCAAACAGAGAATCAATAAAGACATAGTGGCCTTAAACAAAACACTAGAGCACCTGGATATGATAGACATCTACAGGACATTTCATCCCAAAGTTACTGAGTATACATTTTTCTCCAGTGTACATGGATCATTCTCAAGAATTGACCATATGTCAGGCCACAAAAATAACATCATAAAATTCAGAAAAATTGAAATTGTACCAAGCATATTTTCTGATCATAAAGCCTTGAAACTAGAATTCAACTGCAAAAAAGAGGGAACAAACCCCACAAAAATGTGGAAACTAAACAACATACTTTTAAAAAATGAATGGGTCAAAGAGGAAATAAGTGCAGAGATCAAAAGATATATATAGACAAATGAAAATGACAATACAACATATCAGAATTTCTGGGATGCAGCAAAACAAGTAATAAGAGGGAAGTTCATATAACTTCAGACTTATATAAACAAACAAGAGACAGCCCAAGTGAACAACTTAACCGTAAGGAACTAGGAAGAGAAGAACAAAGACAACCCAAAACCAGCCGAAAAAAGGAAATAATAAAAATCAGAGCAGAAATAAATGAAATAGAGAACAGAAAAACTATAGAAAAAATTAATAAAACAAGGAGCTGGTTCTTTGAAAAGATCAACAAAATTGACAATCCCTTTGCAAGACTCACCAAGGAAAAAAGAGAAAGAACTCATATAAACAAAATCCAAAATGAAAGAGGAGAAATCACCACAGACATCATAGATATACAAAGAATTACTGTAGAATATTACAAAAAATTATATGCCACCAAATTTAACAATCTAGAAAAAATTAGTAAATTCCTAGAACAATACAACCTTCCTAGACTGAGTCAAGAAGAAGCAGAAAGCCTAAACAGACCAATTAGCAGGGAGGAAATATAAAAAACTATTAAAAACCTCCCTAAAAATAAAAGTCCAGGCCCAGACAGTTACACTAGTGAATTCTATCAAATATTCAAAGAAGACTTGGTTTCTATTTTACTCAAAGTTTTCAAAAAAATTGAAGAAGAATCAATACTTCCAAGCACATTTTATAAGGCCAACGTAACCCTCATACCAAAACCTGGGAAGGACGGCACAAAAAAAGAAAACTACAAACCAATATCTCTAATGAATACAGATGCTAAAATATTAAACAAAATACTAGCAAATCGAATACAACAACATATTAAAAAAATAATACATCATGATCAAGTGGGCTTCATCCCAGAATCTCAAGGATGGTTCAACATACGCAAAACGGTTAACGTAATACACCATATCAACAAAACAAAGAACAAAACCCCCATGATCTTATCAATAGATGCAGAAAAGGCATTTGATAAAATACAACACAACTTTATGTTTAAGACTCTCAACAAAATGGGTATAGAAGGAAAATATCTCAACATGATAAAGGCCATATGTGATAAACCATCCACCAACATCATTTTAAATGGCATAAAACTGGGGACTTTCCACCTTAAATCAGGAACAAGACAGGGGTTTCCACTCTCTCCACTGTTATTTAGCATGGTGCTAGAAGTTCTGATCAGAGGAATCAGACAAGAGAAAGAAATAAAAAGCATCCATATCGAAAAAGAAGAAGTAAAGGTATCACTTTTTGCAGATGATATGATCCTATACATCGAAAACCCCAAAGACTCCACAAAAAGATTACTAGAAACAATTTACCAATACAGTCAAGTCGCAGGATACAAAATTAACATACAAAAGTCCATAGCCTTTCTATATGCCAACAATGAAATATTAGAAAACGAACTAAGAAAAATAATCCCCTTCACGGTTGCAACAACAACAACAACAAAATACCTAGGAATAAACATAACAGAGAATGTAAAGGACCTATATACTGAAAACTCCAAAGCATTGTTAAAGGAAATCGAAAAAGATACAATGAGATGGAAAAATATTCGTTGTTCTTGGATAGGAAGAATAAATATAATCAAACAGGCCATATTACCCAAAAGAAATTTATAAATTTAATGCAAATCTCATCAAAATTCCTATGACATTGTTTAAAGAAAAGGAACAAAAAATCATCAGATTTATATGGAACTATAAAAACCCCAAATAGCCAAAGCAATCCTAAGGAAAAAGAATGAAGCTGGGGGCATTACAATACCTGACTTCAAACTATATTATAGGGCCACGACAATAAAACAGCATGGTACTGGCAGAAAAATAGACACTCAGACCAATGGAACAGAATAGAAAGCCCAGAAATAAAACCACATATATATGATCAAATAATTTTTGATAAAGGGGCCAACAACACACAATGGAGAAAAGAATGCCTCTTCAACAAATGGTGCTGGGAAAAATGTAAAGCCACATGCAAAAGAATGAAACTCGACTACAGCTTGTTCTCTTGTATGAAAATTAATTCAAAATGGATCAAAGACCTAAATATAATACCTGAAACAATAAAATACATAGAAGAAGACATAGGTACTAAACTCATGGACCTGGGTTTTAAAGAGCATTTTATAAATTTGACTCCAAAGGCAAGAGAAGCGAAGGTAAAGATAAATGAATGGGACTACATCAGACTAAAAAGTTTTTGCTCAGCAAGAGAAACTGACAACAAAATAAACAGACAGCCAATTAAATGGGAAATGATATTTTCAAACAACAGCTCAGATAAGGACCTAATATCCAAAATATACAAAGAACTCATAAAACTCAACAACAAACAAACAAATAATCCAATAAAAAAATGAGAGGAGGACATGAACAGACACTTCTCCCAGGAAGAAATACAAATGGCCAACAGATATATGAAGAGATGCTCATCTTCATTAGTTATTAGATAAATGCAAATCAAAACTACAATGCGATAGCACCTCACACCTGTTAGATTAGCTATTATCAACAAGACAGGTAATAGCAAATGTTGGAGAGGCTGTGGAGAAAAAGGAACCCTCATTCACTCTTGGTGGGACTGTAAAGTAGTACAACCATTATGGAAGAAAGTATGGTGGTTCCTCAAAAAACTGAAAATAGAACTACCTTATGACCCAGCAATCCCTCTACTGGGTATATACCCCAAAAACTCAGAAACATTGATACATAAAGACACATGTAGCCCCATGTTCATTGCAGCATTGTTCACAGTGGCCAAGACATGGAAACAACCAAAAAACCCTTCAATAGAAGACTGGATAAAGAAGATGTGACACATATACACTATGGAATACTACTCAGCCATAAGAAATGATGACATTGGATCATTTACAACAAAATGGTGGGATCTTGATAACATTATACAGAGTGAAATAAGTAAGTCAGAAAAAACCAAGAACTACATGATTCCATACCTTGGTGGGATATAAAAAGAAGACTAAGAGACATGGACAAAAGTGTGGTGGTTACCAGGGGTGGGGGGGAAGGGGGGTGCGGGAGGGAAGGAGGGAGAGCGGTAGGGGGGAGGGGCACAAAGAAAACTAGATAGAAGGTGACGGAGGACAATCTGACTTTGGGTGATGGGTATGCAACATAATTGAATGACAAGATAACCTGGACATGTTTTATTTGAATATATGTACCCTGATTTATTGATGTCACCCCATTAACCTTAATAAAAATTTATTAAAAAAAATGAATTTGCTAAAGTGTGAACTCAAAGTGATGCCAGCTGAAGTGGTGAAACAAAACAAGACAAAAAGAAAATTTGCTATCAGGACCTCAAAGTTTAAAGAGATTAAAGAAAGACCAGGGTAACATTTGTTCTCTTTAATATAGGCCTTGAAACTTGAATTGAGAAAGACCTAATAAAATGATGGACAGCATATTTGTCCCTTGATATCTGAAGCCTATGTTAGCCCCATACCTTTTTACATACCTTCTTGGGTTTTTGCTGTTTGTCTATGGGAGGGCTTCTCAGTTTGCTTCAGAACCATAGAATGACTAGCAACAAGTGAGGCCAATAAAATGTACTAGTGACGCCTACTATCTCAGTTAAGGTTAGTTATTCACATTCCTATAGTCCAAATCCCTCCTCATTATTCCTCCTTGGAATTTTTAGTCAATTCTAGTGTGATCACTAACATACACATACAAAACTATCTTAAAGGTCAAGTGGGGCTGCCTAGTCCTCTACAGAACTTAACTGACAGTTCAAAGGTTAAACATTACAAATAAAAGTGAAGACATATGGTAGGTACTGGGAAATTGATAGTTTTAGAATCCCAACTGTGATGTGAAGGGATTTAGTAAAATGAAGAGTGCAACTGCATTTTCCTGGGGTCCTTGGCAGGAGGAAAGTCTGACGAAAGGAGTGCAGGCATTTCTGGTTGAAGCCCAAGTATGACCTAGTTCTGTGTAACCCTCTTTTTAGATGTCACCACTTCAGGGCTTTGATGATGGCTATAATCTATATTGAGCATATGTCATTAAAATGAAAGCTAAAGCCTTGAGAAACCACAATTCAGTCCACAATGGACAGACTACATTGCCTCTGACTGAACCTAAAGACCCTTCTGTAGTTTTCTAGGTCTATTATAACAGAGGCCCATTTACCGGATGGCTTCAAATAACAGAATCGATAGTCTCCAAGTTCTGGGGGGTAGGATTCTGAAATTAAGTTTTAGGTAAGTCCATGTTCTCTCTGAAGTCGAAGGGGAGTCTTTTCTTGTTTCTCCTTAGCTTCTGGTGGTTTGTTGGCACCTTTTGCATTCCTTGGCTTGCAACTGCATACTTCCAATATCTGCCTTTATTGTCATATAGCATTCTCCCTGTGTATCTCTGTCTTTACATGACCATCCTATAAGAACACCAATCATATTGGATTAGGGGCCCACCTTACTAAAGTATGACCTCATCTTATCTAATTAGTTAGAAAGAGGGACAGATAGGAACAGAAAGACAGGAAGGGGGAGAGATCAGAAGCATCAATTCTTTGTTGCGGCACCTTAGATGTTCACCGACTGCTTTCTCATATGTGCCTTAACTGGGGGACTATAACATAGCGAGTGACCCCTTGCTCAAGCCAGCAACCTTGAGTTTCAAGCCAATGACTTTTCGGCTCAAGCTAATGACCATGGGGTCACGTCTATGATCCCATGCTTAAGCCAGTGACCCTGTGCTCAAGCTGTGAGCCCCCACTCAAGCCAGATGAGCCCATGCTCAAGCCAGCAACCTTGAGGTTTTGAACCTGGGTCCTCTGTGTCCCAGTTCGATGCTCTATCCACTTTGCTACTGCCTGGTCAGGCTACAATGAACTTTTTTTCAAATAGGGTCATATTCTGAGCCACTGGGGGTTAGGACTTTAACATATCTATTTTAAAGGGACACGGTTCAACTCCTAACAACACCCAAATGGGCAACCACATTAATCACACCAGACAAAAGAAGAAAGAAACTATCCAAGTCAATATTCTGCTGCGATAGACACATGTACATAGCTGTGTGAAACAGCCTCATTTTCTCTGTAGCACTCCCTACTCCTCTTGTCCCCATAACTGACCCTTCTCCATTTAATGATGTACAAAGGAGACACACTCCCCAATGGTGATAGTGCTGAGCTTTTCTAGACTGAAAAAAGAACATCTATTGATATTTATATGGAATTATTGACCCAGACTTAATGTTTGCTGCCACTTCCAAGGACTCAGGCTTCAGGATGAAAACCTGCTATTCTGAGTGATCCCAACTGGTGGAAATAAGAAAGTATCTTTCTTCTTGTATCTGCCTTTCCAAATTGTCTGCCAAGGTCATGTCTGCCTGTGATAAGAGCCATTCACACTTCACATACCAGCCAGCTGACTGTGGCTCTGAGGTTATTAGATGATAGAGAAACTGCCAGATTATTTTTCTGTCTGGAGAAAATAGACCACTAACATCTTTCTTAGGAAAGGGCATTCATCTCCAGAACTCCCTCACATACCTCCATCACTGATGAATACTTCAAGTTTGAGGAAATGAGTAACAAACATCCAGTTTACAACACTGCTCTTCATCAGGATTTCCTCAAGGGCAACTGGCCAGCTGTACCTGAAATTGTTAGGAAGGCAGGAAAAGATATTTACATAACAGTAGTGCTTAATTTGCATATGTCTACTCAAATTATATTGGCTGTTGTCAGACAGCTTTACCAGAAAGCTAGGTAATCAGCACAATGCAGTGGAAATAGCATAGGTTCAGGGGTCAGAAAGACAGATGTTTGAATTCGGTTACCCTGAATTCTGGCAGTCAAGTTTGGAAACTCCTGAGTCTCAGTTTCCATATTTGTAAAATGTGTAAGTCAAGTTTCTCAGGCTTCGACAGCTGTGCTTTAGAGTGGTTAGGAGAGTGTGTTCTTGAAGCCCACGGTTCCTAATTCAATTCTGAGTCACAAGTCATGTTCCTTGAGCTCACCAAGCCTCAGTTCCTTCATTTTTAAAATAAGAAGAATAACAGGATCTCTCTTATAGGGTGAAAGAGGTTAATAGCAAAAATGTTTTGGCCCTCTATGAGTAAGAAAGTAGAAATTATCCTCTTGTTGATATTTGTGCACTGACTAAATGAACTTATTGAAATCATTTTAAGCTGAGTGACAGCTATGGCTCTGGATATGAATATTGATTACATTCATACATGTGGAATGCAGGTATGATGTACTACATAGAGAACTATTCCTAGACTAAACATACTGTAGAATCATTGCATTCCAGGGAGCGAATACGTATGTTTTCTCTCTGCTTCCCTTCTTTCCATTTCAGTTGTCCTCTGTCTCAGAGATGTTGAATATGGGGTATGTCCTTGGCAAAAGAGAGCATAATGACATTTGGAGTCTGTTAAACCTGTGCTGGGTAGAATTTTCTGGAGTTTAACCAAATGTCAAACATGAAATAAATACTTTATCAGACACGAACAGTCCTCCCATTTCTCCTTGCTCCCCCCACATCTCTCCCTACGTCTCCCTACTGCACAGCTAACCCAAACTCAGTTTGGCAGGGGAGATGAACAGGAGAAAGGCTGGCCTGGTCCTGGGAGGTCCAGAGGACTGTTCCAGGACCACCTAGTCTGAAACAGGCCCTAGTCCATTCAGAGAGTACTGAGGGGGTCAGGTGAAGTTTCAAACCTCAGAGTGTCTTTGTGGGGTATAACCCCTTAGAAACTGGGGTGAAGACTGGTAGACTATGTCACCTTGCCCTCTTGCCTCTGGACTCCATCTCCAGGCTGGCCTTCCTTCCAGGACTTCCTAACCTGCTTCCTTTCGCACTGCCTGGCCTGTTTTCAGCCCTTTTGCTCAGAGGCACAAATGCCTTTTGTATAGAAATTTGTAAAAAGGCAGCTCGGGTGTCACTTGTCATTATTTTAGGAAGGAGAATTCTGGCTCTCATAGAAGCTGTGGGTTTGACAGTTTCCTAGGATTTCTCACAATCACTTTTTCTTCCACAGCTAAACACTACAGTGCTCTCTTTTCTGCCTCCCTGTTACAGTCATTAGGAGCTATGTTGTCACAGTTGCTTTTTCTATTTTTGATATTTGCTTAGGCTAAAATATCAGACTTGTTCTGGCATGGAGTTGGCCCAAATTAGAGAGAAAGGCAACAGAGTGGCCAGGAATTCGATCCCAAATCTTTAAAACTCTGCTAATCTGCCAAGTTTAATATTTCTATGGGAGTGAATGAGCAGGCTTAAGACTGGTGAGTTTAGGAAGAAAGTTAATTTCCACCTCTTGATCTATGATCAGACTTCATTTGTTTAATGTGTCTAATTTAACTAATGGCTACGGAGCACCTACTATGTGCCAATTCCATACTAGGTGCTAGGGATATAGGTTGGACAAGACATTATCCCTCTGCCCAGGACTGATCACTCCTTAGACACTGAATTGAGAACATGCCAATTTAACCATAAAACATGGCCATTCCTACATCATGCTCAAACTGCTTGACATGCTGCATCCTGAGCACTGAGCACATGCAACTTACAACATGCCCTTCACAGTGATCTGCTAGCCCTTCCAAGGTAGGAAAAAGACATCCTGGGATTTCCCAGCATCTAGGACCATACATGTATGATAACCCCCTTATACCAGTGGTAGCACTTTTGAGTTTGTAAAACATTCTGATTACCCCAATAATATGGTCAGGACATATGCTACTATCTTTTCTATTGATAACAACACTGAGGCTCAGAGGTCATATGGCTCTCCCAAGGTCAGGCCACAAGGAAAGAAGTGACAAAGCCAGGCCTACAGCTAAGATTCTGACAATTTCTCCCCTTTTTCTCAATGCAATTTATTTGAACCCAATAATCTAATAATAGTAATCTAGAACTACTGATATTCTCATATGTGTTTATGATGGCTAGAGAGAGGAAAACACTCTTTTAATCAACAACTTTCTATTGATACACTAAAAATAACATCTTTACCTCAAACTCACTTTTCAGAACAAGACAAGAAATAATATTTTTAAAAAAAGAAGAAAAGAAACGAAGTGTGAGAGGATATAACTTGGTGGTTAAGAATTAACTTTGGGTGAGTTGATGAATTTACTAAACATCCATGTCTTTACCTGTCAAATAGGAGTAATATTAATACCTATTTTATATATAGTAAATATTCAACAAACAGTAGCTATAATTGTTGCTATCAATATTATAATTGTAATTTTACTACACAAAATAAAATCTTAAGCAGCTCTGGCTACTGAAATAGTTCTCGAGTCTTCTGGAAAATGCTAAGCCGAGCCTGAAGTGCCCGTCCAGGGCCTGTTCATGGTTCTTTCTGCTTTGGAAAGATGTTTTCCCAGAAAGGTATTGCTTTTGAGGAATTTAAGAGAGAAGAGGAAGGTGGAGGTGAGGAAAGGAAAAAAAAATTGGTGATAGCTTTTCTCAATCAGGTTAATTTCCTTTTAAAGACACTATTGTCTAATGATATGTTAGCATAATGCCGTGTTTGGATATATTTTTTGCAAAAGAAAATGGGTACCTTTCTGCAGGTGCAGATGCTGAGGTAGAGGCTGTAAACTGGCTGAGCAGGAAACTGATTTGAGGAGAGTGTCAAGAGCTGGGCCAGAAGTTCAATCTCAGTCTGGTTCAAGATTCAAAAGATTATAAGCACCCCCATATTCACTGCAGCATTATTCACAATAGCCAAGATGTGGAAGCAGCCCAAGTGCCCATGAGTGGATAAAAAAGCTGCAGTACATACACAATGGAATACTACATGGCCATAAAAAAGAACAAAATCTTACCTTCTGTGACAGTGTAGATGAACCTAAAGGGTGTTGTAAGTGACATAAGTCATACAGACAGAGACAAACACCATATGGTTTCACTTATATGTGGAACCTAGAGAATAATATAAACAAATAAAACAGACTCATAAGTACAGAGAACAGACTGATGGTTGACAGAGGGGAGGTGGAAGGGTGGGGCTGGGTGAAGGGATTGAGAAGTACAGACTGGTAGTTGCAAAATAGTCACAGGTATGTAAAGTATAGGAAAGGAAATATAGTTAATAATATTGTAATAACTATGCATAGCACCAGGTGGGCACTGGAAATATTGGGGGAAACATTTTGTAAAGTATGTGATTATCTAACCACTATGCTATACATCTGAAACTAATACAGAATGCTATTGAATGTAAATTGCAATTGGAGAAAAAAAGATTTCCCAGGATACATGCCTTAAATACAGACACTAAATAATAGTACCAGGTATTTACATTGAACATAACTCATTAACTTCTGTGGGACCTATAACTTAATAAGCCACAAGCATATACCCCAGAGGCAGGCAAGGCTATATGGAAAAATATTCCAATGCCTCTGAAATTATTTTAGATTGTACAACTGAAATGTCAAAATGCTACAGACCATTTAAAAAAATTTTTTTATTGAATTTTTTAGGAAATAGTACAAACAGACTCAGAGATAAAGATAACAGACTGACAGCTGTCAGAAGGGATGGGGGCTATAGACCTTTTTAAAAACAATTACTAAATTGTTTATGAATAGAGTCTGGATAAGCTATTTTTCATAGTTTCTTCTAATTAAAGGATCCAAACAAAGTGAAAGGATTTTGATTCTTCTAACAGGCATTTTGACCTGCACTGTGTGGAAGGGATAGAGAAACTGGTTTTGAAAGGATCGGATGAAGAGCATTCTCACGCCGAGAGTATTTACATGCCACAGTTATGTTCTGGTTTGGTCCAACAGTCCTTTCTCAAGGAGCCACTGACAGTATCAGAGGGTCAAAGTTTATTTTGGATTGAATAAAAATAAGGCATGTGAGAAGCTTACACATATAACCTTTTTTTTTTTTTTTTTTTTAATGCGGGAACCACAGTCTTTTCCATTTCCTTTTAAAACTGAAGACTGGGAAACTCATCAAGGAGACAAATTCATTCATTTTAAACGTTATGTAACTCAGGATTGTGTGATCAGGAAATGAAATGGAAAAGCCATTTCTGCCATCAGGCTTGTAGCAGTCTGTGGTGGAGTTTTACTATTTACTCTGCGTCGTTGAGGATCTTTAGCCTCGTGTGGCTTCACATTCAAAAACTTTGACCTGACCATTTGTACTTGCTGCACCATATCTGGATTTCTGCAAGGCTGTTTTATAATCATCTGGAGAAATTCATGGCCTTCATCATCTACAGAAAGTGGTCTAATCACTGGCATAAATTATTCAGTGCTTGCAAAACTATACATTTTCAATTATGCTAAAATACTTTCTAAAGGAATCAAATATATCTGTTTTCCTGTTTCCTTTTCACATCCATCATGTACAGAATCTAGGGACTTCCAGAAGTATTTTTCATGCCATACAAAGAAGTTATTATGTGAAGAGGCATCCAGTCCAATTAGCGCTAATGCCATTAAATTAGGCAGATATTTCTTTTGTGCCATATTGTACATGCACTCTGGTATAATGACAGATGCTTCATTTATAAGTTGATGTGTTCTTTATTTGATTTCAGTTACACTTTCCTGACTAAACTGTACAAAAGTCATGCTCTTTCCCCATTATTTCTTATGTTTCCTGTTGACTCTGCTCCTCCAACCTCCTTTGTGAGGGATGAAAGTCAAAATGCATACATGTAGAATACAACACTGTTCCAATCTGTTTGAGTTCTTAAGTGAAAACATTCACTCCAGAGTTCACCATAAAGTGAAGCAAAATCCCCAAATAAGCTTTGGCAATGTAGTCATCAGGAAATTCCTATGGAAGAAAGTCTAATATCTGTGCTGATGAATGAGACACAGGCCTTTTCAGAGAATTTGAAGCAGGATTCCTGGAATACAGTAAGTGGTTAATATATGTTTTTCATATTGAATAATTTTTTTGTGGCAAGAACATTTAACATGAGTTCTATGCTCTTGAGAAATTTTCAGGGCACAGTACAGAATTGTTAACTACTGACACAGTGTTGTACACAATGATCTAGCAGATCTCTAGAACTTATCTTACGAAACTGAAACTTTTGTTAAACTAAACTATCGGTGTCACCTGGGAGATCTGACTGGTTACTACAGAGAAAGAAGGTTTTGGGGAAATGAAATGCTTATAAAATGGGGGACATTACAGCATAAGGATGTTGGCATCATTCCATGGGTTCGCTTTGAAGACAAGAAAAAAAGATAATTGGAAGAGAGAGAATTTAAAAAAGGTTCTCATCTGATGATGAATGTGGACAAAACATATACAGAGATTTGGGTTATAAGTAGCTTTTTTATCTTTCCTTTAAAGTATTATATTCTTGAGCCCTGGCCGGTTGGCTCAGTGGTAGAGCATTGGCCTGGTGTGCAGAAGTCCCGGGTTCAACTCCCGGCCAGGGCACACAGGAGAGGCGCCCATCTGCTTCTCCACCCCTCTCCCTATCCTTCCTCTCTGTCTCTCTCTTCCCCTCCTGCAGCCAAGGCTCCATTGGAGCAAAAGATGGCCCGGGCGCTGGGGATGGCTCCATGGCCTCTGCCCCAGGTGCTAGAGTGGCTCTGGTCGCAACAGAGCAATGCCCTGGATGGGCAGAGCATCGCCCATGGTGGGCGTGCTGGGTGGATCCCAGTCGGGCACATGCGGGAGTCTGACTGCCTCCCGTTTCCAGCTTCAGAAAAATACAAAAAATAAAATAAAAATAAAAATAAAGTATTACATTCTTTCAGGAGTTAGCACTTAATACTCTGAATAAGATAAATATTATTATCAGCTCCAACAAGGTGTGCTATTCATTCAAAGAGGAATGATCACTATGACAATAATATGAAAGTGTTTTTCATTCTGTGTTATAGATAGATATATGATTCATCCATGCTAATCTGTGTAGCTATGTTTTTTCATATTCATTAGTAGGTCATATTACACTGTGTGAACATAGCAAGTTTATTTTTACTACTAATGATGGACATTTGAATTGTTTTGAATTTTTGTTTGTTATGAATAATACTGTTAATGAACACTCATAAACATGTTTTATGGTGCATAGGTGCATGCATTTCTGTTGGGTATATACCCAGGAGTGGAATTGTAAGGTCATAAACTTTCAACTATTCAACTTTAATGTTACAAAGTTTTCTTGAGTGGTTCTACCAATTTATGTTTCCACTAGTAGTGATTATTGTTTCCTAACCTTGCCAGAACTTTGTATTATCAGTCTTTTACATTTTACTTATTCTTCTGGGTATTTAGAGACATTTCACTGTTTTGAATTTGCATTTTGCCTAGTGAATAATGAAATTAAGTACTTTTTATTTGTTTATTGGCCATATGCATGTCCTTTTTCTGAAGTGCTTGTTCAAGTTTGATACCTTGACGTTTTCTTATTAATTTATAAGATTATCTGTACATTCTGAATATGAACCCCTTGTCAGTTATAGATGATATACACATCTTCTTCAACCAATGGCTTGCTTTTCGCTTTCTTAATGATGACTTTTGATGAACAAAAATTATTATCCGGGTAGTCAGTATCAGTCTTTCCCTTTATAGTTAGTTTTTCTAATTTTTTGTACCCTAATTAAGAAATCTTTTCTTACCCCAAGGTCATGAAGATAATCATTCTATATTATTTTCTAAAAATTTTCTTGTTTTGCTTTTTGCACTAGATTACAATCCACTGGAATTTATTTTGTTTATGTGGTGTGAGACATAAATTTTATTATTTTTTCATATCAATATTAACCCAGCATCTTTTATTGAAAAGATTATCATTAAATCACTGTTTCATCAAGTGTCCATATGAGTAGGTCTGTTTCTCAATTTTCTATCTTGTTCCATGGGTCAGTTCATCTATCCTTGAGCTATAGCTATTACTACATCGTCTCATTTGCTGTAGTTTCATAACAGCTTTTCATAACTGTGAGAGTGAGTCTTCTTCACACCTTGTATGTTCCCATAGTGTCTTAATCATCTTAGTCACTTTCATCTCCATGTACATTTTAGAATTAGCTTGTTTATTTCTATCACATACACTAATAAAAGCCCTGAAAATTTTGAGATTGCATTGATTCTTTAGTTTCTCTTGATAAAAGGTATTATTTTTAAATTAGTCTTCTAATTGCTAAACATAGTAAATGATTTAATTATTTCCGTGCACACGTGTGTATATGTAGAGTCATGCACAACTTTTGTTATATTTGTTCCTAGGTATTTGATTTTTTGTGTTTGCTATTGTGCATAAATTTTTTAATTTTCATTATCTGTTTGTTGCTGGAATATAAAATTAATTAATTTTTAAACTACTACTTTGTATATGATGACCTTAATAAGCTCACTTACTATTTCTAAAACTTTATCAATAGATTAAAATATTTTTCCTATATAAACAATAATATTATCTATGAATAATAAATTTTTTTTAGTAAGAGAGAGAGAGAGCGATAGACAGAGACAATCAGACAGGAAGGAAGAGAGATCAAGTCTTTGTTGCGGTTCCTTAGTTGTTCATTGATTGCTTTCTCATATGTGCCTTGGCCAGGGGGCTTCAGCAGAGTAAGTGACCCCTTGCTTAGGCCAGTGACCTTGGACTCAAGCCAGTGACTATGGGGTCATGTCTATTATCCCACACTCAAGCTGGTGACCCTGCACTCAAACTGGTGAGCTTGTGCTCAGGCCAGTGACCTTGAGGTTTTGAACCTGGGTCCTCAGAATCCCAGGCCAACATTCTATCCATTGTGCTACCTCCTGGTCAGGCTATAAATAATTAATTTCATTTCTTTCTTTTCAATTATATACTTTTAATTTTTTTCTTGTTTTATTTAGCTGATTGGAAATGCCATACCATGTCTAGTAGCAGTGGAACATATACTTGTCTCCTTGCCAATATCAGAGAAAACAATTTCAACAGGTTATCATTAAGTCTGATGTTTTCAATAGGGTTTTGTTTTATAGATAGCCTTTTATCAAACTAAGACAGTTTCTGTTTCTAGTTTATTAAGGTTATTTGTCATGAATAGATATTAAACATAAAAAATTTTCTAATGTTACAGAAACATACAGGTTTGAAGTTTTGGGGGTTTTTTTGGTCTTTTATTCTAGTAATGTGGTACATTATGTTGATAGATTTTTTTTTTTTTTTGTATTTTTCTGAAGTTGGAAACGGGGAGGTAGTCAGACAGACTCCCACATGCACCCTACAGGGATCCACCCGGCATGCCCACCAGGGGGCGATGCTCTGCCCATCTAGGGTGTTGCTCTGCTGCAACCAGAGCCACTCTAGTGCCTGAGGCAGAGGCCATGGAGCCATCCTCAGCACCCGGGCCAACTTTGCTCCAATGGAGCCTTGGCTGCAGGAGGGGAAGAGAGAGACAGAGAGGAAGGAGAGGGGGAGGAGTGGAGAAGCAGATGGGCGCTTCTCCTGTGTACCCTGGCCTGGAATCGAACCTGAGACTCCTACACACCAGGCCGACGCTCTACCACTGAGCGAACCAGCCAGGGCCATGTTGATAGATTTTTGAATGGTAAATTGATCTTGCAATTCTTCAAATCTAACTTTGTCATGATGTGTAATTTTTTTCATAGGCTATTGGATTCTGTTTACTAGCATGTATTTTGTTTAGGATTTTTTTTTAAATCTAAATCATGAGTGAAATTGACCTGTGATTTATTATTATTATTTTTTTTACTGTCACTATCAGGTTTTGGTGGCAAGTTCATATAGGCCTCCCAGAAGACTGTTCTCAAGCTCCTTCTGGCTTGAAGAAGTAAGCTATCATAGAGAAAATGGTCCAATTATCAAGGAGTTATAGAAAGACTGTAGGTATTGATATTGGCCACAGCAAGAAGCTGAAGTTTCAGGCCAACAATGCCAAGAAATTAATTCTTCTAACAACCTGTGGGTCTTGGGCATAGATTGGGTCCAGAATTAAAAGAAGTCCTAGGTAAAAAGGGACCCAAATCCACACTCTCTGAATTTGTTTCCTCCAGATATTAGCCCTCTAATTCTTCACAACCTGTTTGCTCTCTAACGTATTCAAGCAATATTTTAAAGTATGTTTTATCTAGTTTCCTAGTTGCTATCACTATGAGTGGTCAGTCCAAGTAATCTAGTTTGTCATTGCGGAGAGAAAAGTTCCCTATCAGTAACTTCTTATTTTTAAACTAACGTATAGTCAATACTTATTTTATTCTTACCACCAATTAAGTACGCTGTGTGCTTTATCTCATTTAATTTTACAACCTCTTTAGAACTAAATACTATTATTATTCCATTTTTCAGTTGATGATCCAAAGTTTAGAGATTCGATAGCTTGCCCAAGGTCACACAGCAGTAAGTAGAGGTCAACTCAGGGCTGTCTGACTCCAAAGCCTAGGATTTAAAACACTGAGCTATGGTATTCCCACCATTAAACTTCATAGCCTAGAAACAAAGCACCCTGTAAGGACAGTCTTAGTTATTAGTCTCTTAAGACCATTTTGAAGAGGAAGGAGAGAACAGAGATATTTTCTTTATTTGATTAAATGACTATGAGACAGGGCCAGCAACAGCACTCAAGTTTGGGCTCAAAGTACCACATTTATCCTTCCCTGTTAGCCAAACAAGAACTATGATAGATGTAAAGTTAAAAGATTTAAATAGGGAGAATAAAGTGCCATGCTAAACTACCTTTATATGCTTTGTGGTATAAATTAACTCACAATTCAAGAACTTGAGTTTCCTCCTTCTGTGGTAAGAATCTGTCAGTTCACATAAAATTATGGACTGTGACCGGATGTTATAGAGGCAGACAAGCAGAATGTGTCTCACTGATGCATCTGGACAGGAAACCTTAAATATGGTTTTCTTTTCTTAAAAAAAGAAATCCCAGCCACAGATGTTTTTATTTTCCTTCCCAGCATTTGGTATAGGAAAGCACAGGGCATGTTATCACAGGTAGCACTGCACAAGACTGTGGGAGCACATCTGAAAGATTTGAGGGGCCCCAAAGTTCTTTTAGTGATGAGATTCAGATATTTTCATCTCAGCTACTTTTCTAAATTACAAATATTTGCACTCTTTGAGGTTATAAGATGAAACAAGTGGTCTTAAATGTTCTTGAAATTTCTGAAAAGTCATTCCTCTTCCACTAATAGTTCATATTTTCCTATCAGCAGTATTTTATTACTGAGACCATGAAGATAGACCGCTGGACTCTTACTCTCTGTGGACTATTACTTTTATTTTACCACCTTGAATTTTTCAAATATAATAGCTAGTCTTCAAAGAAGTCAGAACTCTTTCTAAGATGATAAGCATCCTTCCTTACTAGGTGTTGGTGAAGTTAGTAAAGGATAAAGAGCTGGTGACTCTTAATTGATTCTTCCTTGTATACTGAGGCAGTAAATGCTGACTCTCTCTACATAGACAACTGTGGAGTAACAGAAATTGTCTTTTGGTGTTCCAGGCTCTTGTTGTATTTGCTCTTTTATCTATTTATTCTCTTTCTTATTTGGCTGTAACCAAATATATATAATTTGCCAAAGTAAATTTCCACTTAGTAATATTTGATCATGGTCAAGTTGTGAAGTCTAGATAAGACTGCAGCACTAGTAAATAAATGGGTATAGATACATAACCACACAATAGAAATCTTTTTTCTTTCTTGTTGATCTAGATTCTTCTGTGAGGAACAGCACATTAACTCATCAATACTCTAGAAGAGTTGCTTTTATTGAATTGAGCATTGGTAGAATCAGGTCTAGACTGAGGCAAGTGGTGCCCTAGGTAAGACAACAATGGGACACTTCATCAAAACAATATTGTAAAAGTATTTTTCAATACTTACTTAGTGGAGATGGTGAAAAAAAATGTTCCTAATAATTGAAATAGAATAGGAATGATTTTATGTTTAAAATAAGGAATTTGAAATGTGCACTTATTACATGAAATTTTTGAAAGTACACAACTTCTTAGGAGGTATGCAAAATTTTTTAAAACGTAAATAAAATAAATTATCTTTCCCCGGTAAAGGCATCGAGTTCATGAATTATTCAGACTCAAAATTTCTGTTTCTAGTGCCTGAGAGATGGCTGGTCTCAGTTATAATTGTGCTAAAAACTTACGCATGTGTACCGCCCCCCCCCCAAAAAAAAAGAAAAGAAAAAGTATTTAACTACATTAGAGATAAGGTGTTGTTTTCTTCCATTTTGACCCAAGGGCACAATTTTCTTCAGTAGATTCCCATTTAGTAAATTCAACTTCTGTTTTACCAGATATGTATAGAATTATATATAAAAATCTGAGTCAGCTAGCACTGGGTTTCCAATTTATCAAAGACAACATTTTAATAATCCTTATAAACTAGCAACCCTGGAAAATGCCTAGCAGGCTGGCCCCTTACTTCAGCTCTTGGTGTGATGTTATCAGCTATACTGGGACCTGAATTACTTATCTTTGTGAGGAATTTTAAAATGATAATAATCTGTGTCATCTTTATAGGGACATGGAGCAATTCCATTTTAGTTTTAATTCTGGGAATTACTTCTGAGCAATTGGTCTGTTTTTACTTTTTGAACAGTACATATTGGGAAGCTGATTAGATTTCTCTTTTAGTATTTGTTAACCAAAACCTTGCGCCAGATTAATAACCTGCTCATAGAAAACTCATAGGCCTTTTTGGGTAGAAAGAAACCTTTTTAAAATTAACCTTGTTCCTGGCTTCACTTTATGTTCTACCATTGTTGCTTTCTTTCCCACTTTGACTTAGCTATCTTGCTTTATTTTAGGGATCCTCATAAGCTTCCCTTAATCCTTTCTGGAATGAGAAGAGGCACATATAAATGTCACCACAGTTTCTAACTTAGTAAAGATCTTTTTCATTAGATTTGCAGACAGAGAACAGATTTCTGAAAGAATGGAACATTATTTTGTGAGAGTTGGAAGAAGGCTTCCAGGGAAAGGGGAGCAACACTTTGGGCTTCTGCTCAGCAGAAAAAAGGGGGCTCACTAAGCAGAGGGAGAAGGACTCTGAAGTTGAAGCTGGCACAGCACAGATGACATCTTGACCTGCTTCACAGTTCTGCAGAGTGTGGGCCCTTGGAGACACAGAGCATTCAAATCAGTTATTGCTGGAAATGCTCATGGAAAATTGTTGCATGCCTCAATTCTAGTAGCGTCTACTCTTCTATTCATTTCCACTATTCTCCAAGACATACACCTGGGGTTAATTATTCTGAATAACTAACATAACTGGCTTACAATCTTCTCTGATGTTTCCCTTTCCTCAGACAGACTGATCACTACCTGTTCTGTCTCCCAGCTGAGAGCAGACTGAACCTGGTATGGAGAAGGGGCTCAGAGGTGCTAGCTGTACTGTTCATCGTTTAAAAATTGTGTGAGCCAACAGTCTGATTCTGTCATAGCTCTGCTAGTCCACAGAGCAGAGAAAACTGACCTGCAGGGAGAGGTCAAAATAAAGCAGGGCACCTTGAGGAGCCAGTATGGATACTGATCTTCCAGACCTAGGCTTCCTGATTCCTATCCCTGAGGAAGTCAGCTCTGGTTCCTGACTCTTGTTTCCTTGTCAGTATTCTCCTCCTACTGTGGCTGAAGTAGCTCTGCTAGCTGTGTGTCACTCAGAAGGGAATGATCCCTAACTAAGAGACGAGGCCCAAAATATGTATCCAGTGTAAGTCACTGAGGATATGCTTAGAGATTTAAATATAACACTCATCCATTCAACAGATACTTGTTGAGGGCTACTATGTTAACCCTCTCTCAGAAGAAGCCACTGAATCACATACAGTCATCCCTTAGTATTCATGGGGGTTCAAGAACCCCTGTGGACACCAAAATCTGCACGTGCTCATTTCTTATATAAAATGACAGAGTATTTGCACATACTTTGAAGCATTTCTAGATGACTTATAATATCTAGTATAATATAAATACTATATAAATATTTGTTATATTCTATTGTGTTGGAAACAATGACAAAAAAAATGTCTGTACATGTTTAGTACAGACACAACCATTGTAGGCCTAACTACACAGTACACATCAGCAACAATGTAATATTTTTTTGCAAATATTTTTGATTACCAGTTGGGTGGATCCACAGATGCAGAGCTATGGATATGGAGGGCCAACTGTATATCAAGTTGCTTACTGTCTGTTAGAGGATAAATCATAAAGTTAGCTAAATAGCAATGTGGGAAAATGTTCACTGGCACAGAAAACGTAATAAATCATCAAGTAAATAAAGGAATTTATAAAACAGTATTATGACATATTTCTAAAACCATATGTGTATATATGTGTATACATACATATATATATAAAAACATGTATTTTTCTTTATCTCTTTATAGTCTCTCTATATGTGTACAGATTAATGGACAAAATGAAAGTAAGGAGTTGAAGGATAACAAAATGTTAAAAGTGGTTATCATTCTGGTGAAATAATTATAAGTAGTTTTCATTGCCCAACTTTTTACTATTTGCATGCACTGTATTATTTTCAATAAAAGCTATAAATTGCCTAGAATGTACTTTGGTAAGTTCTTCAAATAATGTAGAATAATATGTATATCTCAACAATCTGTCTACATACATGCATCTTTATAAACTATAGTAAAAAATGAAATAGATAATGAATTAACATTCAAATCTATATCCAATAAGAGAATGGGTGTTGGGAAACTGTGGAGAAATGGTAATGTAACATGTTTTTCAATGTAACATTTTTCCAAATAAATGATATTATTAACAAATGTAGATAAATTGTTTTTGTTGTATTATTCAACAAATATTTACTGATTTCCCCCCCAAAAATTTTAGGTCCTATTTTAGGCTTTAGACTTTTAGAGGTACATCAGTGAATAAAATTGACAAATATTTCCCTGCTCTTGTGAAACTTACATTCTTTTAGTGGGGGTAATTTTAGGAAAATGCTATTTGCTACAGTGTGGGAAGTGTCACCTTTAAATGTCAGGTCTGTTGCATCCCTGTATATATTCCTATGTGTAAACCACAGTGATGCTCAGGCACATGAAACACAAGGCCATCACGACAGAATTCTTGTACTGTTCTCTCTTTCGTAGGAAACATACAAATAAATAAAGGGGCAAATGCATACAAAAGGTTCAAATAGGAGGAAGTACAGGAGCAAAGTCTGACCCTCCTTGGGCTTTACTTTGGGGTAGGTGATAGCCAGGAAGACTTGTTGCTACTTGGAGGCAGCATCTGAGCCGAGGCCTGAAAGATAATACGTAGTTATCCAAGTGAAGAGGCTGGAAAAAGGGCATTTCAGGAAGGAAAGCAAGGGGAAACAGGACATGAGTCAGAGAATGAAAGTGGCTTTGTTTAGCTGAAGCTTAGTCTGCAAAGCTGAGAGTGCAAGAAGTGAGATAAGAGGAGCAAGCAGAAGCCACTTGCTCTTTAAAAGGGAATGTTATCTGGCCCTGGCCAGTTGGCTCAGTGGTAGAGTGTCAGCCCAGTGTGTGGATGTCCTGGTTCGATTCCCGGTCAGGGCACACAGGAGAAGCACCCATGTGCTTCTCCACCCTTCCCCCCTCTCCTTTCTCTCTATCTCTCTCTTCCCCTCCCATAGCCAAGGAAGGCTCCATTGGAGCAGGTTGGCCCGGGCATTGAGGGTGGCTCCATGGCCACCACCTCAGGCAGTAGAATGGCTCCCATTGCAACCAAGCAAGGCCCCAAATGGGCAGAGCATCGCCCCCTAGTGGGCATGCTGAGTAGATCCTGGTCGGGCACATGTGGGAGTCTGTCTCTGCCTTCCTGCTGCTCACTTCAGAAAAATACAAAAAAAAAAGTTGAAATGTTTTTTATTATTATTTTTTTTTGTACTTTTCTGAAGCTGGAAACGGGGAGAGACAGTCAGACAGACTCCCGCATGCGCCCGACCGGGATTCACCCGGCACACCCACCAGGGGCGACGTTCTGCCCACCAGGGGGCAATGCTCTGCCCCTCTGGGGCATCACTCTGCCACGACCAGAGCCACTCCAGCGCCTGAGGCAGAGGCCAAGGAGCCATCCCCAGCGCCTGGGCCATCTTTGCTCCAATGGAGCCTTGGCTGCGGGAGGGGAAGAGAGAGACAGAGAGGAAGGAGGGGGTGGGGGTGGAGAAGCAAATGGGTGCTTCTCCTATGTGCCCTGGCCGGAAATCGAACCCGGGTCCCCCGCACGCCAGGCCGACACTCTACTGCTGAGCCAACCGGCCAGGGCCTGGAAATATTTTTTAATAGTCAGGGGTGTGCCTGGCCTAGGAAGCCAGACTGCCACCTTTTAGTTACATGACTCAGGGAAAGTACCTAACAGTTCTGTGGGTCAGTTTCCTCACCTGTAAAATAGAGTAATGGTACATAACTCATGTGGCTATTGTAAGCATGCAAGAAAATTGTCATTTCTTTCAGGAGATAATTTGGTGAAAGTCACGCCTTATTTCATCAATTGATGATTATCTAATTCATTTTATTAGTTGAATGTATATGTTGCTCATAAAAATGTTACATCATCTGTGACTGTGGTTTTGTTCTGAGAGATTAGGTAAACTAACAACTCTGTGACTGGAACCTAGTTAGTGGAAATTACCTGTGGTCCAGTGGGTATAGGAGTTAATCAATCATGTTCCCTGACAAGTACACAGGTTGCAGTCATTCTCTTCAATGTGGTAATGTGTATTTTAGATTGCATGTGGCTTTAATATTTTTTCTTTTTCATTCTAAATAAATATCTGGAAGTGGTCTGTTCTATGTATTTTGCTGATGAAACATAAAAATGTAAATAATTGCTTTTAATAAAAGCTGAGAATACCCTTTAACATGGTTTACACAAAGAAAATGTGTATGAGTGATACAGGAACGTGGTCAAAGCGAAGTCATTCTTGCCCACGGTCTTACGAGTTGGTCTTGTTTCTTACACGTTGGCTAGTTTTCTTTACAGAAAGCCACCTATCTCTCTGTTTGCAGCAGGTACCAAGAATTGACCTCCAACATCCACTTTCCCTTTGAGTTTTAGCTGAGCATGTGGCTACCCAGTTAGAAACTATATTTTCCAGTCTGCTTTCAGCTAAGTGTGGGCATAGACTAAGTTCTGGTCTATGAGAAGAGAGTGAAAGGCGTGTGTGCAATTTTCAAGTCATGCCCTCAAAAAGACACTGTTTTTCCTCTATTTCCTCTGGGAATGGATGTGGTTTTAAAAGCCAGCTTTGACCAGTAAATGATGGCTATACCCCAGGAGATATGGAAGCAATAAAATAGAAGAAACCTTGTTTCCTAGACAACCTAAGTAGCAGAGTCATTACCCTATCCCACCCCCAAGTCACCTAACAGCTTAGATTTGTACATGAGAAATAAACTTCTGCTTTGTCTAGCTATTGTCATGTTGACTTTGTTGAAGGAGTCCTAATCAACAAATCAACCCCAAATAATAAAGTTCAAAATGGGGGGGGGGCGGTGTTTTTTGTGTTTTGTTTTTTTTTATACTGAGATGTAGGCATGAAGCAAAGATCACATCTCTTGTGCAGAAAAAATGTTGGAGCAGGGTGACCAGTGAGCCCCCATCAGTGAGTACTTGTTGCATCCACCGGGTATGAGAACAAACGTCGGAGACTTTCACGAGTTTAGATGTTACTTTATTGGCCAGTTTAACCTGCACAGGGGTAAACTCCCAAGATGTCCGGAGACAATGTGCTCACAAGGAGCTGCAAACGGGAGTCGCGCCTGGTGCTTACAGCTAGGTCCTTATATATCCTAAGTGAGCAAGCATTATACAGAAGCAGATGTGGCAGTTAGCTATTCGCTAGGGAGGTCGCACGCAGCATAGCAACAGGGGCTGGTATAGCAACAGGGGCCAGGTTAGCTTAGTGGTGAATTTCAAACATAAACTTCTGATAAGGGTCTCTGACCTTCTTTGTTCTCAGCCTCACAGGGGCCCTATCAGCACTCCCTGTTCCTGCCAGAACTCCCTGTTCCTGCTTTCAATAGTTACACTCTTTCAATAGTTATACTCTGGCAGCCAGCCACAGCACATCTCCCTGAATCTAACATTCCCCCATCTCTTTTGGGCATAAATCACACCCTTGATTCTTCATCAGTGGAGAGACTGGTGTAAGGTTGGGACAGAACCATTAACTTTACCACATCTATCCTCTCTTTTACGAATGCAAGGAGCTTATTAAGGATTATTGGTCCAAAGGTAAGAGCCAATAATAATAATAGGAGGGGTCCAGCAATTGCGGATATGAAGGTAGTTAATCAAGGAGAAGTCTTGAACATAGAGGCATACCAGCTAGGGCTGTCTTCTTCTAGGTTCCTATTCTTTAATCTGTTTGCAAGTATCTTGATATTCTCTCTAATTACTCTGGAGTGGTTAGCGTAAAAACAACATTCTTCTCTTAAAGCAGCACACAGTCCTCCTTGCTCAAGGAGGAGGAGGTTTAGCCCTCTCCTATTCTGAAGGGCTACCTCAGCTAGGGAGTCTATTTGCTTCTCGAGATATATTATCTGGTGTTGGAGAAGTGCAATATCTTTGAAGAATGTCTTGGATAGCTGTCTGAGGGTGAGTTCCCCTTGAATGAGGGATGCTGTCCCTACTGCTGCTGACCCTGCAATTCCTATGGTAGCTATGATAGGGATAAGGAGTGGAGCTCATTTTGCCTGCCTCGGGGGAGTAACAAGGAATTCGGGGTTTCCCCCATACAGATATACCTGTGGAATAATATAAGCACTTATACAAAGTTCAGGATGAGTGGGACTATACACTTGAAGATACCTTGAGTGCACACAAACCATAGTCCTTCAGGTGCCTTTGTTACTTTGGGGCCCTCTAGGGTGACAGGTAGGGTTTCTTGGTTAAGGCAATAGTCACTGTAATTGGAATTACCTAAGGTGAAATTTGCCAGGAGGTAGCAGGCTCTTTTCCTAGGTGTTATTCTGTGCTATAACTGTGCTATCTGCTGTCCTGATTAAAACCCATTCCTGCAACTCTAGTCCCTTACTGGGTAAACAATAAAAAGTCATTAATCCTAAGTGGAGGAGAAGGTGAGCTTTAGAGGCTCTCTAGGGGTCTTTTTGACTTGCCATCTCTGAGGTCCTTCATCGGGTGGTTGGGCCGGCTTCACGTTGGAGAGGTGGGTCCAGTAGGGCTTTTCAGCTACCTTAATAGCTGTGGGTGTACTCAGGATCACCTGGAATGGTCCGTTCCACCACGGCTCAAGGTTGCCCCATCTGTGGTTGAGAATCCACACCCACTGTCCAGGCTCTGGTGGCTCCGGTAGTCGGGGGCTGTGTTTCGCATTTGATTGGGCTGATCTCTGGAGGGCCTGTACCTTGCTTCTGATGTGTTGCAGGGCCTGCAAGGACTTGAGGAAATTATGATTAGAAATCTCTAGTTCCCCTCTGGTCAATTGAGGTACAAGGGGCACAGGTTGCCCAAATAAGATTTCATAAGGGGTCCATTTATTGAGATAGGGGGTACATCTGATTCTAAAAAGGGCGAAAGGGAGGAGCTCAACCCAGTTTTCGCCAGCCTCCCCTTCAGAGTCCTGTTCATTCTTTCTACCTGTCCTGAACTTTGGGGCCTATAAATGCAATGCAATTTCCAATTAAAACCTAACTTAGTGGCTAATTCTTGGGATATCCTGGATATGAATGCAGGTCCATTGTCTGATCCTAGGGCTAGGGGAATGCCATATCTAGGTATGATTTCCCTTAATAAGACTTTGCAGACTGTGGAAGCAGCCTCTCCTCACGTGGGAAATGCTTCCACCTATCCTGAGAAGGTGTCTACTAATACTAATAGATACTTATAACCTGACTTTCCAGGGGTCATCTCTGTTAAATCTATTTCCTACAGTTCTCCCAGAGCCTTTCCCCGATACCTCACAAAGGGGGGTAGCTTCTTATTCTGCGCATTTACTCTGGCACAGATGCTGCACCTCGAGACAATGGAGTGGACAATATCCCTGATGTTGGGCCCTATATAATACTTCCTGATAAGTTGTTCTAGCTTGTTTTGTCCTAGATGGTTACTAGTATGAATATCTCCTACTATTCCTCTTACTATTCCCTGGGGTAAATAGAGCCGGGAGTCAGAAAGCTCTATCCATCCCTGTTGATTTTTCTTCCCTTTCAACTGCATCCCTTCCTGCTCTTCTTCTGGTGAATATCTAGGATCCAGAGGTAGCGTTGGCTTAGGCAGCAATGGCAGAAGGCTTTCTTGTGGCCCAGTGGCTGCCTCTCTTGCAGCTGAGTCTGCTAGGTTGTTACCCTTTACAATAAGCGAGTCCCCTCTCTGGTGTCCTTTGCAGTGGATGATGGCAACTTTTCCCTCTGCTATCTGTAAGGCTCGGGTTAGTCCTATTAGCCCTGCCCTTTGTACAAATGTTCCTGCGGGCAGTGCTTTCTGCCACAGGACCTTATTTTCCGTGGTCACTGCTGCCCCTGCATGTCGCTGTCCATCCTTAATAAAACTGCTCCCGTCTGTAAAGAGGGTCAAGTCTGCCTTCCTGTATGCTTGATCCCTTAAGTCCGGGTGGGAGCCAGTCACTGTGTCAAGGATTTGTTTGCAACTGTGGACCAAAGTGGAGTCCGGTACTGGCAACAGAGTCGCTGGGTTCAGGGCTGCAGTTTTGAGGAACTGAACAGATAGAGGGTTCAGCAGCTGAGCCTGATACTGCGTTAACCGCGCATTAGATAGCCACCTGTCAGGAGGTGCTCGCAGCACTTGCTTTACATAGTGTTCCCCAATGACTTTGATGTCCTGCCCTAAAGTCAATTTATTAGCCTCCTTGACTGGTATGGAGGTGGCAGCAAGTGCCTTCAGACATATTGGCCATCCTGAGGCTACAGGGTCAAGTTTCTTGGACAGATAGGCAACAGGCCTCTTCCACGGCCCAAGTTCCTGGCTCAGTATCCCTAAAGCTACCCCTCCCTTTTCTGCTATAAATAGCTGAAAGGGTTTGGCCAGATCTGGCAGGGCCAAAGCTGGGGCAGTCACCAGGGCCTCTTTAAGCGCTTGGAACGCTTGCTTCTCCTTATCTGACCATGTGAACTGCTCTTCCTTACCCCTGGTTAGTTCGTGCTGGGGTTTAGCTAGTTCTGCAAAGCCCAATATCCACAGTCGGCAGTATCCTACTGCAACCAGGAATTCTCGTACCTGTCTCTTGCTAGTAGGCTCGGGGATCTGCAAGACCGTCTGGATTCGCTGGCTGGACAATGTCCTTTGCCCTCCCTGTAAGTTATACCCCAAATAACTTACAGTTTGCATCACAATCTGGGCCTTCTTGGCGGAGACTCGATACCCCAGTTGCCCGAGATCTTGTAGCAGATCCGAGGTAGCTTCCTTAGACTCTCCTTCATCCTTGGCAGCTGTGAGGATGTCATCCACATACTGGAGCAGTATGATCGACAGATGGGAGGAGCTGAAAGCCTGCAGATCTTTGCTGAGGTTTTCATTAAAAATAGTGGGGGAATTCTTAAACCCTTGTGGTAGTCTGGTCCAAGTGAACTGCCCCACCAGTCTATTATCTGGGTCATTCCATTCAAAGGCAAAAATCTCTTGGCTCTGAGGTGCCAGGGGAATGCAAAAGAAGGCATCCTTCAAATCCAGGTTAGAATAATAGGTATGGGTTGGGGGTAATGAGCTCAGTAAGGTATACGGGTTGGGCACCGTGGGATGAATAGTCTCTACCTGTGCATTTACCTCCTGCAAGTCCTGGACCGGATGATAGTCTTGGCTCTCTGGTTTCTGGATGGGAAGCAGCAGGGTGTTCCAGGCTGATTGGCACCTTCGAAGGATGCCTGCCTCCAGCAGGCGTTGCAAGTGCCAGGTGATTCCCTGTTTAGCTCGGGCTGGGACCGGGTACTGCCTGATCATAACCGGTCTAGCAGTGCTAAGCAGTTGCACCAGGACAGGTGATTGGTGAGTGGCCAAACCTGGGGGGTTGGTTTCCGCCCAAACCTCAGGTACCTGGGCACGTAGGGCTTCTGGAACCCCTTCCTCAGCCTCCTTACCTTCTAGGACGGTGGCGAGTAAGTGTTCTTCAGACAGTGGGACAGTTACTTCCATGCTGACCTCTGCCTCTTTGTTCCCCATAGGGCTTTCCTCCCATCGGAAGGTTGTGGTGGCCTGAAGTTTCTGCAATAAGTCCCTTCCAAGCAGTGGGTAAGGGCAGTCTGGAATGACTAGGAAAGAGTGGGTGATGGTGCCTCGACCTAAGTCAGTAATTCTTGCGGTGGCCCATGGGTAGGCTTCTGCTTTGCCCGTTGCCCCTATTATCTTAGTAGTTGCCTTCTGCATCTGGCCCTGTGGTTTCTTTAGGACTGAGTAGGTGGCTCCCGTGTCGAATAGGAAGTCTATTGGCTTTCCTTTGACTGTTCAGGTGACCATGGGCTCCTGGGAGCCAATGGGAATGGAGCCCTGGCCCCGTCAGTCTAAGGTTTGGAGCAAGACCTCTGGGGCTTGTTTTGGCCTCTGGCTGTCACACTCTCTTTTCCAGTGCCCTTTCTCCTTACAATAGGCACATTGATCCTTGTCTATCCGCTGTTCTTGGCCCTTTTCCTTTGGGGGGAAGTTTCTGAGCAGCAATCAGGATCTTGGCTATCTCCTTTGCTCTGCCAACCTCTGGATCACCCTTGTTCATATATACTTTCTGGACTATTTCTAACAGCTTACTCCTATTTTCTCTTTCAAATCCCTCTATCTTCTGTAAGCTTTTTCCTAATATCTGAAGCGGCCTGAGTCACAAAGGCTATATTTACTAGTCTCCTGTTCTCTTCTGCCTCAGGATCTAGAGAGGTATATACTCTATAAGCCTCTATGATTCTTTCTAGAAAGGCTGCCGGGGATTCCTCCCTTCCCTGGATGACTTCACTTACCTTGCTAAAGTTGGTTGGCTTTCTAGCTGCTGCTTTGAGCCCCCTCAACAGAGCCCGGCGATACTGGAGGAGCGCATCCCTTCCCCCCCTGGTATTAGGGTCCCAGGTAGGAGGTTGAGACAGGAGAACATCTTCTATTTCCCTTCTTCCCTCCCGAGTTTGCCTTTCTTCTCCTAATACTGCCTTAGCAGCTTCTCTCATTATTCTGTCCCTTTCTTCAGAAGTGAAGAGGGTTTGTAAAATCTGCTGACAATCGTCCCATGTGGGCTGATGGGTCCTAAAAATGGTCTCAAGGAGAGATATTAGTCCCTGAGATTTCTCAAAAAATGGGGGATTCTGATGTTTCCAATTGTATAAATCACTAGTGGAAAAAGGCACATAGATGAGGCGAGGAGGTGCCTGTGGGCCAGCATCTGGTGCTGGCACTGCCTCCCAGAGGAGGAGGCAAAATGGCTGCACCTCCCAGAGAAGGCAAAATGGCTGTATCTACCCACACATCCATATACAGGTATTGGTCTGGGTGGGGAGCCCTATAGACCATGAATCTGACAGCAAACAAAGTTGGAAGGTCAAAAGTGCCCTCTGTGGGCCATCCCACATTAAATGTAAGCCATTCCAACTGGCTCAAGGTCCAGAGGAAACCTGGACTTGGCTGCGGACCTCTGTACCCCTGAGCCCTCTTCTGAAAATCAGAAAAATTCTTCAACAAGCACTCGAGCGGGGATCCCAGCACAGACTCACGTTGTCCCATCCTAGATGACTCAGGAATAATAAGAAAGGGTAGGATACAGGCAATACACACTATTAACACAAGGAACACACTTGTCTCTCTCACACTCAACTCAGTCATTCGAGCTCAGTCAAAATGCAGCGCAGCGCGGCGCAAAAAGGATTCCTAAGGTGACCTGTCACACTAAAGTTAACAAATCCAAATATCCAAATTTCAGAGAGTGGCGTCCCGCTTCTGAAAGCCCTGGGTAGGTTACCGGCAGCGTCCCACCTACTACCTCAGGATTGTGTGGTCCGGAGCCCAAAAGCCAAACCAAATGAGGATCCTCAGTGAATACTTACTCAGCTCGAGCTGTCCTTCCAGTCTCCAACCCAAAACTCCGCCAAGGGAGAATCTCGGACAAGCCCCCAAAATGTTGCATCCACCGGGTACGAGAACAAACGTCAGAGACTTTCAGGAGTTTAGATGTTACTTTATTGGCCAGTTTAACCTGTGCAGGGGTAAACTCCCAAGATGTCCAGAGACACTGTGCTCATAAGGAGCTGCAAACGGGAGCCACGCCTGGCGCTTATAGCCAGGTCCTTATATATCCTAAGTGAGCAAGCATTATACAGAAGCAGATGTGGCAGTTAGCTATTTGCTAGGGAGGTCACACACAGCATAGCAACAGGGGCCGGCATAGCAACAGGGGCCGGGTTTAGCTTAGTGGTGAATTTCAAACATAAACTTCTGATAAGGGTCTCTGACCTTCTTTGTTCTCAGCCTCACAGGGGCCCTATCAGCACTCCCTGTTCCTGCCAGCACTATCTGTTCCTGCTCTTTCAGTAGTTACACACTTTCAATAGTTATATTCTGGCAGCCAGCCACAGCACATCTCCCTGAATCTAACAGTAGTCATCTGAAAGAAGTTTCTAGCACAAAAAGCAGTGTCTGTCTTATCATTGCATCCACATTAGCTGGAGCAGTTCCAGGCACATAGCAGGTCCTTGCTGATTATTTTTGACCAAATGAATGACAGATCCAAAGAAATCCAGGTAAGATATGCCAAGAATGGGTAGAAACTAAGTATCTAATATTTTTTTAAATGAGCAATGTAAGCAAAAAAGGTGGGCACATAAATAATAAGATTAGCATTAATGAGAATTAGTAACTGGCACACACTCTAAGTTTTCTTTTCACATTTAATTTCACAAAACTCTTGGAGGTATATATTATCACCCTCATTTTGCAGGTGAGGAAATTGAGACTTAGAAAGGTTGTGACTATCTCTGAGCTTTGTAAGAATTTGAACTCAGGCCATCAAATTAAGCTGCATGTAAATGCACTAAAACATATTCCCAAGCCCACTGAAAACCAGTGGATAAAACCAGCAAACACCTTCTGACTGCAGGGCATTAAGGATGAAGTGATTATGTGCAGCCAAAGGGTGGTTATGACCTATGAGGGGGTTGAGAAGAAGACTAATACCCTTGAACATATGGTGATTTATAGAAAAAAAAATACTTTTCATATAAACCCCTTAGGTCTTTGGGGGCTTTTTGCTTTGTTTTGTTTTGTTTTGGAGGGGTTTTTTTCTGGGGGGGAGGAGTAAAAATGTTGAAGCAGCATGGCATACAGAAAACCTGGAATGGAATGAGTTTCTGTGTGACCTTGTATAAATTCTTTAAATTCTTTGAGACTTGACTTTCTTACCTTTCTCCAAAAGGGTTGGACCAGCAGGCAGCTCAGTCACAAGCAGGTCTCATTGTTTTGCTGTGATCCCTGATCAGCTTCAGGAAGGACATAATGGACCATGAGAAGAGAGTGGGCTCTTTTAGTATTTTCTACTCCACATGCCTACTTCTCTGGCTGGCGACCACAGTTCAGGGGCATAGACTTGTGGTGAGCAAGGTGGTACCTAGAGAAAATTTGAGAAGTTAAGAAAGTTGATCTAGGTGCTTCCTCAATTTTCATCTTTTCTTGTCTCACATCCTTCCTAGTCACCTCCAGCCCCCTAAAACTAATCTCCCACTGTGTATAATGTAGAATATTTATCCAGAGTTTTGCAGAACATTTTTTCATGATATCTTCTTTTCTCAGATGATGCCCAAGCTTTCAGCCACTTTAAAATCTATTCCCCAAATATCTGAAATTCACTTTCATCACCCCAAATCTGCTTGTTAACTAATTAGTCAGTTGAAGAAACTAATTATTAGGAATAATGGTAGATAATAATCTGGCCAAGCCAAGAAACTCCAAGCCACCACCCCCATCCCTTCCCACGTCAGGGTGATGACTAGTCCTCACAGCAGCCACTCCTGGGGCAGGATCTTGGCAAGGCTTCAGCTGGTACCAACATGCACATCCTGTTCCTGCATTTCCCTTATTTTGAGGGATGAAGCAGTCACAAAAAAGAGTGAGAGGTGCTCTCTGTTGCAAATCCATCTATCTATCATGGGAATAATGATAGATAATAATCTAATTCCTTCTCATATAACTGAGACCATTCAGGAACTTTGTGCAAGAATCTGTGGGGCTGGCATAGAGGAGCCTTGGGGTTTGCATAAGCAGGTTATACTTAAGATCAGATATGAATGAAGAACTTAAATGTACATTCCTTCAGAGAGTGTTCTTCAGTTCAAGCCAATGTAGCAAATATTATTTAAATGTGACTATGCAGAAGGGGTTGAAGTTTCTTTCACTCTCATGTAAGCTCTATTTCAACTCCCAGGACAGTTCAAACAAATGCAGGATCCATTTCTAGAAAGAATTTCTGTACTCAAGAGGCAGCAGCCTCTTTTCCAAGTCTGGTAACTTGGAGAGTGTAATCCAGATAGAAACCCAAGATGCCCATTTCTTCTATTTTAAACTCAGAGCAAATCACAAGATTAGCCTCCTGCTTCCCATTTTACAGACTTGACATGAGCCCTGTTAGAGCTCCAGAGTCACAAGTACTTCCCAAGAGAAAGTGTCCCTGATGTCAAAGGACAGAAAAGGAAGATAGCATGGAGATAAGAAAGTGGTAGAGTTGCTTAACTGCGTTTGTATAATAAAGAGATGTATTTCTTTGAAAGTAGGGAATCATAACATCATGATAAATGCTACACTACATTTACGTATTAATTACCACTGAGCACAGGGTTTAAAAGTTTTCACAGAGATAACTATTTTGAACTGGGCTTTGAAAGATGAATAGGAGATTGTCAGTTTAAGCAGTAAAGGAATTCCAGACCCAGGAAAGTGCATGAGCAAGAGTCCACAGGTTTTAGCATGCATGGAGCCTTCAGAAGACAGCATGAAGTGGGGCAGCTGGAGCATAGCATCCAAGGAACTAGAGCAGGAGGCGATGTAGAAAGGTAGGATGACTGTTAAGAGAGCCTGTGTACTTAACCTGAAGAAATTAAATAAATGAGAATAAATGGGAATGAGTTCGGACAACTTCTGGAACCCAGAAAGCACTAATATTGTATAGGAGCCTGTTGGGAGAATCTTGGAATAGTCAGGAAATAGAGACTCTGATCCTGGTTTTGTTTAAGCTAAGGTTATTTAGTGGTAGATTCCCCATGAATGATGTCGGAACTGGACCAGGTGACCCCACTATGTCTCTGCCTTTCTCTGGCTTTAGGAATCTCAGACATAAGCTCACCTAATTCTGTAATGTGTCACCTATGACACCAGGATATGGTGAGTGAGCGGGACTGTTATTGAGTGAGCATGATTGGTCTCTGCCTGAGTACCTTTATAGTAGTGACTATTTTATTTTTATTTTATTCTCTAGCTCTCCAGGAAACATTGGCCAAGTCAGAGTCTTATGCTTCTTTATTGGGAAGTGCTGACTGTTTTATTGAAGTGTATGACCTCAATCTAACAGCTTTGAGAGAAGGGTGTGTGTGTGTGTGTGTGTGTGTGTGTGTGTGTGTGTGTGTAGAAACCACCACTGTGTCTTGGATCACTAAGATTTGAATAGAAAGGCTTTCTATAACCTGGCAATAAGTGTAGCATCTGTTTGAGGTAGGGAGTGATGAAGAGAGATTCAGTAATGTTGCCATTAGCAGACAAAAATGACTATAGGCATTGGATGTTTACATAGACCTCCCTCCTACCTTTCTGGGATTGTGACCAAATCCATCTGTGAGTAGGGCACTTAGTAAAGCAGTCATTGCCATGTAGGGCAAAACTGTGGCTAACCTGGGAGAGAATCCCAGCTCTGTCCATGTTAGCTGTTTGATGTAAGTTCCTTAACTTTTGAGAGCCTCAGTTTTCTCATTCTTAAGATAACTCTTTGTAGGGTTACTATTAAGATAAAATGAAAAAAGAAAAATAAAAAAAAAATAGAAAAAGCCTGACTGAGCAGTGGCGCAGTGGATAGAGCGTCAGACTAGTATGCAGAGGACCCAGGTTCGAGACCCCGAGGTTGCCAGCTTGAGCGCGGGCTCATCTGGTTTGAGCAAAAGCTCACCAGCTTGGACACAAGGTCGCTGGCTTGAGTAGGGGTTACTCGGTCTGCTGAAGTTTCGCCCATGGTCAAGGCACATATGAGAAAGCAATCAATGAACAACTAAGGTCTCACAACAAAAAACTGATGATTGATGCTTCTCATCTCTCTCTGTTTCTGTCTGTCTGTCCCTGTCTATCCCTTTCTCTGACTCTATGTCTCTCTATAAAAAAAAAAAAAAGAGGCTCTGGCTGGTTGGCTCAGTGGTAGAGTGTCGGCCTGGCGTGCAGAAGTCCCGGGGTTGATTCCCAGCCAGGGCACACAAGAGAAGCACCCATCTGCTTCTCCACCCCTCCCCCTCTCCTTCCTCTCTGTCTCTCTCTTCCCCTCCTGCAGCCGAGGCTCCATTGGAGCAAAGATGGCCCGGGCGCTGGGGTGGCTCTGGTCGCAGCAGGGCGATGCCCCGGAGGGGCAGAGCATCGCCCCCTGGTGGGCAGAGCATTGTCCCCTGGTGGGCGTGCTGGGTGGATCCCGGTCAGGCGCATGCGGGAGTCTGTCTGGCTGTCTCTCCCTGTTTCTAGCTTCGGAAAAATGCAGGAAAAAAAAAAAGATAAAATGGAAATCAAGTATGTAAACATGTCTGCCTTATTGCATAAGTAAGTGCTCAGTCAATTGCAGAATTATTTCTTCGTTCTGAGTCATAACTAGCCCCCAATACATCTTGCTCAGCCCTTCTTTAGAATAAGTCATCCCTGTTCCTTAAGGCTTCTGACTGAGTCTATTTCCCAGCCTCTCATTATGTCTGTGGCTATTTACAGACCTTGCCTTTGGTTCTTTGGTGACATTTGAGAAGAGCCCAACCTTTTAGGAGCTGACAGCCAAAGCTGCATGCCAGTTTGTCTCATTCTCACCCATCAGGCTCCTTCCACTTCCAGTATCCTCCCCCATCCTGGGACTCTGGCCAAGCCAAGAAACTCCCAGCCACCACCCCCATCCCTTCCCAAGTCAGGGTGATGACTAGTCCTCACAGCAGCCACTCCTGGGGCAGGATCTTGGCAAGGCTTCAGCTGCTACCAACATGCACATCCTGCCCCTGCAGTTCCCTTATTTTGAGGGATGAAGCAGTCACAAAAAAGAGTGGGAAGGGCTCTCTGTTGCAAATCCATCTGTGAGGCATTTTAATTTCAATAATGGATAGAATGACTCTGTATAAATTCTTTGAGGGATCAGAATTGATATCACCGCCAAACAGTCCCCCATTAATGCGTAACTAATGCAAAACCAATGCATGGCTGGACTTCCAATACTGGACACTTACTCTAACAGGAGCTGTGCTGAAACTCCAGTTTTTGTGCTAAATGTGACCAACAACTGCTGAATTATGAAAAATTCTGAGGAAGTTTTCTCCATTACATGGAAACAATCACATGCTTGTTTAATTAATATTTTAGACAAACATACAAGTGTTTGTTATATGTCAATATGCTATTTTCAGTATGCCAAGATGCTATTCTTAGGGACTTAATGTGTGTTATTCCATTAAATGAGACTATTCATGATATTTACAATATAACTAAGTCTGTGTCATCTTTTTCTTTCATCTCTCATAATATTATTTACTTCCCACAAATGTCAAAACTGAGGCAGCATCATTTATGCCTTTGTCTGGTATAAAATCAGATCATATAAATGAAGTTTTGAGATAAGCCTATTATTTATATGTAGAACCATGGCCTTCATGGTAACTGAATTTTAGGTTAGGATAATAATCTAGTGACTCCCGAATTTCAGTAATTTTTTTTTTCTTTTGAGAGTGAGAGAGAGTGAAAGAGAGCAACAAGAAAGGGGAGAGAAAAAAAAAAAGAAAGGAGAGAGAGGATGAGAAGCACCAACTCACAGTTGCTTTCTCTTTAGTTGTAAATTGAGCTTCTCATACATGCCTTGACAAAAGCATGCCAATGTACCCTTGCTCAAACAGCAACCTTGGGCTATTTGTGCCAGTGACCTTTGGGCTCAAGCTGGTGAGCTTTGGGATTGTGTGGACAATTCCCCCACTCAAGCAAGTGACCCCATGTTGACGAGCCTGCACTCAGAGCCAGCGACTTCCGGGTTTTAAACCAGCGACCTCAGCATTATGGGTGGATGCTTTATCCACTGTGACACCACCAGTCAGGCCAAATTTCAGTAATTCTATTTTTTCAACTTAACAAAATGTTTTGGTGCTGAGAAAGTACCTGTACAGTACTTGACATATTATTTCTCTTTGTGCCTTTCTAGAATGTTTATAAAATTAAAATGGTGGTGTATTGGTGATGTTAAGAAAAGATTTAGAAATGGAACTTTCCACAATAGAAACCAAAAAAATTCCTTGCTTTTGTGTAGATTCTGACTCTTCTAATCATATACCACTATTTTTTTTTGTAAAGACTAGCAAGGGACCTACAAACTTGGTTGCTTGGCAAATATTGATCTGTAAGAGAAAGGTCAAAGTAAATTTTACTTGAAAGCTTCAGACAAGAAAACAGAATTTGGAAGGTCCTCATTGAGATGAAGTTATTTATTTATTTATTTATTTATTTATTTATTTATTTATATTTAGTGAGAGAATAGAGATAGACTCTCACATGTACCCTGACTGGGATCCACCTAGCAAGCCCATTAGGGGGCGATGATCTGCCCATCTGGGGTTTTTCCCCATTGCTCAGCAACTGAGCTCTTTTTAGCACTGGAGGTGGAGGCATGGAGCCACCCTCAGTACCAGGGGCCAACTTGCTCCAATGGAACCATGGCTGCAAGAGGAGAAGGGGCAGAGAGAGATAGAGAGAGAGAGAAGCAAGAAGAGGAGGGGTGGACAAGCAAATGGACACTTCCCTGTGTACCCTGATGAGAAATTGAATCCAGGACATCCACACACTGAGCCAACAATGCTCTACCACTGAGCTGACACTCTACCACTGAGCCAACCTACCAGGGCTGAGATGGACTTACTAATGTGTTTAAATTCCACCCTAAATTTTCATTTTCTGTTGTTATACTATTATGTTTTTTTAAATTTTCTTTGTGATTTCCTAATGTAATTCAGTTGGTAATTAGATTACCTTACAAATAGTGCATTCTATAATTATTTCAATGCACATTCTAAATGCAAGGAAATGTTAAGAACTTAAAATATTTAAGTCATACAATATTAAGCTCTTAACTTGAAGTTTTTAGTTCACTTGTTTAATTTAAAACTGACATGCGTGTCTACTCAAAACATTTTTAAATGTTTACGTTAAAAATATATATTTTAAATTCATGTGCTTTTCTTCCTCATTCTTAACTGAAAATGGTGTAACCCCCTGCCCCCAAAAAAACAAAATATACTGCTCACAAAAATTAGGGGATATTTCAAAATGAATATGAAGTGAAAAAATATTCTCTAATTTTTGTGAGCAGTGTGCATTATGTCTTTGAATTATTTGTTTGAACAATGAACAAAGGAGGAATTCTCAGAGCGCTATACAGAGACTGTGGGGTTAGCATGAGTCACAGCAACATTTCTGAGGGTCATTGATTCTGCTGAATTTTTCTTGAGTATGAAGCACATGCTTAGAGATACTACCTCAGTGTAGACATGATGTAACATCTCAGGATTGAGACATATTTTAAAGGAGGCTTCTCTGTATTTGCAGAAATGCTGATGGTCACTGAACCAATAATCCACAATTTGATTCAAGGATGTCCCCTTCGAATCACTTGGACAGTATAAATGGGTTCTCCTGTCTGCTACCTATGCTGACTTGACAAGACATTTACTTTTTACTGGTTTTGAACACCAAAAATTAAATAAAATATGCTAGCAAGCTGATACTTCTCTGCCTCCTGGCTCCCACATCTTCATTAAAAAAGGGGGAGTATTATTAAGACAATAGCCAGAAATAGCATTTAGTTCTTGACTTTTTTCCATCTATTGTGTTGAACTAATTAATTTTTTTCTTTTTCTACCCAAATAAGAAATTAATTACTAATCTGCTGAAGCTGTCAAGCCAATTAATTGACTGATAACCAAATTGATTTTCTCTTGACATGTTTTCTCATCTCTCATAACCAAACTTTTCAACAATGCCTATTTTCAACTGCTCAAAGTACAATTCTTATCAGAAATGCCACATGACTTCACACGTGGAATATGAAAAACATGACCTTTGGTTTTTCATATCTTGTTTCAACTAAATGTAGGGGGATTTAAATGACAGAGTCTAAAACTCTAAGATAGATTCATCCATGGACTTGACCACTAAGTGTTCTAGTAAAGGCCAAGTGAAAGAGTTTTGCAGCTGTATCAGCATTCTCCAGAGAAAAGAACCAATAGCATATCTATACATACATATGCAATGATTGGGGCTGGAAAGCCTGAAATTTGTAGGGCAGGCCAACAGCCTTTAAACTTGGGCAGGAATTGCTGTTGTACTCTTAAGATGAAATTTCTTTTACTCTAAACCTCAGTTTAAAGGAAACCTCAGTTTTTGCTTTGCTCAAACCAGATGAGCCTGCGCTCAAGCTGGCGGCAACCTCGGGGTCTTGAACCTGGGTGTTCCGCATCCCAGTCCGACGCTTTATCCACTGTGCCACCGCCTGGTCAGGCTCCACTTACTTCTTGAATAAGTTTTCTACTTATTCAGATTTCATCCCCTTGTTAAAATATGAGCCATTGGGATATAAAGAAGTTGAAAAATTCAAGAGTAATTTAGGAGTGATGATCAATAGGACTCTGTGACTCATGGATTTTCAAAGAGAGGAAAAAGTAATGTGGGCTAACTCCCAGGTGCCTACCTTAGGCAAGGTGACCTGTGCTATTCACTGCAGAATAACACTGCAGAAAATGAAGAAGAAAAGCAAATTTGACAGAGAAGATGATAATTTAAGTTCAGACACATTGAGTTTGAATTACCTGTGAGTCCTGGCAAAAATGTGTAAAGAAAAGATAATTCTCAAGGCAGAGGTGTAAATTAAACATACAGATCTGGAATGGATCTTCTGTAAATGAGAGTTGAAACCATGGGAATGGAAGTAGTCACAGAGGGAATTACATGAAGTAAGAAGAACACCAAAGGCAGAATCCTGCAAAAAGATCAACATCGAATAAACAGGCAGAGAAAAGTGCCTCTGGAGGAGACAGAATTGGGAGATCACAAATTTCTAACAGCTCCAATTGGCAGTTGTTTGCTTTTTCGGCAGTTTTTAGTCACCCTGGTATCTGGAGAAAGAATGCAATTGTAGTGTTGATCTAGATTTGGGTTTTGTTGGTGGGGGTGAAGAGGAAGATTTTGAAGCATGTGCTTAAGTCTTTAATGAAAGAGAGAAAGTTGCCAGGAAACCATAGATGACATTACCAAGGAGGGAAACAAGTGAGACATATTACAAGGAAAAGTGAGCCCCGAGAAGGGTAAGTGGTTTGGAAGCAACTGAGGAAGACCAGGAGAAGACCAATGCAAGAAAGTCAGTTAGCAATAGAGTAAAGCAGAGGTCCCCAAGCCCTGGGCCGTGGACCAATACCAGTCCCTGGGCCATTTGCAACTGGTCCGCAGAGAAAGAATAAATAACTTACATTACTTCCGTTTTATTTATATTTAAGTCTGAACTGTGTTTTATTTTTTTAAAAATGACCAGATTATTTCTGTTACATCCGTTTAAGACTCACTCTTGATGCTTGTCTCGGTCACGTGATACATTTATCCGTCTCACCCTAAAGGCCGGTCCATGAAAATATTTTCTGACATTAAACTGGTCCATGGCCCAAAAAAGGTTAGGGACCACTAGAGTAAAGGATCCAGAGACCACCATGAGAGGGAAGGGGGTGCTCACTAGCAGATTGTACCCAACGAGGCGTGCCATCACAGTAAGAGCATGGGGCAGGGTGCCTGGCCTTTCATTAGGGGCTTGAGGAAAAAAGCATGGATGAGAGCGACTCACCTCAGATGTCCTCACTTTGCCACAAGTCTTTTAGGTATTTGAAATATATTTCTGATCTCAGAGATCTGATGAGGGCTGCCACAGGCTTACAGGAGGCCAGCGAAGGTCCCATTAAGGGCAGGGTTTTTGTTGTGTTTTAGAATGGCCAGGGTCCTGATCAGGGATCCAGTGTGCTTGTAAAGGTTTTATTTATTTTTTTGTTTTTAACTTAGACATTCTTTTATTATACGAATAATATAAATATATTGAGGAAACTTTGGAAAGGAAAAAATAATTCCCATTCTACTGTAACAATTTAAAATTTTTTCCTTTTGGAGCTTTTTTACCCTCATGTGCATTTAAAAAAGTATTACTATATCACCTGACCAGGTGGTGGCGCAGTGTTTAGAGTGTCGGACTGGGATGCAGAAGGACCCAGGTTCGAGACCCTAAGGTCGTGCTCCAGCTTGAGCGCGGGCTTATCTGGTCTGAGCAAAGCTCACAGCTTAGACCCAAGGTCGCTGACTCGAGCAAGGGGTTACTTGGTCTGCTGAAGGCCCGCAGTCAAGGCACATATGAGAAAGCAATCAATGAACAACTAAGGTGTTGCAACAAAAAACTGATAATTGATGCTTCTCATCTCTTTCCGTTCCTGTCTGTCTGTCCCTGTCTATCCCTCTCTCTGACTCTCACTCTGTCTCTGAAATAAATAAATAAAATTTTTAAAAAAAGTATTGCTATATTCTTAGCATTTTAACCTAACAAGTTATATCTTTTAACCTAACAAATAATAAATGTTCTTCATGTAGCTACATGGTCTTCATAACTATAATTACAAAGTTTTGCATAATAGTTCATTTGTTGAGTACATTATCATTTATTTATTTATTTATTTCACTGTTGTGCTGATTTTCTTAGAAATGTTAACAAATTGCTCAGTGAACTATGATTTCTGATCATGCTGTGTATGACTATTCATTTTTGCACCAAAGTCAGTATTTTTTTTTTTAAATCTGGCTTCAAAATCAGCTATTCATGAAGGGTTTCCTAGGCTACATTTTTAATTCGATATATCATAGTGGAATGTCTTTTGTCCACAACTCTGATGTTTCTCTGATTCAGCATCAAAGGCTTTCACCCACTTTTTATCTTTTGTAAGTTGGACATAAAAGAAGATAAAGGAGCTCAATGTCCTTAGAAATCATGCATTTTCATAGTGGCTGTAGATCTGGAAGCTTACTCATTATGAGCATTTCTCATACCACCCCTGTGCCCACTTGCACAATTCAACTGTAGTTGCCTTTCTCAGTGCTTTAGTTCTCACCTGCACATTTGAATAGAATATTAAAGTGGAGTATAATAAACTCCTAAGTGTGTTTTAGAACAGAACTTAGATATCATCTACAGAAACCCAAGTTTTAAGGTAAACTCCAGCCCCTGAGGAGACTAGATATTCTCAAAGAAGAAATAAAGGACAAGGTAGGGAACAGGGGTGAGGAGGGCTGAAGAAGTCAGTGCTCTGTCAGTGAATCACTGGCTTAGGGACCTTGTATGCTGTGTGTCTAGGGACAGGATTGGTCTCAAAATCTACAGTGGTATCATGCACACTGGTTGGGGTTAAGTGATCTCATCTGTAAAAGAAAAGTGCAGAGCAATAGAACTAAGTAAGTGATCTTTTCATTATCACTGTTTAAGTCCAGAACTTTGTTGGGGATGTGCTGTAACTGACTTGTACTAGATCATGGGAATATTTACACCACAGAAATTGGCAGCATAGAATTACACCACAGAAATTCTATAAGAAAGGACTCCCATCTCTCCCAGGAGATCTGGTTGTGAAATATTTACCAGCGCATCTCTTATGGAACCTCCACCTTTATCAGCAGTCAACTTCTCTCTCTCTCTTTCACTCTCACTTCTCTCTCTCTCTCATTGTGAACTTCTCTGAACCTTAGTTTTCTTATCCATAAAATGTGAAACTCAGAATTTAGATCTGGGCCTGACCAGATGGTGGTGCAGTGGATAGAGCGTCAGACTGGGATGTGGAGGACCCAGGTTCGAGAGACCCTGAGGTCACCAGCTTGAATGAGGGCTTATCTGGCTTGAGCAAAAAAAAAAAAAAAAAAAAAAAGAAAAAAGCTCACCAGCTTAGACCCAAGGTTGCTGGCCCGAGCAAGGGGTTACTCGGTCTGCTGAAGGCCCACGGTCAAGGCACATATGAGAAAGCAATCAATGAACAACTAAGGTATCGCAACAAAAAACTAATGATTGATGCTTCTCATCTCTTTCTGTTCCTGTCTGTCTGTCCCTACCTATTCCTCTCTCTGACTCTCTCTGTCCCTATAAAAAAAAAATTAGATCTGTAAGAGATTTTTAAAATTATCTAGTCCAACTATTGACTTTCAATGATGCTATTAGCTCTTAGAAGGTTGTATATTTTTTTCTCAGAAACAGAAGATACTTGTCACATGGTAGGATAACCAGAATGGCCTTTCAGTCTGAAGAATTCCTGGCAGGAAAAGCCTGAGTTGTCTCAGAGCCTGTCATGATTTTATAACTCATGATGATGGGCCAGGCAGAAACAAAAACTCTAAGTCTCAAAGTGAAGGCCGGTCCAGGGGCCCAGATAAACTGGCAGGGTCAGAGGAGTCTCAGTAAAGCATTCCAGGAAGGAGCAGATGGGTTCTTGTGGTTGTTTGGTTAGGATAGTATCTGATAAGGCTGGGGTAGGAAATGATGAGGTCCAAACCCAGACCAAAATCAGGATTTCCATTCAAACAGGTAGGACAATCTTCTAACAAAGTCCAGGCAAGAAGACAATATGTATCAGGGGGAAAAAATGAATTCTCAGTAATTGATGCTTAAGTTTCAGGGAAATAAGTCTAATCATTATGGTAGAGACTCTAGAACTTATTTCAAATTGCCTATCACACATACTACATGTGCAATATTGAATCTTGGTGTTTGCCAATATAATCTTCTAGAATGGAGAGTCCACCGTATCTGTCACCTTAATGATACAGAGCCTTGTAACCAGGGAAATGGTCTCGATTCCCAGTCTAAAAAGATCTTGAAAGACATCTTAAGAAGAAAAGTGAGGAAAGGTAATTTCCTCCACTGGATTCTTCTATTCATTTTATGATGTTAACCTCTACTTCCATGTTTTTTCTTCATTCCAATCAAGATTGCAGTTGATTTTGATTGCAGAAATCTATCTCAGAATTGGCTTGCTGCCTGAAGTTGATTATAGCTAAGTTCACTAACATTTCTGTACATGCTAGCAATCAGAGCAGCAATTAAGTTATGTTTGGATTGAGTGATTAAAAACAATAAATCCCTATTGTTTTAGTACAGGTATGCAAGTGAGGGACTAGAACTCTTTTAGGCACCATAATAAAAGATAAAATAAGGATTGGCATCTAAATCAGAATCTGTTTATTGAAGAACAAATACTGATGGAGAAGGCCAAAAGTAGAGCCCAATTAGTGGGAACTGGAATGTTTAATTCAGAGAGCGATTCTCAGATCCCCTTGGTCAGAGGCAGCATTAATCCAAGAACACAGAGTGAAAGTGAATCTTCAGGTAGTATGGATTTGGGAAACACCATGTACTACATTATTACAGAAAAATTGGTTTAGAATAGTCTCATTTTTCTAGTAACTAAGTAATGGAAGGAAGATATTATGTCTACAAAGTACCACTAATAATAGCTAATGAATATTATTCTCCCGTGAAACAGGGTCATTAGCTCTAGTTTAGTCATTCATTGTTCTCTAGTCGCTATGTCAGAATTCTCCACCTTAAAAGTGTGACACAAGGAGGCACCCTTAAGTTTATTTGACTTACAGCTTGTGTGTGATTTCTTCAATGTTTAAAGATTGCTTCAACTCAGTGGTTTGCTCATGTACCTTAATTCATGCTAATTTTTTCAGGGTCACCTTTATTTCCTCCCTATTACCACATTCATAGATCATATATTTATTTGGAATCCTATTAATTTCTCTTATAGGGTTAAATTATCTACAGCATGCCAAATTACTATTTGGAAAATAGTTGGGTGCCCACCACCCAAAATTTATATAATCAAATTTTCTTCTCAGAATATCTACTCATTATATATATATATATATATATATATATATATATATATATATATATTAGAGAAAGTGTTTTTCAGCTTGTTAAATAATAGAAGTTTCAAATTCTGATTAGTAAGGGTCACAGTGTTGATGGAAGGAAAATTAGACTTGGGCCATGAGACACAAATTCTGTCCTACCATCCACTAAACAAACCTAAAGCTGTATGACCAACATGCTAATTATAAAAGATGCCATCTGTTATTTTCACTCAGACAAACAGGATTAACATGAACTAATAAAGTTGAGATGAGGACAGAACGCAGCCTGAAATTAGGCATAGGGTATTATTAGTCATGGGTGCTAAAGGCAATGAGAAAGAATATATTAGTGGCAAAGAAGGAGGTATGTGGCTAGTGTAAAATACTGCTGTCTACAGGATTGAAACCATTTTGTCTTACCGAGTATATTTTATCTAGCCCTGTGGTTGCTGAAAAATTGGGGAGTTGATTGATTGTACTTCACAACTGATAGACTGTGTGGAATGTACCAAATGTGTATTGATGTAAAACAGCTGTTTGTGTATTTCAATGCCAACATCAAGAAGGCCAAATAAAATTAAGATGCTCTGGCATAAAACAAAAGCACCATTGTAATCATCTGGATGCTTTTTACACATTGTCCTAAGATCATTGTGTAATTGTCTAACTCTCCTGATAAATTCTTCTCTGCCACTGAGCCAGTTCTTTTGAGAAATTAAACATCCATGTTTTACTCTTGAAGGGCTGAATGACTTTTACAAATTAATAGCCATGCAAGGCAGGCACCAGGGCTGGAAAATGGGTACTTCTACATCAACTCTGTTCAGTAGCTTCTCAGGACCCTCCTCCTTAATCCAATGGTGCCTTGGACACCCTCCTTCCATACCTGAGGATGTCAGACAATTCCAAACTGTTTGTTGTCATTGCTTATGTTTCAGAAATGTTTATACATCTGAACAATAAATAAGCTAATTTACTAACTGTCAGCCTCATTGATTTTTGTTTACATAGAGTCAACTAATCAAATATAAGCTTTTTTCAGGAAGAAAGATTCTGGAATACATTAGGAATAATTGGGTTTAAAAGAATCTTGGTCAGACCAACCTTGGTTAAATCAACCTAGTCAAATTTTTCTTGCCTTGTGAAGCTTAAGTTTTTCATTAATTAGAGATAAGGTAGAAATTTAAACTCCAAACTAGACAAATTTGTCTATAAATATTGTATTCTCTAGCAGGCAAAGCGTATCTGAGCCTTCACTCTTAATTCTGCTCTCCAGCACCTTTAAGAGGTTCTGGCTATTTATTTGAAGGTCACAGGAAACTTTCAAAGATAGTCTATAAAACAACATGACAAAATGGCTATAAAGTTAATATTTAATTCAGAGTATTTCTGCCTTCAGATCTTAAAACTTTTCTCTTGAGGGGAAAGTGGACTACGTTATGTTTTAATCATCATTTTAACTTTTTTTTTAATCAACAAGTGTTTATGAAGTTCCTAGGAGGTGCTGGTAAGGTGTTACTGAGACCAGGCTGCCGTGTAAGAAATGACATGACTTCTGCAGATCACCTCTCAGTCCTCTGCCATGATAATAGGAATACTGAACTCAAGGTCATTCCTGCTGCTCTCTGGAGAGGGTTGCCGTGCTTGAGATGGACAGATGAAGCCAATTTCTGTAATCAAGAACCACGAACCGAGAGATAGTCACTGCTTGGGGTCGAGAGGAAGTATATCTGATTGAGAGCAGAGAAGTAGAAAAATTGAAGGTTGAACTGTAGCTTTTTATCATCAAAGTTAAAGATTTAGGATTTGGTTTGACTCGAAAAAAAGGTGTGTAGATCATGGCTTTTGTTCTGCAACTTTGAATCCACTGCAGTGGCAGACAGGCCTAGGGAGGGTTCACCAGCAATTCCAAAGCTGTCATCAGGAAATACGGAAATGGGAAAATATCAGTAAAATAGTTGGATTTACTTCTAGAGTGGAGAAGTACTATATATATGCAGGAATAAACTCTCCACTCACCCATGTTTTTTAATTAAAACAAATTCTTTAATTCTATGTATATGTTGTATTTTTCTTACCCATGTAATAGCATGGTTCGAGGGCCTTTAAAATAAAGTTGTACCGAACTAGTTCAGCAGTTGAGTTTCCTAAAGTCTATGTGTGGGTTCACCTTAATTGCACCTATAACTGCCCCAGGCCATTTTCATTACTTTCAGTCCCATTTGTTTCAAGTAGAATTTAGCTACTATTTTTTAAGTGTTAATTGCCTCATTAACACCACCAGGTTTCTCCCATAGCAATTTATTTCTCTGGAGCAGCAGTTAATTTATCCTGGCCTGAGTGATACCTCTGGCCCTTTGGCACTCTCCAGCTCCCCCTGAGCTACGGAACATTTATACCTAGTCCCAGCTGCTTTTAATTCTTTCACTGATGGCTGTTTCCTCTCAGTGAGGGTTACACTTCAGCTTAAAAGACACAAATTCTTATTATTTAGAGAAGCATTTATTTTTTTTATGTTTCCCAGTTTATTACCATTTTTATTAAATTTATTGGATTGACACTGTTTAATAATATCATATAGGTTTCAGGTGTACATTTCTATGATTCAGATCTGTGTCGTGCATTGTGTGCCCACCACCCAAAGTCATATCTTCCGTCACCATGTACCTGGCCCCCTTTACCCTTTTACCTTCCCTCTGGTAATCACCACATTGTTGTATGTGGTATAAATTTTTGTTTTTATTGTTTATTATTTTTATTCAGTTTTATATAAAAATATACAGAACAGTTCATGAATTTGCATGTCATTTTATTACAGGGGCCATGCCAATCTTCTCTGTATATGTTATGCTAAAGCAAGCAATAGGAAAGCATATGTAAAGAATTAAGTAAAGACAGATTACAAAGTCGCATTACGTAGTTCAATAAATGGCAAGTGTAGGTTGGGGATAAAAGACAAAAGAGGTTATATTTGTGAAGCCCTTACAAGCATCAGGAATTCTAAAAGTATTTGTCATTTGTTCTCATATTTAATATTCACGATATACCTCCATTAGTCAGTCATCTCATTTTCGAAAAGAGGAAATAGGGGTCCAGGCTCACAGCTTCCAGGAGGGAAAAGTAGTATTTGAATCTAGATCTGCCTAACTCAAACTGTTGCACTGTTAGGAGGTTAAAGAAAAGAGTGCTGATAGACTGTTGAGTGAGAACATGATTACAGTCTGGACAAAACAAGAAGGAGGCCAGAGCTGACTGATACTGTGCTCACACCACTGAGTAAGCCTCTATATTTCATCATTTGTGTGCTTGGTACTTCAAGTTCAAATATTATTAGAAGGTAAAACTCTACAAGCAAAACAACCCTAAGACAGAACTCAAAGAGAACTTATTTCCCAAGACTTTTCTGGAGGGCTTCAGACTCAGAACAAACAACTCAGTATAAAAATTTAAGCTTGACCACAGAGATTCCTTAGTACGATATGCTAGATTTTTTTTATTATTATTTAAAGGAACTTTGATCTCCATCCCACTTCAGAAAAGGCTTTAAGTCTCTACAAAGGACTGCTGGAAAAGCAAGGATTTGGATAATGTCCATCCTATTAATTTTGTCATTAATTCTAATGAATCACTCCCATAAAAATGCAACTCTTTCTCTTTGTTTTTGATAATTATTAGAGATAGCAAGATTTGTGATCAAATAATTTTAACTAGGGTAAGTGGCTGCATTACTATCATAAACACACAATGACTACTCTTGATCTCATGTACTAATTAAAAGCTTGAAAACTGAGAAGAGAAAGCACGTTTCTAAGAACAGAACACTCTGAAGTTTCTTTCTTCCTTAGTAATAATAGTAATTGTAGTAGTGAACATTTACTGAGGGCTTTCTATATGCTAGGAATTTTCTAGGTGCTTCAAATGCATAACTATCTTAATTTCTTACAATAACCTTATGTGACAAGTACTATTATAATTCCCATTTAATATATAAGAAGTGAACTTATTCAAAGCCACACAACAATAAGTGGGAGTAGAGCTGGGGTTCAGACCAAACTGAGCTAAGCAAGAACACCATTATATTTCTCAGGATTCAGTTAAGTCTCCAAGTTTACAAAGAGCATATTTTCTAATATTTTGGGAGATATCTAGACCTCCAAGCAGAAAAGAAAATTTAAATAAATTATCAGACTCCCAAAACTACTTGGGAAGAATATCATATGACAGTCTAGAACAGTTCTGTTAAATTTCTGGAAAGAACCACATGGTAAATATTTTAGCTTCTGTGGGCTATGTAGTTGTCACTGTAGCAACCACTCTATTCTGCCATTATAGTGCAAAAGCAGCTGTGAACAGAAAATATGTAAACTAAGTGAGCACTTGTGTGTTTCAATAAAACTTTATTTATAAAAACAAGCAGTGGGCCAAATTGGGTCCAAATGCTGTATTTTGCTGATTCCTGATCCAAAGTATTGGTTTTCTTTTCTTTTTTTTTAAAATTTTTTAAGTTACTGACTTTAGAGAGAAAACAAAGGAGAGAAAGAGAGAGAGAGAAATATTGACTTTTTGTTTCACTTATTTATTCATATTTATGTATTTATTGGTTTATTCTTGTATGTGCCCTGACTGGAAATGAAGCCTGCAACCTTGGGATATCAGGACAACACTCTAACCAACTGAGCCACCTAGCAAGGGTCTCTTTTTCTCCATTAAATTTATTAGGGTGATATTGATTAATGAAAATAAATAGGTTTCAAGTGTACAATTCTATGGAAGACTATTAAGTTTCAATGTATGGTCAGGAGCTTCACTGAGCACTTGTTAGAAATGCAAATTCTTGGGACCTCACCCCAGACACAATGAATCAGAAATACTGGGGGAGGGGCACCTCTGTGTTTAATAAGTCTTCCAAGTGATTCTGATTCATGCTATAGTTTGAGAACCACTGATCTAATGAAAGGAAACTTTTTTTTTAGTATTAAATAATGGAACAGAGATTCAAACCCATGAGTGTCTGAGTCCAATAAATCAGTCTATTTCTACCTGCTTACAGTTGAAGGAATTAGGGGCCAAACAGATTTGAAAGATTTACCCCAGCCTATTATTGTTCCCAATGCAGCATTCCTCCATTCACATAATCTGAGAAATGCAAAGTGAGCAGAAATCCCCTACAAGCACTGTGATTACACCTGAACAGGCAAATTTCAGGACTGCCTGGTATTACGGAAAGCCTCTACTCCTTCCAAGGGAAATGTAACTTCCCGGTCATTACAGCATCAGTTGGGTCTATGAACATAGTGTTGGAATTTCATCCAGCCTGTTCCCAGTTCCTGGATGTAAAAACAAAGAAGTGATCTCAAATGTGTGTTAAAGATTTAATGGAGAAGAAATAAGAGAAATATTTATTGATCTTCTATAAAATGCTAGAAATTATTCTATTTACTTTGTATATATTAACTCAGATAATCCTTTCAAGAACAATGAGGTAAGATGTAATTGCTAGGTGAGAAAACTAAAAGGTAAATAAATGTAACTGAATTCACCAATATCCTACAATTATCTGGACTCTAACTTCGAAGCTCTTTCTTCTTCCCCATACTGCCTGCTGTTCAAGTCCTGGATGCCCCTACTACTTAATGATCTCAGTTGTATATTCATAGTTTTATAATTTAGGGAGCATGTTATATGTCCTTTACCCTAATAGAAATGCAGTATCTCAAAAAATGGTATAGGATTTTTAATATTTATATACTTATTTTTATTTATTTCTTTAAATTTATTGCAATGACATGATTTGCATAACCATACAGGTTTCAAGTGTACAACTCAATAAATATAACACCAGTACACACCACATCGTGCACCCTCCAGCACAAACAGAGACTCTTTCCCCAAGTCCCTTCTATTTGTCTTCTTCCCCCTTCCTTCCTCACCCCTTTCCCTACGGCTATTGCCACCCTGTTGTCTGTCTGTATCTATGTTATATATATAAGCACTGTAGGATTTTATTTGAAAAGCTTTGTGTTTAGCCTGACCAGGCAGTGGCACAGTGGCGCAGTGGCTAGAGCATCAGACTAGAATGCAGAGGACCCAGGTTCGAAATCCGAGCTCGCTGGCTTAAGCATGGGCTCACCACTTGAGTGAGGGGTCACTGGCTTGAGTGTGGGTTCACAGACATGACCTCATGGTTGCTGGCTTGAAGCCCAAAGCCACTGGCTTGAGCAAGGGGTCACTCACTCTGCTGTAGCCCCCAGAAAAGAAAAAAAAAAAGCTTTGTGTTTAAGTTTTGATTTTACCTCCAAAGGAAACATTTTTAATGCAAGTAAAATCAATTTGAATAAAAGCAATTGAATAAGAATGAATGTGAGGGTTACTTATTAATGATCCTCAGAATTTGGTGTTTTGGAACATAATACAAGATCACTTTATTATAACATCTTTCCTTTCCCCCAGTCTCAATGTTTTCTCATACATAACACTTAAAAGTCCTAGCCAGAGACCCATAAAGCAATATTTTCCCCCATGTAATGTTTTCCTGCATATAGAGTTCAAAAAACCTCGTCTCCTGGAAAACATTATAAAGAACTTCCACAGTATTAGAATGTAACTCACACTCCTTAAAGATCAGTAGCATTACTTAAACATATCCCCATGTTTAAAACACTTCTTCCTGTAGTTGTATTTCCATAGTTTATAAATATCATTCCCCTCCAAAAAATTTAAAAAGGAAAATGAAGTGTGAAGTTCCTGACTACAAACCGTATTTTTTAAACAAAATCCAACTAAAGATATTTTTAAAGCTTTGTTTCGCAATGAACTTTTAAAAAATGGAGAAAAAGTGGCCCCCTATTCTATAAGTTATTGTATTACTTTCTGAGGGCTGTCATAAAAAAGTAGCAAGACCTTTGTGGCTTAAAATAACAAAAATTTATTTTCTCATTGTTTTCGAGCCTTAAAAGTCCAAAATTAAGGCGTGGGCGGTACTATGCTCTCTCTGCAACACTAGGGACGGTCTTTTCTGTTACTAGCATCTAGGATACTGCGTTTCCTTGGGGTTCCTTGGCTAACAGCTGCATCATTCCAGGCTCTGCCTTCACCATCACATGGCATTCTTCACTCTGTGTCTGAATCTCCACATCAGAATATCACCCTTTCTCTCACATACAGACACCAGTTACTGGATTTAGGGCCCATCTTAATCCAGTATGCTCATCAAGACTTGATTCTAAGTGCAAAGACCCTCTTTCCAAATAAGACCACATTCACAGGTATTGGGAATTAGGAATGCAACGTAACTTTTGAAAGGACACAATTCAGAAAACTACAGTTATCAAGGAAAAAAAATACACCTATACATTACTTCAGGCATGAGAATAGGCTACAAATATTTTAAAAACCTTTGCTTATACCAGAACTGATTATTTTTAGAAGAAATACTTGGTGTGTGATCAGATTTTTGGTTAATAATCAAATTATGGGTATTCACTGCTCTGGATGACATTTATGAAGTAAGTAGTTGACATTAATAAATATTATCATTCTTATTATTAAAATTCTTATTATCTTAAAATTATATAATAAAAATAATAATAATTATAATCATAAGTATAGATTAAGGTCTATTGTGCCCAGCACATGTGTAATCTTTCAATCCTCATAGTGATCCTATGAAGTCAGTACAATTACTATCCATATTTTACAAATGAAGAAATGGAGACCTGAGACATTACTAGCTTGCCCACTGTCACATAGCGAAGTAGTAAGTGACGAGGCCAGGGTTCTGCAGGTTTTCAATGTTGGCCAATGTCTATTTCTTTGATAAAGAATGCCATTTTCAGTCCATAAAGTCAAGAAAGCACATGAGGGCAGTTTGGACTGAAGATGATGGAATATCAACATGTTACCTTTCATTAGAGTCTCCTATGCCAGAGTAACTGAACAGGTGGTGTTTTCCTGGTGTTAATTCAATAGCAAAGATTTGTCGTGCACACTTTCCATGGGTTAGTGCCAAGTTAGGCCTGCCTAGGCAGTGGAGGAGTGGAGAAAGCATTGACCTAGGATGCTGAGGACCCAGGTTTGAAACCCTGAGGTCGCTGGCTTGAGCACAGGATCATAGATATGACCCCATGGTAGCTGGTTTGAGCCCAAAGGTTGCTGGCTTGAAGCCCAAGGTCACTGGCTTGAAGTCCAAAGGTTGCTGGCTTGAACCCAAAGTTGCTGACTTGAGCAACAGGTCACTAGCTCAGCTGGAAACCCCTTCCCCAGTCAGGGCACACATGAGAAGCAATCAATGAACAACTAAGGTGCCACAACTACAAGTTGATGCTTCTCTCATCTCTCTCTGTTCCTGTCTGTCTCTCATTGGAAAAAAAAAAAGTTAAGCATCAGGAATATTAATTAATTACTTAAGAAAGTAAGCAAATAAGTAAGTAAAATACAGGCTTTAAAGCAGCCAACCCTATAATGGTAAGCGAGTTAGCTAAAGGATATTAAATTATTGCTAATTATTTCTTCTGCTATAACTCTCACAAAAAAAACCGCTGCCTGTTGTTATGCAAACCAAGATGAGTTCAAATTAATATGCATTTATAGAACAAAGAGCAGAACCAGAGATAGTCAGAAACAGGTCATAGCGGGGAGTGGGGGGAAAGGGGAGGAAGGGCAGGAGAAGTAGGAAAAGAAAGTGGAGTGGAGGAGGAAGAAGGAGAGCAAAATTGGTAAACTTGCAGCACCAAAATGTTCCTTCTGATGAAGACCAATATTTAACACATTTAGAAAGGAAGCCTGAGGATACAAATCACCATGGACCTTTGGTTCAAGGTTTCAGCCCCTTTAGCTGCCAACCATGTATGAGGAATGCCATTAACTGGCTGCAGGTGGGAAGTCATCCTACAGACTCATGCAGAAATGGACATGGTGCAATTCCTCTGCCCCTGAATGACTGACTGCCAAAGGAATTTTACATTTAATCACCAATTGCCTTTCATTCTACAACTGGTAAAACAAACTTCTCTAGTGGAATACTGAATGCTCAGAGTTGTACAACAGTGTTTTTACTTTAATTCCTGACTTAGCCCACAGAAACACTGAAATATATTCACAGTTATTGCTCGTGTTCTTCCAGTTGTGTCAGCATCTCAATTTCATAGTTGTGGTTGGTACATTGGAGGTGTTGTACTTCAAGAAGAACACATATGTGGTCCAGGATTATACCTAGACTACTATAGCTGAGAGGTAATACTCATGCAGGGTAGAATTAAAAGACAAAAAGTTTTATCACAAGATTTAATAGATGGTCATTCCCCACTCAGAAAATAGTTCTTTGAGTTTTAATATGTCACTGTCAAAAACAACCTTTTTTTTACTATAATTTTTATTCTAATTCTAAAATAACTCAAGAAGAGTCAAAATTAATGCTATTTATATTTACCTTTAAAGTTTTAAGGAGTATACTTAAAGATAATATAATAGGAAGAAATAGTTTGTGTATGCATAAAGGGTGATCAATTTTAAATGTTAAGTATTAGTGAATTAATAAAACTATTGATATCACTATCTCCAGCCTCTCTCACACCTCCTATGCAACATGAACTAAACCTGAGTTGTCATTAATTCTCCCAAACTTGCTCCTGATCCTAGATTTCCTATGACAGTTAATAGAGGCATCACCATGTAAGACATTAAGGCAAAAAGCAAAGTCATTTTAGACCTGTGGAGGCTTTCTGCTTCTAGATAAGACTGACTAACTGGCACAGGATTATCCTCCTGCCATAAACAACTATAAAACAAAACAGGAAATATGAAGCAACAGTTTTTAGACATTGGATCACATGCAGTACAAAACTAATCACTGAGAGAAGGAAAGCTTACAAGGTCAGCCTCACTCTGCCCTCTCTGGGGACAGTATCTTTACCTGGGCACTGTGGGCTGCAGCTGAAGCAGTAGTAAAGTACATTGGCATTCCAGCCCAATCAGAATAGAGAGACTGAGTCAACTTGTCATTCAGCTGAAACACCAGTTGTCATATTTTATGAGTAAGAACCACACTCTAAAATAAGACCTACTTGATATCCACTTTAACAAAGCCCCAACCTCCAAACTCTTTCTCCCCTGTAGAGATAAATGTGGCCAAGTAACAAGAACTTAGAAACACCTGTACTTTTTACTGAACCATGTTAACAAAATATAATATAAGCCCAAGGCTACCCAAGTTCCATTGAGTGAGCCAGCAATTGAACTACTTCTAGAACAAAAACCAGTACTCTTCAAAAGAAGGTAATAAAATCTGAAATCTCAATCATCTACCAAGTTTTGTATACAAGCAAATATTATTAGACATGCAAAGAACTTACCTAGTCAAGAGAAGATGAACTAACCCCAAGATATTCACATGTTAGTTTTAGCAGGTAAAGACTTTAAAGTCGCTATTATAAATATATTAAAAGAATTAAAGGGAAGTGTGTTCTAATAAGTAAAGCAATACATGGTCTTAATGAGGTAATGGATAAGGTATCTCAGCACAGAAGTAAAAACTATAAGCAAACAGACAAACAAAACCATATGAAAATTCTAGAATGAAAAATTACAACTATAATTAAAATACACCAGCTAAGTTTTACAGAAAATTATGGATAGCATATGACAGAGTCAGTGACCTTGAAAAAATTCAGACATTTTCTAATCTGAAGATCAGAGGAAAAAAGAATTAAAGAAAAATTAACAGTGCCTCAGGACCTGTGGAACAATATCTAATGGTTTATATTACATGTAATAGAGTCCCCAAAAGTGAAGAGAGTGAGAAGAAAACATGTTTAAAAAGTTGATGGCTGAAATTTTCCTAAAATTAATTTAAAACATTTATTTATACCCAAGAAATAAATAATATTAAATAAAGAAAAAATACTATCAAACTGTTGACAACCAAAGGCAGCAGAAATCTGTAAAGGGGAAAAAGTGTTGCATACAGGAGAATAATGAAATAAATAATGGCCAACATGAGAATCATGGGGGCTAGAAGACAATGGAATAATATCTTTACACTGCTGAAATAAAAAAACCTGCCAATTCAGTTTTTGAAGAATTTTGGTAATAGTCTTTAAAACTGCTTATAATGAAAACTTATATTATTAAAAAAAATGATGGAAGATAGTCTTTGGGCTAAAGGGAAATACCACTATGTGGAACTCCAATCTACACTAAGGAATGGAGAACACTGGAAATGGTAAACAAATGGGTTAATATAAAAGTCACTTACCATTTAAAAGAAAAATAACATTTTAAGTGAGCTTGACAGCTATGTCAGAGTAAAGAATATGACAATGACAATAACACAAAAGAAGAACAGGTAAATGGAGTTATACTCTTTCAGATTATTACTTTGTGACATGGGAAGTATGAAGAGTCAGATATAAAGGGTAAAGTGTTAAAATCTTGGACTATAAATAATTTTTTGAATATGCATATTGTTAGTGCTAAAGCAACCATTTAAAAATTAAAAACAAAAAGTTATAGTTAAGAAGCCAATAAAGGAAGTAAATAATATACTAAAAACTATCTGATTAATCCAAATACAAGTAGAAAAGAAGAAATAGAGGAACAAAAATTTAAAGGGACAAATGAAAAACTAATAGCAAGATAATTGGTTATCCATAGCAGTTTTATTAGAAACAACCCAAATGTCCATTAATAAGGAATGAAATCAATAAATTACATATGTATACAATTGAATAAACTCTGAATCAAAAAGAAAAAAAATAGTTCAAACTACAACATGAGCTGAAGCCAGAGAAAACAGTAATTATGATGTGGTTCCATTTATATGAAGTTCTAGAAAAAGTAAAAGTAATTTATAGTGCTAGAAATGAAATCGTTAGCTGATTGAGGCATGGATGGGGGAGGGGATTGACTGTAATGGAGCAGGAGAAAACTTTCTAGGGTGGTAGAAATAGTTCAAATTTTGTCTAGGGTGATGGTTTCATGGTATATACCATCATTTGTCAAAAACATCAAATGACACACTTAAAGTGAATCATTTTAAATTTATCTATGGAGTCTACTCTCTTCTGCTTGCTACGAAAAAAATCTGGGTATCTTGACGCAAGCCCAGGTTCTTTGTAGAATGTTATATTGCTCCCATATAACCATTTGCTGCAGGTTTCCAGGTTTTGTTTGTTTGATTTGTTTTCTGGTAGACACTGATAATTATCTCATCATGTTTTATCTAGAAGAAAACTTCTAGGAATCACACAATGGTAGCTAGTTCCAATGTTATTTAAGTTTCTCTGTATTTTCTGAATTTTTCCCAAGTAAATTTCCATGTGTTGGAACCATCTGGCTTATTTCTTAGCAAAGGAAATACTGCAGTGGTTTCTTAAAGTAATGTTTCCCTCCTGGGAAAGTATCTTTTGCCCTAAATAATGTAGAGAATTGGGAATATTTATAAACCTTTAGAAATATAATTCAAAGAGTTGTTTTGGTTCTTTATATTTTATTCCAATTGCTTTGATCATCCTAGAGCAAACATTTAAAGATTCCTAGAGAATGCAGTATGCCATACCTATTTAAAAGTTGATTTCATTACATAATTTTTCTCCTAATTATCTTAGGTTGATGATTTTATATTCAATTTGGAGAAAATTCTGGTTTGTCCATGTTTAGATAATAATGTCTAGGAATTTGAAATTAATGTTTTCTTATTATTCACTTACTCAGTAGACTTTAATACTTTTTTAAAAATTCACATATACACATTTGGAAAACTGTTTTTACTTAAAAGTCACATAGTGAGTTATGTTTGGTTAATGTCAAAGTTTAATGTGAAAAATAAAACCTATTTTAAAATATTTCTTAAGAAGCTGAATTAGGAAAAGACCTTTATGAGGGACAGCTAGAGTGGGATACTAGGAAGGGGATAAGTGAGTAATCTTTAAAATTTATTTGAATATAAAAGGAATCCTGGAAAGAGTGTAGGCTAGAAGGCATAGAAAAAATAAGACACGTGGAAGAGGAGAAGACCCTCTAAGCTCATCACATTTAAGTTCTTTCTTATAAGTTCTGAAAAAAAAATTGTCATGAAAACAGCTACAATACTTGGGCATGGAATCAGATTTGAGAAAAGGAAGCATTACATTTCTGCCTTCCTGGAATAAATTCTGAGCACAACCTGCCCTGTTCTGATTGTTATTTCCTTCAAAGTCCAATGCCATTTTCCTCTCCTACAGTAGTCCCGTCCTTTGGTGAGCTAGGTCTCTTCTAAACTTCCTAAGCACTATATTGTCACAACACTCATATAACACGGAATGTGCTCCTTTGTACTGTATTTGTGACAAGCTTTATAATCTTTGGAAGGCAATGTTTGTACCTTTTCACATTTGTATCCCTAGAGCTGAGGACAGTGTTAACAGACAGCTCCTCCTCAGTGATGATATTTATTATTGGTAAAGTATAACATGCCCCTCTGATATCTTTCCACCCAACATGACAGCACTTCATACTTATCATACTGTACAATAATGGCCAATTTACTTGGTAGAATTCTCTAGACTGTAGGGTTTTTGAGGGCTCAGAGGATGCTGTATTCAGCTCCTTTCTGTCAGTATCTTGCACACTGCAAGAGTTTAAGAAATATTTACTGGATGAAAATGTGAATGGAAGAACTGAATCAGGAGTCATGAATTTTAGTCCTTTACCACTAATTTCTTCAGAAGTATTGATCAAATGATTTAGCTTCTCTGTATCTCAGTTTCTTCAAATGTATGTATCTATACATATATGTAGTATGTGTAGGATACTCTAAAATTCTATGAATTTTTGATAATGGTGATGACTTAAAATAAAATGTTTATTTAGTTCAAAAGTTGAGTCAATGTGCTAGATAATATCAACTCTTAGCAATTGGTTTTCCTGTCCCTCTCTAAACCTCTCATTACTTGGAACTCTAGGGACCCCTCACAGATCAACACGCCAAAGATTTTGGGGATGTCATTATATCATAAATAACTCTTCATCGGGAAAAGACAGGAGACCCCAAACCCAGGAGAATAGGAATGAAAAAGTGATTAACACCCATAGCTCAAGTGAGACAACCTATCTTGATTTTGTACCAAAGGCTAATTTGCTAAGCATTCTAGGTTCTCTTCCATTATCTGCTCTGGAAGAACATCAGTTAGTTTGAGGAGTTCTACAAATTGATAGGTACAGAGAGGCTGCACATTCTGCATATACTTGTTCAGCACTATGTCACCACACTCCAAGAAGCCCTTTATGTATTACAACTCATTTGATTCTTATAACAACCCCATTTGACTGATAAAGAATCTGAGACAAAGAAAAGGTTATGCAGCTAATAAATGAGAGTGGCAGTGTTCAATACTTACTCCCTGACCCTGAAAGGATGTTAGAATGGTGCAGTATTTATAGAAACCTTACTTTTCTTAGGGGTGGAGATGAGGGTATGTGTGTCAAAAATGAATAATTTAGGCTATAAGACAAGGATTTATTGCCATCATTCCCAAACAGCCTTGCCTATGTGTAGAATATAGAGGTGATCCCCAGAATGCTCGAAAACTGGCTTTGTTTGGAAAGCCAGTTATCATTCTTCTGAGACCAGCATGGGATTACATAAACTGGCAATATAAATTTCATCCAGGTCTGGTGGGTCCTGGGCACGGACCTTGTCTGAGAGGAAGCAGCTGTTCTGTCAGTCAGCGTGATAAGGCAGGTAGGTTTCATTATGAGTTACAGCACCAAATAAAGGACTCATAGGCAAAGGTGGCTCTTTTTTTTCCATCCTAAATATGGAATATTTATCAAGTGGCTCTTTGGAGAGGATGGACTCTGTTGCTTTTTATTTTCCCAGGAATCTTGTGGTTTGGGACAAAAAAAAGAGTAATTCTGGCTTATGTTGTTTTTTTATATTTCTTTATTCATTATGTTCCTATATTCATATTTAATAACTATAAATAAAACTGTAACACACAGAGGAAAACACAGTGGGGAGGGTTGTCTTTAGAAGTGCTGGCAAGCGCATCCCACTGGAACTGAAGTGTTTTGGCCACTATTATCTGAATCTTTCAGCAGGCATTATTTATAAAAGCATCACAGTTTATTATGTTGGCTTATATTCCCAAAATATTTGCAACAGTTTTTGAGTGGGATATGCCTAGCTTTTGACTTGGAAAACTAAGGAAGCCTCATGTATTTCTTTTTAATAAATTCAATCAGTCCTGGAAACCTCAAGTATTAAACAAGTAAAGATCTCTCAGGTTTTGTTAATTCACGTTGTTCTCTGATGAAACAGTAGGTTTTTCTGTATATTTAAATAAATACTCTGAGCATGAAAACCAAATACTCACTAAGGAAAGAATCCCTCCTGTGACATCCAGACAAGTGATTCTCTTGCTTCTGACAACAGTCCCAGGGGCTGGGTAGTCACTTCCAACAAAAGGATTTTTTGCTCCATTTCTTGGACAACTCTAATTTTTTTATTTTCTTATTTTGAGCTGAAATTTTATCCCCATAGATTTCACCTTCATGAATATTCTTTCTTGTGCTTCTTTGTGGGTACCTCCTCCTCTGCCAGGCCCATAAATTTTGGTGTCTCTCAGAAACAAATGTGATTTTATTATTTCATACCCTGTCCTTGGACAAACTATAGTCTCAGGATTCACCTGCAAGGCAATCAGTATATCTCAAGCTCAAACTTTCATGCTGAGCTCCAGGTCAATATATTCAACCACCAACTACGTATATTCACATGGCTGCCTCACCATGTACCTCATATTCAATTTATCTAAAACTTGTTATACCTTTCCTTAGACTCCTGAATTTGGTAAATAAATATAATAAGTACTGGCAATGATACAGAGAAATGTACACAATGAGTGGAAATGTAAATTGGTGCTGCATCTATGAAAAACAGTATGGAGGTTCCTGAAAAAATTAAAAATAGAATTACCAGATGTTCAAGCAATCCCACTTCTGGGTATAAATTCAAAAGAATTGAAAGTAAAAACTGAGGCAGACATTTGTACACCCATGTGTATAATGGCATTATTTACAATAACCAAAAGGTGAAAGCTACCCAAGTATTCATCAATAAATGAATGAAATACATGGATAAACAAAATGTGGTACGTACATAGAATCTGTTAGCCTTAAAAAGGAAGGAGATTCTCACACATGCCACAAATTGACAAACCTTAAAAACAGTATGCTAAGTGAAATAAAAGCCACAAAAAAGACAAATACTGCATGATTTGACTTAGAAGAGGTACTTAGAATAAGTAAATTCATAGACACAGAAAGTAGAATAATGGTTTGTAGGGATTGGTTGGAGGGGGAAGTAGGGAGCTCATGTTTAATGCTTACAGAATTTCAGATTGGGAAATTGAAAACAGTTCGGGATTGGATGGTGGTGATGGTTGTACATCAACATGGATGTATTTAACACCATTGCACACTTAAAAGTAGTTAAAATGGTCAATTTTATATAATACATATTTCACTACAATTAAAAAAAATAAAGATCCTATAGAACCTAATTCTTAAATATGTGTTTTTGTCAACTTGAGCAACCCTAAATTACTTGTAGCTCCTCAAACATACTAGGCTCTCTCATGAATCAGTGCTTTCTTGTCTGCTGCCTGGTCATTTCTTACTTCTTCTTGTAGTCACTGTTCAAATCTAGGGTGATTAACCACCACCGTGGTCTGCCTGGAACTGAAGGGTTTCCCAGAATTTTCGACTTTTAATGCTTAGACTAGGAAAGTTTGAGACAAATTGGCCAAGTTACCCCCCTGAAATCACAGCATTATGCTATTTCTATGTCATCATCAGAACTCTATGATATACTGGAAGATATTTTTTTTTAGTTTTATACCTATTTATTGATCAACATCCCTTGAGTATTTCTATATTTCTGGCTGTGTTATCATCTAAAACCTTTCTCTCTCCTCCTCCATGAGGGTATCATAGAAATCTAGTCAAATAAAATATCTTGCTAAGATCAGGTACACTGTATTGAAATGCATTCCTTTATTCTACTGGTTTTGCCAACCTGTCCAAAAAGCTAAGTGGATTAGTCTGTCAGATCTTGGGCTTTATGAATTCATACTGGCTTCACATCGTCACAGCTTATGTGTCTATTTGTATATGTGTGTGTGTACACTTGCAAATGTGCATGTATGAATAATCCTTTCAATTTATCCCTATAGAACCTTACATTGGATCAACATTGATTCACTTACAAAGAAGTATCATACTCTCCCCTGTTACCCACATTATCACAGATTTCTTAGGTTTTCAAAAATATTGAAACCAACATAGGAAATTAAAGATTTTCTTTAATTCTCTTCTGACCATATTTGATTCAGAAGTTTTCAGCAATTTCTATTTTACTGGACTAGGTTTCTCATAGCACAGAGATGGACTCTGCCTGCTAATACATGGTGAATTAGCTGAGTTGGAAGCAAACAAACTTTAGAATTTATACAAATGTTTTAGTCACCTGTCAGCTAGCTATGGGAATATACAACCTCTGATAGGGATATCAATACAAGTCTTGCTTAGTGGTAAGTCATCAACATTAAAACCAGTAATTGCTACCATTTTGAGAGTTTTGGAGGTAGATGTATCTCAGTTCAAACTGATAGCTCAAGTAACTGCAGCATTGGCTTTATTTTGTTTTCAACTAAAAACAGGGGTGTCTCTGGTTGTTTTGGGCTTGCACCAGGAAGCTAGGGAAGAGAGCCTTTTACAGTTAGAGAGGATAGTTTGTTTCCTGCCTGCAAGGTAAGATTCATAAAAGTTGCAACAACTCAACACAGAACAAATAAACAATCCAATTAAAAATGGGGAGATGACCTAAACAGATATTCTCCCAAGAAGACATACAAATGGCGAACAGATATATGAAAAGATGCTCATCTTCACTAGCTATTGGGGAAATGCAAATTAAAACTACAGTGAGATACCACATACACCTGTTAGAATGGCTGTTAGGAATAAAACAAACAATATCAAGTATTGGAGAGGTAATGGAGAAAAACTTACTGCTAGTTTTAAACTGGTACAGCCACTATGGAAAACAGCTTGGCGGTTCCTCAAAAAGCTAAGAATAGAGTTACAGTAGGACCCAGCAACCCCCTTTCTTTCTTCCTTTTTTTTTTTTTTTTTTTTTGTATTTTTTTCTGAAGCTGGAAACGGGGAGAGACAGTCAGACAGTCTCCCACATGCGCCCGAGGGGCGATGCTCTGCCCCTCCCGGGCGTCGCCCTGTTGCGACCAGAGCCACTCTAGCGCCTGGGGCGGAGGCCAAGGAGCCATCCCCAGCTCCCAGGCCATCTTTGCTCCAATGGAGCCTCAGCTGCGGGAGGGGAAAGGAGAGACAGAGAGGAAGGAGAGGGGGAGGGGTGGAGAAGCAGATGGGCGCTTCTCCTGTGTGTCCTGGCCGGGAATCGAACCCCGGACTTCTGCACGCCAGGCCAACGCTCTACCACTGAGCCAACCGGCCAGGGCCCCCTTTCTTGATATCTACCCTAACACTTTTAAAACATTGATTCACAAAGATAAATGCACCCCATGTTCATTGCAACACTACTCACGAGGAGCAAGACATGGAAACACCAAAGTGTCCTTAGATAGATGATTGGATAAAGATGTGGTACATATAGACTATGGAATACTACTCAGCCATAAGAAAAGATGAAATATTGACATCTACCACAACATAGATGGACCATGAGAATATTATTCTAAGTAAAATAAGTCAGACAGAAAAAGCTAAGAACCATATGATTCACTCATATCTGGGATATAAAACTGAAACCCATAGACATAGACAAGAGTATGTTGGTTACCAGAGGAAAGGGGAGGTAGAGGGGTAGTAAAGTGTAAAAGGAGCCAAACATATGATGACAGAGATAATCTGACTTTAGGCAACAGGTACACAATGCAATATACAGATCATGTATCATAGAAATGTAGACTTGAAACCTATATAATCTTAAAAACCAGTATCACCCCAAAAATTTAATAAAAAGAAAATTAAAAAATAAAGTTTAAATTACTAAAATAACAAAATAATAATGTTACTACTGTTGTTGTTGTTATATCATCAGAAAGACCTGTTTTCCTAATGTGATTGTTACTAATTAACTCTGTGACTAGAGCTTTGCCTTCAAATCTGTTTCATTTCATAATTTGTAAAATTGGGATAAACAGTTCCTGTACTGCAGACCACAAGGACGATTGGAAGGCAATGACATTTATTGAGCAAGTGCTATGTATCATAGACTGTTTGGCACCTACACGGATTATTTCATTTACTCTTTACTGCATCTTCATAAACATGAATAGTAGCATTATCTTTATTTTGCAAACAGGGAAACTGAAGCTGAGAGAGATTAAATTATATACCTGAGAGCCCATGGCTTTTAGATGGCAAAGCTAGGATTTGATCCCACACTGAGCTGGGTCCACTTCCTCATATTGCACATAGAAATGTTGGTACATGAAAAGAGCATTTATTCTCTCATCCAGAGTAAGAGGGGGATTTTAAATTCCTGTGTATTCCTAAAACACAACCTATATGATTTCACTGATTTCATAAGTAATATTGTTAGCAGAATCTTTCAGAAGTATCACATAACAATGTGATGTTTATATAATGTTAAAACCATCATCCATTATTTACATAACTATGCTTAATATCACAAGGCATTTAAAAGAAGACTCCAGCCTGATCTGTGGTGGCCAGTGAATAAAGCGTTGACTTAGAACGCTGAGGTCGCTGCTTCCAAACCACAGGCTTGCCTGGCCATGGCATGTATGGGAGTTGACGCTTCCCGCTCCTCCCCGTCCCCTCTCTCTAAAAATGAATAAATAAATTTTAAAAAGTCCGCAGAAAGCAGGTATTCCTTTATGAAATTAAGTGCTACCTGATTTATACACAATGGAAACAATTGTTTTTTGCATTCTGATCCATGAATTTAAAAGTCATTCCTTTCACATTTCTTTTATAAAATGCTGATTCGAGAGGGGGGATTTATCTTAGCTACTGTCCTCCAATGCTCTTTCTTTTGTGTTTTATTCAAACCAAAGATTTTTAAGAAGAACATTTATCTCTGCTAAGAATGAATCTAGTTATCCTTAAAGACACATCTAATTCTTTCCATTTTTTGTATTTCCTAAATATTTTCTATCCATATTTAATATTGCTTTAGACAAAGTAATGCCCCATAGTTTTAGGCTGCTGCTAATAATATTCTAAATACTTACCCCTTGCATATATATTCCAAAATATATTGATCTGGTCCTAGACTACAGGTATTTTGTTTTACACATTGGATATAATTGTTATAAGTGTGGAGAAGTTTTAAAACTAATCTCTGAGAAGGAAATGATCAGTGATTACAGTGGGCTAATTCCAGCATAAATCACTAATTTTAGGCAGTTTGGACACTAAAGTTGTTTTGCATTGTTTGAAGTTTTAGTCAATATAAACACAAATTAGTCCATTAATTTAAAGAACTGCTATAGCATCTTTAAACCTGGCTAAAATTTTCATGGAGCGGAGAATGATTTGTATGTCATCCAACTAAAGATTTCCTGACAAATTTACTTTCTAAACTAAAATGTGGAAATAAAAGCTGAATAAATAGACTTAAAGAACAGCGATGAAAAAGAAATAAATTGTTTGAGTCTTGTTTCTCTCTCTGCATTTACACACACACATACTCAACAGGTGCACAGGAAAAAAATATTTAATAATCTGTGTGCAAACACTATGCAAAATAAAATAAAAGAAAAAAACCTGCATGATTAATTTATATGGCTAGTGTAAGCTTTAGTGTTTGCTGGAACAAAATGGGAGACATGTACTATATCATAGTAAATGTTAAAGCCTAAGAATTGTGTGTCAGAGAAAATAATTTTAGAAGGTGCAATTCAAAGGGCAAATTTAGAAAATTTCATTTTAGAATTCTTGACAACCTTTGGCTTTGAATAAATAAAAGTGTACCTATGTTGGAAATCTTATTTTAGAGCACAAAGGGTCAAATATAATAGTTTGCATTCAGTTACCCTATTGAGTGATAGCCAATGGAATCTAGTGTAGGTATATTGAGTCCTGCTATTAATCGCACACTCTTCTTGGTTTTGGTCTGCTGGGTAACAACTGTGGCATACAGATTGGGCTGGCACAGAGATCAGAAATGCGAGTGCCCTTTCCAAGCAAAGACCTAGATAAGCCTCGAGGAGGAGTCCTAGACAGAGTGACTGGACAAGTGTAGAAGTGTTTGAAGCTGAAAATCCAAGGGTTTATTTTCAGTGGGGAAAGAAATATAACACCCACCACAATCTTTCACAAAAGCCATTGAATAAATAGTAATTCTTCATATACATGAAAACAAAATTGTTTCTGTTTAAACTTTCTTTTAAAATGTTTATTTAAATGTTGGAAGATTGACTGGGACAAGGGTGGGAGTCAATGGAGGAGGATGAGGCATGCAGAGGCTTAAAGGTATTAAGGTCAAATTTCTTGTACAGTACTGTTGTTTTATTCTTCTCTGAATTTTGCATACACATGCTGCAATAAACATAGGGATGCATATATTCTTTTGAAGTAGTGTTTTGGATTTCTTCGGATATATTCCCAGAAGTGGAATTTCTGGGTCATAAGGCAGTTTCATTTTTAATTTTTTTGAGGAAACTCCGAACTATTTTCTACAGAGGTTGCACTAATCTGCATTCCCACCAGCAGTGCACAAGCGTTCCCTTTTCTCCACATCCTTGCCAGTACTTGTTGTTGACTTATTGATGAGCGCCATTCTGACAGGTCTGACTTGATATCTCATTGTGGTTTTAATTTGCACGTCTCTGGTGATCAGTGATGTTGAGCATTTTTTCATGTGTCTATTGGCCATCTGTATGATCTCTTTGTAGAAATGTCTTTTCAGACCCTTTGCCCATTTTTTAATTAAATTGTTTATTTTTCTTGTGTTGGGTTGTATAAGTTCCTTATCAATTTTGGATACTGACCCCTTATCCGATGTATCATTGGCCAATACAGTGTGTCCGTCAAGTCATGGTGCACTTTTGACCGGTCACAGGAAAGCAACAAAAGACAATAGAAATGTGAAATCTGCACCAAATTAAAGGAAAACCCTCCCAGTTTCTGTAGGATGATGTGGCAGCATGTGCACATGTGCAGATGATGACGTAATACCGTGTATACAGCGGAGCAGCCCACGGCCATGCCAGTCGAGATGTGGACAGTACAGAGGAAAGTTCAGTGTGTTCTGTGGCTCGCTAAATTCAAATCCATGACCAAAGTGCAACTTGAATATTGGCGCATTTATAACAAAGCACCACCACATAGGAATAACATTACTCGGTGGGATAAGGAGTTGAAGGAAACCGGTAGTTTGGTGGAGAAACCCCGTTCTGGTAGGCCATCAGTCAGTGACGAGTCTGTAGAGGCTATATGGGATAGCTACCTAAGGAGCCCTAAAATATCTGTGCGTGAGCCCACGTCGAACTACACTGAATAGGTATGAAACTAGGAGAGTTTTCCTTATATTTGGTGTAGATTTCACATTTCTATCGTCTTTTGTTGCTTTCCTGTGACCGGTCAAAAGTGCACCATGACTTTATGGACACACTGTATGTACTCTCATTCTTTTCATTGTCTTTTTATTTTTGTTGATAGTTTTCATTACTGTTAAAAAACTCTGTAGTTTGATGTAGTCCCATTGTTTATATTTGCTTTTGTTACTCTTACCCTTTCCCAAGGATATTGATATATATATATATAGATATATAGATATAGATATAGATATATATAGATATAGATATATATCCTTGGGAAATATATATATTGCTATGAGAAATGACTGAGATTTTACTGCCTATGTTTTCTTCTAGAATTTTTCTGGTTTTGAGTCTTACTTTTAAGTCTTTAATTATTATGTATGATATTAGAAGGTGACCTTAGTTTTGTTTTTTTGCACATCTGTCCAATTTTCCCAACACTAGTTATTAAATAAACTGTCTTTACCCCATCATATGTGCTTGCCTCCTGTGTCAAATATTAATTGTCCATAAAGTTATGGGTTTAATTCTGGATTTTGTATTCTGTTCCATTGACCAATATGTCTGTTTTTATGCCTGTACTATACTGTTTTGATTACTATGGCTTTGTAGTATAGTTTGATATCATGTAGCATAATTTCTCCAACTTTGTTCTTTTTTCTGAAGATTGTTTTTGCTATTCAGGGTTTTTTGTGGTTTCATATAAATTATTTAAAAATTTTTAGCTTTTAAAAAGTTTTATTATTTGTTTGTTTATTGAGAGAATGAGAGAGAGAGACAGGAAGAGAGGAAGAGTGTGAGAAGTATCAACTCATAGTTGTTTTCACTTTAGGTGTACATTGACTGCTTCTCATATGTGCTTTGACTGGGGCTGAGCCAGTGTCCCCTTGCTCAAGTCAGCAAACTTGTGCTTTGTCATGCCAGCAACCTTCGACCTCAAGCTGGCAAGCTTTGAGATCATGTGGATGACTCCCTGCTCAAGTCAGCGACCTCGTGCTCAAAGCCAGGGATCCCAGGGGTTTCAGACCAGCAATCTACGCATTTTGAATTGATGCTTTATCCACGGTACCATCACCAGTCAGGCAAATTTTTCAAATTTTAAAAAAAATTTTATTGATTGATTTTTTTAGAGAGAGAAATACATAGAGAGGGAGAGAGAGAAACATTGATTTGTTGTTCCGCTTATTCATACTGCCATTAGTTGATTCTTATATGTGCCCTGATGAGTAATCTAACCTGCAACCTCAGCATGTCGGGACAATGCATTAACCAAGTGAGCTACACAGTCAGGGCCAGAATATTTGTTTTAGTTAGTTGCAGCTTTATTTACAATAGCTAAAATTTGGAAGCAGCCCAGATGTCCATCAGTAGATGAGTGGATAAAAAAGCTGTGGTACATATACACAATGTAATACTACTAGGAAAGAAATCTTACTTTTTGCAACAGCATGGATGAACATGGATAGTATTTTGCTAAGTGAAATAAGCCAGTCAGAGAAAGACAAATACCATATGATTTCACTCATATGTGGAATCCAATAAACATAATAATCTAACACACAAAATAGAATCATACTCATAGATACTGAAAACAGATTGACAGATTTTAGATGGGAAGGGGTGGGGAGTTGGGTGCGAAAGGTGAAGGGATTAAGAAAAAACCTCGTGGACATAGACAACAGTATGGTGATTACCAGAAGGAAAGGGAGGTGGAGGATATAGAAGAAGGTATAGAGGGGATAAATGGTGACAGAAGGACACTTGACTTTGGGTGGTGAACACACAATACAATATACAGTTGATGTACTATAGAATTGTACACTTGAAACCTATATAATTTTATTAACCCATGTCACCTCAATAAATTCAATAAACAATTTTTAAAAATTTGTAGACACACATGATATACTGTTTCAATGATACATTTCTTGATTTAAAAAATAATATTAGGAGATGCTGTCTATTGTTTGCTATGATTCTATGCTTCTCAGTCATATGTTAACATATCTTCAAACTATTACTTGAAAATTGTTTTATTTATGTATGTCTAAAACAGTATCACATTCTAATTAAAACATGTAGCATTAACCTTATTTTCCCCCAACAACTTTTAGACTAGAATTTTGTCTTATGAAAAATAAGGAAAATTGCCAGAGGAGATTCAAGAAATAAATACGAGTAGAAACTTTTACCTGTTATTTTCATAAAATGTTTCTATAATAATAGTTCTCTAAAGGAATTTGGGTGGAGATACACCGAAAGTTGAAAAGAATATGTCTCTGAAGATAATTCTCTCCCACTAGGCTCTCTCCCATCTCCAATATGCTACCACATCTGGTCATAGGAGCACATTGTTTGTAGCAATTATCTTTTAATGGGAAAAGAGAAGAGTTGGGAAAGAAATCCATAAGTTTCAAAGGCAAACTTCAAAGTACCAATTTTAATTTAACTTTACATATATGTTTGAAAATTAATAGGCTCTCTGGTTTGTGCTGTAGCTTTTGGAATTCATTCAGAAGGGGTTTAAAATGGAAATGCTGACAGGTTGTGAGTGGTATGAATGGTGCTGCTGTAAGACTTTACTGCCCAGGCATGAATGCCCATTGTAACAAACATCCACGTGGCCATATGTATATTTTTTTAATTTCACACACTTTCATACATGCGCACACACATAGACACACACATTTGAAGGGCAGAACAAAATAAAAATATAATTTTTATTTTTGAGAGACAGAGATAGAGAGAGGGACAGATAGGGACAGAAAGAAAGGAAGTGAGAGAGATGAGAAGCATCAATTCTTCGTTCTGGCACCTTTGTTGTTCATTGATTGCTTTCTGGGATGTGCCTTGATCAGGGGACTACAGCAGAGCGAGTAATCCCTTAAGGGCTCAAGCCAGCGACCTTGGGTTCAAACCAGTGCCTATGGGTCATGTCTATGATCCCACACTCAAGCCAGCAATCCTGCACTCAAACTGGTGAGCCTACATTCAAGCCAATGCCCTCGGGGTTCCAAACCTGGGTCCCCTGCATCCCAGGCAAATGCTCTATCCACTGTAAAATATATACTTAGTAGGACAATCTACTCCAGATATATGTTCATTTTATCTTGTCTTGTCTGGTGTTTGAACTCAGATTATTATAGTCCCTTGGTTAAGACTTTAAAACTGATTAAGATTCTCTGCCAGGGAAAAGTTAGTAGCTTTTAACCCTATTGGTAGATTCCATTTTATTTACTCACAAATGAACAATATAGAATTTGTGCTAAATAACTAGAAAAGTGAGCCATTACGCAGGAAGAATGAAGAATAGGTAAGTAGGATGGCAGAGAGAAGGAATTAATAGACAGTGAGCGCATCTTAGTTCTTGGTACTTGCAGTTTTAATTTGGACAGATCAGCTAGGCTACAGTAGGTATGAGGTGATCATACTGAATAACCCTGAGATTCTGCTCAAAGGGAATATCATTGGGTATGACTGAAATGGTGCATTCTTAGTGTTATGCAAAAATGTGTCAAGAGTGTCTGTGTTTTCCTCTGGTTTTCAGACTCCAGTAAATATGTTATTCTTACCACCAAAAGTCAGAAGGAAACACTCTTCCTACACCATATGGCCCAAAGTACCTTGAAGCACATATGCATTCACATGGAAGGAAGCACATTATGCAGAGTTCCATAGCTCCAGGACCAATGAATCAAGAAAAGATCATCCTGCCAACTGTATGAGATGCCCATTTGGATAAATTCATGATATTGAGAATAAAGGACCACAGCAAAGGAAGAAAGATGCTAGCATAAACAGATGATAAGGAATAGTGGCAGCAAAGAACATCAACAAGGTTGAATAATAACAGGATATCCATACTGGATTGGAACTGAAAAAATGTCTTTCTAAGGTAAGGATTTTTATTAGTTTTTCTAGTAAGGAGGGATTGAGAGAGTTTATAATCTGTAATTTATTGTAAATAAGCATGCCTCAGTTAGCTATGACAAGTGTATATAATTCTCTCCCCAAAGTGGATAGTAAGTCATTTGTATGAATAACATTATCATTTTCTCAAAGTCCGCAAAGTTTGACCTGGGGCCCCCACACGGTTATTATAGCCAAAGTATCCCTTATCCCTTTAACAAACTTTGTGTCTCTAACTAAAAATGCATCCGTTTTAAACCCAAAAAGAAATCTTAACTCCCAGGACCCATGTTTTAAAATGAATAAAGCTGAAACACTCATCTCTCAAATGTTTCATCAGTTTCCAAGAATCATGGCTATTTGAACAAATAAAAAAGAATATTTCAAGTTGTTCTAGTCTAGTTGATACAGAAGAAAATGATGCTAAGCTCAAATTCCCAAAAGATACTATGTAATCTTTCCAGCCTCATCTCTATATTGTAGTCATTCCAACTGCAGGTCCCTGATCTCAGTTCCAGGACCTGTCATACCTCCATGTTATTGTCGCCCTGGGTTGGCTTGACCTTTCTCATCTAGTTGGCAAATATCTACAAGATCTTAAAGATCTGAACTTTACATCTTTCCACTCAATCTCAATAGAATTGTGTACTATCTCTTTTCTGCCCCAACTGACTGTCCTATATAACTGTTAGTTATTCTTTCTTTTTCTATGATTTGTCTAGTCGATTTTTTTTTACTAGGTTCTGTCCCTAGTAGGTTACGAGCTCCTTAGGAGCAGTAATTATAACATATATTTTCATAACCCAGGTTTTAGAACATTTCCTGATACATAATAGGCATTCAACTCTTTATTTAGTTATTCATTCATTCAATAAATATTTAAGCATGGAATTTAAATTAAGCCGCAATTATTCTGCCCAGGTACATATGAACAAAAGTACATACCATTAAGAGGTTTTTCTCATGCAGTCACTAAGTGCTATATTTGGTAACTAAGTCAAGAATAGTTGACATGTTAGCATATGATCACTAGTCTGTCAGCATCACAATTAATTGTAGTACTTATTAGAAATGCAAATGCATTTTTTTCAAGAGAGACAGACAGGGATGGGACAAACAGACAGGAAAGGAGAGAGATGAGAAGCATCAACTCATAGTTGTGTCACCTTAGTTGTTCTTTGATTGCCTTCTCATATGTGCCTTTACCGGGAGATTCCAGCTGAGCCAGTGACTTCTTGCTCAAGCCAGCAATCTTGAGCTCAAGCTAGACACCTTGGGCTCAAGGCAGTAACCTCAGGGTTTCAACTCTGGGTCCTCAGCATCCCAGGCCAACGCTCTATTCACTGCACCACTCACCGGGTCAGGCAAAATGCAAATTCTTGAGCTTCCCCTCAGACATACTCAATGAGAATATCTATGCATATGACTAAGGAATCTGTAGTTGTATAAAGAAACTCATATGACTTATATGCATACTAAAATTTCAGGATCATTGAATTCCAAAGAGCACAGACTTCAGAATTTTATAGATCTGGGCCAGGTTCCAGCTCTACTACCTACTAGCTGTATGACCTTAAATAAGCAAATTAACCTCTTAGAGCTCAGTTTTCTTGTTTATAAAATTGATATATTTCCTCACTGGGCAGTTGAGAGGATTATTACATAAGATATGTGACTATACCTAGAACTGTGCCCCATTACCTAGAAGGACTTGGTAATATCAATTTCTTCCTACTCTAGGTTCACTTTGCTCCTCAAGGTCTCTTCATCAATCAGAATACCAGAAAATTAGCACCTGTTCCTTAGATTATCGCCTTTGCAGAATCCAAGCAATCTTGACATCATTATAATAATTTTGAATATTATTTCTTGAATTCTGTACATATGGTAAAATACTCAATTGCTTTTTTTCCTCCTTTGGGGAACTAATCGGGCTTTGATATGGGTTATATTAAATTTTTACTTTGACAGAAATGGCTATCTTCTAATATCTGCTGAGACAATCATGTGACAAGATCTGTAGGCATTCTTTGCCTCTCTGTTAACTTCAGGGTCTGGTCTGGTGCAAATTAAAATTTTCTTCTCTACCATAGAAAAACAGATAATTTTATGATCTCTCAAAATATGACCACTAATGTTGCAAGAATCTTATTGCAAAATATGGAAAAGTTTCTTCCATTTTTACAATTCAAAAAATACTCTTACCATTAGTTGGTTTTTCCTCTTCTAAAAATGTGTGGGGGCTATGTTCACTTGGAAGTTGTTTGAAAAGATAAAATAGAACTGTCCCATATTGAATTTTCTAATGTTCTTCATAAAGTGAGAGGAACTTGAACTAAAGGTGCAGATAGAGTTTCATGAGTATGAGTTGGAGTTCTTATGTGTTACCACAGGCAGATAACTGTACAAAATCACCTCTTCTCTGACTTTTGATGATGTTATTGCATCACTGCAATTTCTATAAAATTAGGTTCTCTGTTAAAAATCTGTAGCATGTTGTATGAATATTCATGTAAAATATACTAAATACTTGACATTAATTGTTGGAAAATTGTATTGCTGATTTCAAATGGAGAAAATAAAACTTATTATAGAAGAACCAAAGATATAATGAAACATAAAAGAAGCAAGGCATTTTATTTGGTCCTTTAATATTTCCAAATGGCAAGTATTATTTAAATAAATTCTAAAGGAAACATGTATGCCACATTCTGCCTAACATTTGAGATTCAAAATCTTGATCTTTTTTCCCCATTATACAGAGTGTGGGAAAAGTAGGTTTACAGTTGTTTGTATGGAAAAAATACAATAATTAATAAATAATAATACAAGAATAAGCTTTGTTTTGATTATCCATAACTGTAAAGCTACTTTTGCCCCACCTTATATTCTTACCTTGGCCTCCTCACTCCTAAGTGACTTTCTAAATTAGAGCCCACAGATATTCAAACAAATGTTTGCCAGTTACTGTGCAACTATTTCACTTAATTGTGAGTTTTCTGTAGTTTACTTCTATTGGGCCTATCCTTTTCAATAGTAAAACAATAACCTTTCTTCTTATACTATACAACACTAAGGAAATTAATATACATATACTCAGTAGAAAGTTGGTCTTAGAAGAATTGAATATTAAAAACACAAAGTTCATTTCTGGATAGAGGCATGTAAACCTAAGTTTGTAATTTCAAATATAAATTCTAGCCTTCTTAGAAGACCATCCCAGTAGAGGGCTCCAGCTTGCTTCAACATGTTATGGAGGAAAAATCATAAGAAAGTTTTTAAAGACAAACTTGCAACATTACATTTAAAACGTAGAGTTTTCCCCTTAGCATAACTGTGCAAGTGTGTATGTATCTATCTACATATTTGGTTGTCTTAGAATGTTGCTCAGTTTATAGACTTGCCTTTCTATAGTTATATAAACTGATTTAAATCAATTTATTATTATATCTTTTTTTATTCTTCCCTAACATATTTCCATGGCACTTATTCTAAACCATTGACACACTCCTCAGGAGCTCAATCTTGAAAGTTTCATTAGTTTTTTTTCTGATTTATGTAAATAATATACTCTTATTGTAAAATATAAAAATGGATAGAAATAAAAGATGAAATTTAGCTTATCATCACTAGTTTCACTACCCAGAAGTTATTTTTATGCTACTATTACTATTTAGGTACATTTCCCTTCATCTTTATTTTAGACTATATAATAAACACTGTACACACATATATAATATATTGTATTGTACTGTATATAGTTTTTCATCTTTTCACTAAATAGTTTAAGAATTTTCTATATTAGGAAATATTCTTCAAAATAATTTTTTCAGTGTTGTATAATATTACACTACATGAATGTAACATTTTTTATTCAGAAATAGAATAATACTGTGATGATTATTCTTATACATATGTTTTCATGGGCAGATCTGGTTATTTCTGTAGGATATAGTTCTAGAATCAAAATCACTGATCAAAAAATATAGTACTTTTAAGGCTCTTAATCCATATTGTCAAATTTCCTCTAGTTGCACCTAATTTACACTTCTCCAATTGGTTAAGATTACCAGCTTTAACCTACCCTCATCAACGTTAGATCTTATACTTTCTTTAAAAAATTTTGTCTGACCAGGTGGTGGCACAATGGATAGAGCGTCGGACTGGGCCATGGAGGACCCAGGTTTGAAACCCGAGGTCACCGGCTTGAGTGCGGCTCATCTGGTTTGAGCAAGGCTCACCAGCTTTTGAGCCCAAGGTCGCTGGTTTGAGCAAGGGGTCACTCAGTCTGCTGTAGCCCCCAGTAAAGGCAATTATGAGAAAGCAATCAATGAACAACTAAAGTGCTGCAACAAACAATTGATGTTTCTCATCTCTCTCCCTTCCAGTCTGTCTATCCCTCTCTCTGTCTCTTTTTGTCTCTCTCTCTCTCTCTCTCTCTCTCTCTCTCTCACACACACACACACACACAAATTGTCATTTGCTTTTTTTAGAAAAAAATGGGATCTTATTATTTTAACTTGGCATTTCTTGAGTTGGTTAAGTATGTTTGGGGCCAATTTTATTTTTTCTATGTATATGCATTTTTCCTTTGCTCTTTGTTATATTTCTACATTTATCTCTTTCTTATTGATTTATAAGAAATGCCTATGTATTGTAGATCTTGACATTGTATTTTTAAAAATATCTTGAACTCTTTGAAAAGAACAAGATCATAAAGTGACTAACCCCATTTTCCTTAGGCTCAGCTAAATTTCAAGGTCTCTCTGGTTCATCTGTCTTGATCAATTTGACCTATGGTAATCTCCACCATCTTCAAAAGTCTACAGCATTTAAACCTTACTTTGTCTATGTTTAATCCTTAAAATGGATTAAGTGGGGAAATGGAGACAGAGATTGGGTGAGTTACTTAGGATATGCTTAATTCTTATTTATTCTCTCTGCCAAACCAAAAATTACCCGTCCTTTTTTAGTTGACCAGTTGTTAAAAATAGAAAAACTGTAGTTTAAGGCTATTTAAAACTGATCATCTTTCCTCAGTCATGGATTTCTAGGATTTCAGAAAGCAGTGGCTATTTGCTACAAAAATTGGTGATAGTATGTTGTAGCAGTGTTAATTTCCTGGCTTTGGTCATTCTACTGAGGTTATGTAAGATAACAACATTAGAGCAAGTCATAGGAAGTGTATACAGGAATTTTCTGTACTATTTTTGCAACTTTTATGTAAATCTAAAATTATTTCAAAATGTTGAAAAACTGAGGGAGAAGAAAATGAATTATTATAAATTCTATATATTGAAGAAAAAAATTTCTCAAATTTCAAGGATCTCATTAATTATTTCTATTCATCAATATGGTCACTTTCACCTTTATGTGTGTAGTGTGGGATGACTTTCAGTATGTGGAAGGGTCATTCGCTCTCAGTGGTGCACAGAATAGACAAGAAAAACTTGGAGAAGTGGTATTCAGTGGTATACAGCAGTCATTTGCTAAACAGACATGCAGAGCTGAAAATCCGTGAGCAGGATAAATAGATCCCCGACCTCCTGGAATTTCCAGTCTTACTAATAATTAAAATGAGATAAAAAATTATTGTTTTTATTTTTTGCAAAAATTGAAAGATGATTTTCTAAGTATAAAAAAAAGTTTCGGGGAAATGGAGGCTTATGTCAAAAAGCAATTGATTACAGAGATTGGAGAAGCTATAGTGTGTCCTCGCTGTTGATGTTTAAATGCAGACCATTAAGTCATGCTTGTTAGAGATTTAAAAAGGCAAAAGCAGAAATCTGGATTACAGGAGAGAAAAATCACTCGAAAGTAATAAGGAGGACAGACCGAAAGGAAAAAGTGAAGGGGAGGAAAGGTAGAAATGAGAACCGTTGCTGTCAGTTTGTAATATGACATAGGCCACAAGCATCTCAGCATAAAAAATAAAAATAAAAATGAAAGGCAACGCTAGAGGAGAGTGGGACGCCGCTGAGCTGAGATTGATTTCAGGTGTGTGTGAAGAGGACCGAGAAAAAGATTGGGATGGGAGACACACAAGCGGAAAGTATCAAATTGGAAACTGCTGAAAATTGGACTGGTACACGGACACTTTGAGGAAAGAAGACTAGTCACCTACAAGTTTTGAAAACGTGCGGGAAGGACAGCGTGGGAAGCGAGAGCGTCGGGCGGTGCCCGCGCCCCGGACGCTGCGGGATCTAGGACTTGGGGACCCCGGCGCCCGAGATGGGCGTGGGGTGGAGGGTGTGTGTGTGCACTATATTTGGTGATGTCATTGCAAGTCAGTAAGCGGTGAAATTTAACACCGGTCGGATTTGCTTGGCTCCTCTTCTTCCAAGGGAAGCAGCCGGCGGCAGTCAACGCGTTGAGCGCCTGCAGTTGCCACCGGCCCTTTCGCACCGACTAGATTTTTCGAAGTGGGTGTGTGTCCTTCTCTACAAATGTTCCGGCGCGGGTTGTTTCCCAGGACTTCCCCGCCCCCCTTCACCTCCTTCCCTCCCCCATCCCTTTCTCCTCCCAGGCCCAAGCGGAGGACTCCACTGGAGTCACAGAGTCGCCTTTGAACCGCAAGTGAACTCGAGGGCTGCGCTCGCAGCCGAGCTCCCGCGCCCGCCGCGCGCCGCCGCCCGCCGTGAGGTGTCCCTCCTCGCCCGCTCTCCGAGGGGAGCGCCCCCACCCCAGCCCCGGGCTCGTCCGTTTCCTAGCCAGGGAACTAGGAAGACTGTCTACCCTTCGGGTGCTATTTCTCTCCCTCCCTAATCTCCTCCTGTTTGTTGTTGTTGCGGTTTTGGAGCATCGTTTTCATGTGATTTTGTTTCCCTTTTTCATGGACAGTAGCTGCACCCTTAGCAGAACGGAGGTGGCTTCTGTTTTCCGTTAGCGCTTCGCCTTGCGGACAAATGCATACAAATGCATTTAGGAGCCCACAGGACAAGGCGTGGAAAGGTCTCCCACACGGCAAAAACGTAAGTCGCCCACCCGCTGGGGCAGGGTTAGACCAGCCTCTCTCGCCACCCCCGGGATCCGCGGAGCAGGTTGGAGTCTGTGCGCCCGCTTCTTGGCACTTTTTGAAGTTGAGAGCCCGGGGGCAGCCGTGGCATCCTTCTCTTGTCTCCTCAATTTGTAAAATACCGTGTTTGAAAGGAAGCCTCCTGCCAGCTGGTCTCTCCGACAGTTTATGCTGTGGCTCTGGAGGGAACCCTTGCTGGCTCGGGGCCCGAGCGGGCGGCAGCGGCGCTCGGGGCTCCAGAGCTGGGCTCCGACGCCCGCCCGCGCTCCAGCTCCCGCCGCCCCCGCGCCCTCCTCCCTTTCTCCTCCTTCGTGGCCCTGACTGAGGTCTTGCTGCCCCGCGGTGCTCATTCTGGGCCTCCAGCCGGGGGGTTGCTGGGGCATTATCCGTACACTGGGCTCTGTGCGCGCAGCCTGGACCGCGGAACACAGGAATCCCGCAAGGTTGCGGGATGGGGAAAGAGTGTGTCCGCTGGGCGTCGGGAATCAGGGAGCTGATAGACCCGTGGGACTCGGAGGCAATCTCCTATTGTCCTTAATAGACCTACAAACGCACTGCCCGTCGGGGCCCGGGCTGCGCCGGGATCACTCTGGCTTGTTTAAGGGGAAGGGGGGCGGGACTACCCCTCACCCGGAGTGTGAGCGGGGACCTTGAATGGCACCCCACCTCCTCTTTGGACGTTGTACCTACTCCCACCCCCTCACTGGGGAAAAAGGCGTTGATGGCGAGGAGGGTGTATGGCCTTGGCTGGCTGCCCTGGTGCCTGGAACAGGTCAGTGGGTTATGCCGGTTTGTTCCTGTCCTGGGGGGGGGGGGAGGGATGAAAGAGGCTCTAGCGGTTCTCCGCCTCGAGGCTGCCCCTCGGGAGAGTAAGTCGGAGGCGGGCAGGGGGCGGAACTGACGGTGGCAACAGAAGGCAGGCGGAGGCGGGTGCGGAGAAAGACTGCCTTGTGTCAGTGTTTGTGTGAACACGTGCTTCCCAGCCGGGTGCAGCCGCGCCTGGGGGCGGCCCTGCGCTCTGTCCTCTGACCCTGGGAAGCCCCGGCAGCCGGGCTCACAGGTGGACAGGGACGCACCTCCCCACGTGCCCGCAGGCCGATGAATCAGTGAGGAGTAACCTCCGCAACTCCGTGTGGCAACTCCGTGTGCACGCGGCGGGACGCCGGCCGGGACGGGACGGGGTGAGGAGGGCGGGGGGAGGGACGCAGGGGGCGGGGAGACGCAGCTCCAAGAAGAGGTCAGGCTCTTCCGGCAGCCTTTCCCAGAGATGCTCACCCGGGTCGCACAGCGTTTCCAGGCATGTTTTCTGTCACCTTTCTCAATAAAAGCCGTTCTGCATGGATCCGCTGGCGAACCGAGGCCGGGGGGACGCAGCGGATCCTGCGGAAGTGGTCGCATCTTCCTGTGATCTGGGGCCCGTGGAATGGGGAATGAGTCTCAGGCGCCCGCAGATCCTGTGCTACCAGGAGCGGCTGGGTGAGGGCCTCCACCTCACAGCCTGCCTGTCCGTCCCTGTGCCCTTCTTGTCTTCCCTGCCAGCTCCTCCTCCCCCGAGGGCTTTTCCTTGCCACAGAGCAAGCCTAGTCGGTGACTAACATTCCCCTTGGTAGTTGTGACCAACCTTGCGGATTAAAGATCTGCTCCGGGCCTCTCTGTCTTGTCTGGTTTACACTTCCCTTCCAGACTCCCAGAAAAGGCCCTGCATAAATTCTTGGGCAGTTTGGGTTTTGCAAATTGGGTCCAGATGATTGGGGGGAGGGAGGCAGGAGTCAGAGAAACCGAACAGAATGGATTACACCGAGGAATTTATGAGGAAATATTGAACTACGTGGAATAGGGAAAGAACCCTTGTGAAGAGATGTCGGAATGGGTAGCAGATCCTGGGCGCGAATCTCCCCTACCCTCGCAGAGGTCTCTGCCAGGGGTCATCAGGATCTTGGATATCCAGTTTGTTCCTCTACAGTTGCCAGTGGGGGTGGGTGTACAGAATTAAGGGTAATTCAAGGTTACATCTGATTGTAGCCCTTCACAGCTCCAACCACACACATGCAAGTAGGGAAAAAGTATTACTGATTGAGCTGAGAATATTGTTTCTTGAAAATATCCAATTTCCATAAAGAATTCAGAGTTCTTTCAGTTTGAAAAAACAAAACAAAAAAATGATACCAGCCAACCCTATATGGTGGAGATTTAGGAGAAGCAGCTGCTTAGTTGATGATCATGTAAGGTCACTGAATTAAATCTTAGAGTCCCTAATGAAATCCCTGAGGTTTTAATTTTTCACCATCTTTTTGTGGTGATGTTTTGCAAGTACAAGGGCAGTATTTTAAAATTACAGTTCTGATTAGTCACCCCAAAACTTTGGTAGTTTAAAACTGAATCCCTAAAGACATTTTATTTCATGGGGCTGGTTCCAGATGCTTAATGTGAATTGTGGAATTAATAAAAGTAAATTAAAACCAAAAGTCAGTATTAGATACATTGATTTAACATATTATTGGACGGTCTCCCAGGGAAGCTATTATGATACTTAAAGGGTTTCTATAACCAAAGAAACTGGGGTGGGGGAGGGCAGGGTGGTGTTGGATATAAAGATCTTTTTCCTAGCTGGCATGAAATTCTATTTTTTAAATTTGCTTGGTTATGTTTGTGTTCAAGTAAATGTTTAAAATAAATTAATGTCTTAGGGAGAAGAATTATAACTTATGGAAAATGATTTTGAATTTTATTTAGACATTTTACTTGGTAATCTGTCAAGTTACAGGAAAAAGCAAATTTTATTATGGGAATTAGAATAGCTGTGTTAGTTTCCTTGCCATGCTTTTCAACTATGACTTATTTTGAAATTTATAATTCTGAATGTGAACACCATTTTTTTTTCATTCTCATAAAAGGCTGAGCTTATTCTGTCATTCATTCAGTGGTTTATTTAGCACGTTTATTGAGCTCCAGTTATGTGCCCAGCATGGTTCTAGGCAGAAAGGATATAATGGTTGAGCAAGACAGAAACACAATTGCTGTCCTCCCAATGCGCCCATTTAAGTTTAGGAAACAGAAAATGAAACAACCAAGTTTAACAAAATGAAATAAGGATATGTGCAGAAGGACACATAGTAGTCCTGAGTAGGTGGGAAGGAGAAGGAGGGATAATACTAGAAGGACAAGCTGACCAAAGGAAATGAAATCTAGATTGGGTCCTAAGTGGAAAAGGAGGTATATAGAGCTTTCTAAGCAGAGAACAACAGTAAATGTCTCGGAGGTCAGACAGCACAGGGTATCTGAGGGCCTGAAAGAAATGGAATTGGCTGGAGCACATATTGTAGGGATGGATCTGAAGTGAAACAAGGAGGATATCTAAAAGACCTTCAAACCAGTTTACTTTCTTAGATAAATAAATGGAAGTTAGGATGACCTGACTTCTTGGTCTTGGGATTACTATGCAGGTAGAAGATGCTAGAGAAGTTATATATTTGTTGAAGCTTAGCCAACTGCTAGATTTACTGATTGTTTAGTCATTCACTTAAAAATCTTTATTTAACAGTAGTGTGTGCCAGGAATTTTGCTAGGCTAAGCAGCAATCAGTTTAACAATGTCTGTGGTATTATGAGGACAGACTAATTTAGGTGTAGGTGTTTTTTGTTTTGTTTTGTTTTTTTCTTCTTGCTACTGACCTGACTCCAGGCATTCTGATTACTTGAAGTCCTTAAGCATTTATCTCTCTTCTACCCATGACTTATCTGCATGCTTGGAATTTAACCAAAAGTGCTAGTACACTTCGCACTGGATTAGTTATACAAATACCTATTGTGTTGAATTGATAGTCCAAGAAATTTATTGTATATAAATTAGTGACACTTTATTCTCTGAATCATTCAACTTTATCCCCAACTGCTGGGATAAGAACTGTTTTTCAGTTATTTTGGGAACAGAGGAAAGAAATTTTACTATTTCTGGATCTTAGCAGATAGTAAAGAACAAAATCTGTAAAGCTGTCATGACTTAGAGAAGTTTTTGGCTTGTAAACTTAGTGTGATGGAAATTGTTGAAATTATTGATGTATATCACATGTGTGTGTTTTTCAGAGTAGTTTACCCTTTCCAGTTGGTTTAAATGAATATCACCAACTGATAAAATAAAAGTTTCCTGTTGATGAGACTTCAAAAGTCTGTCTTACTATTATAAATTGAATCTATGCAGGAAGGAGCATCAACAGCCTGAAGATATATATCATAATACCTGAGGGTCTCCTGGGTGCCCTAAACAAAAAGTGTCCTGGGACTCCCTCAAGTAACAGACCCTTCAGGGAAAGAGAAAGTTTAATAGCTTCAAGAATTATTAAGCAAAGATGCCTGGAATGGATATTAGTTCCTTAAATTCTGAGTATAGTTTTGGGGTATCTGTTTCCTTCCTGATCCCCTTTTAGGCCTTACTCCTCACATGTCTGGTTATGTTTTGACTATGACTTATGTCAAACTGAAAATGTGAGTAGCAAACCAGACACACAGTATTTCATGTTTTGTTAGATATACTCAGATATTAACATCATGGGTTATATTTTCTGAACTGTTATTGAATGTTTATTAGCATATTAATTGACTTCTTTTAGACCTGTTTTGATTTTGTTAAATGTCACAAGTATATGTACTTCTGTTACTTTATATTAGTGACATGGCATATACTCCAAACACAAAAAAGTGAACAAAAATAGACATGCTTTGATTATTTGAAAAAAATTATATTTAATACACTAACTAGACTTTTTGTTAGAGTAATGTAAATAGATGAACAAATTAGAAAACTTAGTAGACTATTTTAGTTTAATTAAAAGAGTACTGGCTAGAACTGTAGCAAGAGCTTTCCGTATTTGTGGTTAAATAACATGATCTTTATAATTTATAGAACATCTTGCTTTGTCCTCAAATGCCAGTACATTAATAGGATCTCACCACATACAAAAATTTTAGTGTTTCACATTTGGAATGTAAAATGTATAATATGTCATCATATAATAAATGAGTCAGCTAAGATTCAGAAAATTGAAATGACCTGCCCAAGGTCACACAGTGAATTATAAATAAAACCAGTATTAGTACTTTCACTCTCAGTCTAGTGTTATTTTCTTATTAACCAACAACTTAATATAGTTATAATTTTAATTTATTAAAATACTCCAACATACCTTAGCACTATATGTATAGCATAACAGCGAGAAGGACAGAGAACCTGTGGTGTCCTTGACAATCTGTTACTACCATTAATGTGGAAATGTCACCTTTTTTCTTTATTAAGTAAATATAATACCATGAGGGGGAGGCACAAAACCAAAGAAATAAGCAAGCCCAGCCCAAGTCGATATTGCCCAGAAAGCTTGAATTTATTAAATATCCATTTTATACAGTGATGGAGTTTAGCTTTTTAGCAAACAATTATGTCAATTAAGCTTGATATCTGTGCTTCCACTTCAGATATGAAAAAAAAACACAATAAAAATGAAAAGAGAAAAGGTCTCCACTTACCCTACCATAGCAGATTTTTAAAAAATTATACTTTTCTTCTCTCTCTTTGGATATCCAACTAAAAGTATATGTATTTTACTTAACTTTTCCTAACAGTTAAAAAAATTAGGTCTATAGGGAAAATTTGAATTCCTCAATCATTGGTAAATGAAAATGGTATTCTTTTTATGCTTAAAAATATTTACTAAGTGTTAGTATCATGTAAGAAATGGATAAAAGGTGAAGACCTGTTGCTTCCTTAGATATTTCCTCATTAATTAATCATAAAAGGTACAACATATACTGCAATAGCAAAGTTACAAATAAATCACCAAAAGTACCAAGACAAGGGAAAGAGCAAATTCTCTTTAGGAATAATGGGAAATTTCTTGAAGCAGGTGTTATTTTTTTATTTTTTTAGCGAGAGAGAATAAGAGACAGACAGGAAGAAAGAGAGATGAGAAGCATCAACTCATAGCTGTGACACTTTAGTTGTTCATTGATTGCTTTCTCATATGTGCCTTGACTGGGGGGGGGGCTCCAGCTGAGCCAGTGACCCCTTGCTTGAGCCAGTGACCCCTTGCTCAAGCCAGCAACCTTGGGCTCAAGCCAGTGACCATGGAGTCATGTCTATGATCCCACACAGCCGGCAACCCTGCGCTCAGACAGGAGACCTTAGGGTTTCAAACCTGGGTCCTCAGAATCCCAGGTTGATTCTCTACCCACTGCCCCACCACTTGGTCAGGCAGAGCAGGTGTTATTTAAATTAGGCTTTGATGATACCTAACATCCTGACAGGTGGAAACTGAGAGGGCATTTCAGACACTTACAAGGTCTGTCCAGGGAATGGCTGGAACTTTGAGGGTGTCAGCTACAGGAGGGTGCTAAAACAAGGAGGTTGGAGCTGAATGATAAGGGCCATGAACACCTGGTGAGGAACTTGACTTTTCATGGTCTTTCTCACTTGGCTATTAGTTTTCAGCATAATCAGAAAAAGAGAAATAAAATTTGTTCTTTTATCATTGATCTCTACCTCTCCATTAGTCATTAGCTTTAGTGCAGAGGTGTGTACTTACAGAAGATACGGCTCAACTGAATTGTCATAATCCCCTAAAATCGCCTGGTTAAGGGATGATGTTGATGTGCTCATGTTTCCTGCCTAACTCCAGGAATGGACTTATTAACATGTGGAAAGTGCTGTATTTTATCCCCTGAGGTCATTGGGGAAGTCTATGGGTTGGCTGACTTGCAAAGTGGATAATGCTGGTTGTTGTACTCTTCCTTAATTACCTTTATTCTGAATGGAAAAATGTCTGTTGGGTTGTTACTAAGGTTTAAGTGAGCCAGATGACCTTGGGCAGGTGAGACGTGCTTCCTTTCACATTCTGTTTTCTATTAGAATAGCATAATTCTGATGTACTCTCCTTCAGTAACTGTCATCATGAGCTATTTATAGTCTCATTGGTATTTATCATGCCAGTTACTCGTTGAAAATATAAATTTGAAAGGAAAAGAGCTTCCTTTTACTTAAACTGTAGATCATGCTGGGATCTATCCTGAAGAACTTGAGAAATTATTTTACTCCCCCACAGTGGTCCTCAATTTTGTTTGTACATTAGAATCGCATGGGAGATATTTAAAAACCTTTGTATCACAGAAAAAATAAAATTATAATTTCTTGGAGTGAGGGTAAAGCAAGCAGGGCCCTAGTATTAGTAATTTTTACAACTCCCCAGCTGATTTTACTGTACAGCTAAAATGAAAAACAGATCCAAAACATTGGTATAAAGTAGGCCTTATACCACCTCCTGAGTGACATCTATGCCAGAAGAGTGAGTGGTCCTCAGAGTGTGATTCTCAGATTAGCAGCATCAACATTGCCTGGAAACTCATTATAGATGCAAATTTGAGCCCTACCCCAGACATAGTGAGTCAGAAACTCTCGGGGTGGGGTCCAGAAATCATTAGTCCTACAGGTGATTCCCACGCCCACTAAAGTTTGAAAACCACCAACATAGAGCACTAAAAAAGATCAAAACAACACACGATAGGTGCTGGCAAGGATGTGGAGAAAAGGGAACTCTCCTGCACTGCTGGTGGGAATGCAGACTGGTGCAGCCACTGTAGAAAACAGTATGGAGATTCCTCAAAAAATTAAAAATTGAACTGTCTTTTGACCCAGCCATCCCACTTTTAGGAATATATCCCAAGAACACCATATCACTGATTCAAAAGAAGAAATGCACCCCCATGTTTATGGCAGCATTGTTCACAATAGCCAAGATCTGGAAACAGCCCAAGTGTCCGTCAGTGGATGAGTGGGTTAAAAAGCAGTGGTACATATACGCAATGGAATACTATGGGGTCATGAAAAAGAAGGAAATCTTACCTTTTGCAACAACATGGATGGACCTGGAAACTATTTTGTTAAGTGAAATAAGCCAGGCAGAGAAATAAAAATATCATATGACCTCACTCATTTGAGGAATCCAAGGAACAATGTGAACTGAGGAACGGAATTAAACCTGAAGGGAAGGGGGGAGGTAGCTGTTGGGAAGGGAGCAAGGGAGAATTTGAGAGGAATACAGGGGAAGGGGGATGCAATTGGGGAGACACTAGAATCTATGTAAACACAAATTAAATAAAATTAAATTAAAGAAAGAGATCAAATAATCTTATTTTGTCATTGTTATAAAATTATATACCTGTGTGTTGGGAAACAGCTGTGTTAGGTTTGCTCACTGGTTTACCACCTATAAGCTCTTTGATTAGTGCATGAGCACGTGCAAAGGCCACATGTGCATAGTCTATGTAAGGCTATGGGTGCTTGCTCTCAGAGGATGGTAGATTGCCTGCCTGCCACTGTGAGGGGCCATTTTTGCTGTTTGTTTGCCCAAGAAGCCGTTTTCCCCTGCCAGTTTGCTCATCCACCATTTAGAGACTCTATTAATCAGGAATGGCCCGATGCTTTTTGGCTCTACAGTTTTTCTACTGTCTGCCTGAATCCAATGTGGACCTGCCTGGCCTTGGCCACTGGCATTACCATGTGATTTAAGCAAAATAACACTTATTTAAGTATGTCTTCAATACAATATAACTATAAATAGCAAATATTCTAAGTTCCTTTTCTTAGAGTTTGGTACACACACAATTCACTTTAAAATTACCTACTTAAATTCATACACAGTCTGAGGATACACATAAAATTTATGAATCATCTTTGTGTCAAGGCCCAGAATCTGCATTTTTCACCAGTAAATCAGGTGGTTGTGTGCCAAGCTAGCAGCTGAGAAGCATTGTTCTAAATAAATGACACCCTATCTGGAAGAATTTTGTAGACTTCATTAAAATATATGGTTCAGCTATTTGCCCATACCAGTTGAAATTGAAAACCCTGTCTTATAAAAGCTGTGCTCTACACTGAGTGTGATCGCAGAATGTGCAGTTTTCACTTACTAAAAAATGGTTAATACCATTTTAACATAAATGTTACTTCCTTTATCTCAAAGAGGATAGTATAATTTTATATTGTTGGCTCACTTTGTATAAGATCATCTTACTTAGATTAAGATGTTCTTTATACTAGCTGGTAAAGGTATACACTTATTATTGGTAGTAGACAATGTACCAATTATTACTAGTATACTAAGAACTTAATAAAAGGAAAAGGGTATTTTCAGAAGTCTCTGTAATCACTCCTTGCAGAACTGTATTTTACATAAATGTCATTTGGGCGTCCCCGGGTTAGAATAAAAAGTAGAATTAGGGTCTATATTAGCATGAATAAGGTAATAAAATAGTGTTTTCAGCATGCTCATTACTTTTTAAAATTATATCTATAACTTTGTTTTCACTTGGTAGGTAGATATAGTCAATTGTATTCAACAAAATCTGTCAAAAGTTTAGTTACACTGAAAAACAATCAAAATATTTTCACTTAGCTAATTGATATGAATGAAGATTTTGATTTGTAGTGAATGAGTATTCTGTTCACAGGTATTACTAATTAAAATTTTATGTGGATATCTACAGGCCATTGCTATTTCCAGAAACAAAAAAAAAATCATGAATTTAGTACAAGTGATTTCAATATGATATTCAAATGGATTTTATATATACTGCTCACAAAAATTAGGGGATATTTCAAAATGAATATGAAGCGATAAAAAAAAGAAGCATTTGGCCCTGGCCAGTTGGCTCAGTGGTATAGCATTGGCTCGGCTTGTGGAAGTCCCAGGTTCGATTCCCGACTAGGGCACACAGGAAAAGTTCCCATCTGCTTCTCCACCCCTCCCCCTCTCCTTCCTCTCTGTCTCTCTCTTCCCCTCCTGCAGCCAAGGCTCCATTGGAGCAACGTTGGCCCCCAGGGGCTGAGGATGGCTCCATGGCCTCTGGCACTAGAATGGTTATAGCCACAGCAGAGCAACGCCCCAGATGGGCCGAGCATTGCCCCCTGGTGGGCATGCCGGGTGGATCCTGGTTGAGCATGCTGGGGTCTGTCTGCCAATCCCTGCTTCTCACTTTGGAAAAATACAAAAAAAAAGTAAAAAAAAAAAGCATTTGATTTTTTTTTTTTATTAAACAAGAACATCAGAAAAGCAAATGACAATTCAAAGAAAGTTGTTCGATTATGGAAATGTGATGCAAAGTCAACTTTTATTTCATTGGTGAAAATGCACTATAGAAAAGGCTAAAAGTACTGGAGTATCAGCACATTCCCTGATCCTCTAATTTTTTTGAGCAGTGTATAAATATTCATTTAAACAAGTACGGTTCCATCAATTTATAATTCCTATGGTTAAGTGACTATAAGCTGCGCTATTTTGTGTGAATTTATATTACTTTGTATAAATTGCATGTATGGTAATTTGACATAATATAAAATAATATATAATGATCATCATTATAATGTTCCTTTACTAGTTCACATTTATTGAATGCTTCCTATGTGCCAGGTACTATTTGTATGCGTCACATGAAGTCTTTCAGTTAATCTTTATTTTTTTATTTTATTTATTTTTTAACAAGAGAGAGACTGAGACAAAGACAGAGACAGAGACAGACAGACAGGAAGGGAGAAAGATAAGAAGCATCAACTCATAGTTGCGGCACCTTAGTTGTTCATTGATTACTTACTCATACTGCCTTGACTGGTAGGCTCCAGCTGAGCCAGTTACCTCTTGCTCAAGCCAGCGACTTTGGGCTCAAGCCAGTGATCATGGGGTCATGTCTATGATCCCACACTCAAGCCAGCAATCCAGTGCTCAATCTGGATGAGCCTGAGCTCAAGCTGGCGACCTTGGGGTTTCCAATAGGTCCTCAGCATCCCAGGTTGATGCTGTATCCACTGTGCCACCACTTGATCAGGCCTTTCAGTTAATCTTTTAAAAAACCAAAGAAACTGAGGCACAAAGCAGTAAAATGTATGCCCAAATCATATAGTAAGTGGCAAAAGCTGGAACTTAAATTTGGAGCCCTTGTCCTTTATATGAAATAATATGAATATTAGAATACTGTGTTACTAATTAAAATAGCTTCATTGTTAATCTTGTACTAGAGCTCATTTTAGATATAATATGATTTAAAGGTTGTAAACATCCAACTAAGTTTTTCCTAATGACTTTTCCATTTTTAGGAAACTGCTTCTTCATTTTATTGTGCTATGTGTGGCAGGGGTTGCTGTTCACGCACAAGAACAAGGTAAGAATGTCACCTTGGCTAATTTGCTTGTAAAAAAATTCTGCTTCCAGACAGCAAAAGTATATGACTTTAAAGTCATCATAACCTTAAATTCAACATTAAATAATAATGATTAAAAATTCTACCCAGCACAATGAGATTGTAAGGGTGAAAGAAAACAATTTTGGGGGGAAATATGACCTTTAAGAAATTAGTCAGGTCTTCTGTCTGTGAAATTGCTTACATTTTTAAGCAAACTTTCTATAAAAGGGAAGTTTTGTATAGTAAAAAGGCTTTGCTTGTAACTTCATTTTAAGTGGGAGTTCTTGGGAGTAGCAAACTGTGACTGAATTACCTTTGCACTTCTTGACACAACACAAGCATATATTAAATGTTCCATCTAGAGTTACATCATTAGGAAACAAAATAAAGTTGGTGTACCAGTGGGCTTCGGACTTTAATTCAAATAGAGAGGTTTGAAAAATAGTTAAATATTTTGATTTTTTGCTTGCTAGCTAGTTGCTGTGGTAGTTTGGTGATAAGAATTTCAGGAATCTATATAATACTCTAATTTATTAAACAATCTTTTTAATAGATCTTGTATTTGCCACATAAAATCTTAATTATCAGTAATTAAAATATGAATAAGATAGTATCTCTGGCATCAAAGTGGAAAAACAAGTGCCTTTGTCAAAGGTAAAAAAAAGAATGATGAAATCAAATAAAGAATGCTGGATCTACTGAAAATATCACCATGGGTTTCTTTTTTTTCCTCTTCTGCTTTTATCATCAGAGCTACCAAATTATTCATTCTGACAGAACCAGCTTCTCAATTCAATGAGCTGCTGTTCATTTGGTCAGTCATCCAAAGAACGGTAAGAAAAAGACAAGTAAACAAAGACAAATAAATGAAGTATATGTAGGAAGAGAGAAGGCACAAAAGGAGGAGTGGTGCTCCATCTGACTGACCAAATTGAAAAGTGGACATAGATAAATATTCTGTTAAACATAAGTGAATTAAAATATGTCTAGGAATAAATTTTGTAATTGTCTTCTATGGGGAAAAGTAAATTAGCTCACATGCCACATGGAACTTTATTTTGCTTTAAGGAGTCATGAAGAGGAGAGAAACTATATCTCTTAATTTATTGTTATTATTACTGTTATTATTTCTGAGAACTTACTACATACCAGCCACTGTGGTAGTGGAATATGTATTTTCTTCACCACCACCTTATTACAGAGTGTTTATAATTATGCTCATGATAGAACTGCTGAAACCAAGATTAAGAAGAATAAAAGTACCCCAAGGGTTACAGGCTAATAAATGGAAAAATCAAGACTTAGAAGCAGGTATTTTGACTGTAAAGTCTATAAATTCTTTAAAAATGAATCATCTTGAACCACAGAGAAGGAGAATTGCCATTATTAATTATATATATATTTTGTGTCTTGTTCTTCATTGGTACTTTACATATATTATTCTAATGCTCATAATGAACCTGCAGGGTAGGTTTTAGAGATAAAAAAAAAAACAGGTCCAGAGCCCTGGCCAGTTGGCTCAGTGGTAGAGCGTCAGCCTGGTGTGCAGGAGTCCCAGGTTCGATTCCCGGCCAGGGCACACAGGAGAAGCGCCCATCTGCTTCTCCACCCCTCCCCCTCTCCTTCCTCTCTGTCTCTCTCTTCCCCTCCCGCAGCCAAGGCTCCATTGGAGCAAAGTTGGCCTGGGCGCTGAGGATGGCTCCATGGCCTCTGCCTCTGGCGCTAGAATGGCTCTGGTTGTAACAGAGCAATGCCCCAGATGGGCAGAGCATCGCCCCCTGGTGGGCATGCCGGGTGGATCCCGGTCGGGCACATGTGGGAGTCTGTCTGACTGCCTCCCATTTCCAACTTCAGAAAAAATACAAAAAAAACAAAAAAAAAGGTTCAGAGAAGGGGCTTGCCCAGGTTCATACAGCTAAGACTTGAATTTGAATGTCCATCTCTGACAACAACAATAAAAAAAAATTCTTTCCACTCCACATCCTCTTTGCTGTCACCTGGTGTTTTGAGTTTAATAATTTACAAGATGTATCATTATCAAAATACCCAGGCAAAGAAAGATATGAGGAACACTGAGTATTTGTGAATCGGTTTTTAAAAATAATTTAGAATCAATGAAAGGAGTAAATAAAGGAAAGACTCTCTTTCAACCTTAAGATTTTATTCATAGAATACAAAATATGCTCTTTTATTTCAGGGGAACATCATAATTTCTAGTCTTTCTTTTTATAACAATAAAATTTTATTGTGAGTGTTTAACAAAAAAAAATTTTAAACTTCTTTGACTTAGAAAATTGGGTACTTTTGAGCACCAAAAAGAAATGAAAATAGTAGTATGCTATCAGAAACTTAGAAATATTTTTCCAAAATAGATTTTTTTTTTTGTTAAATTGGCATCATACAGTAATGTAACATTTGACCAGGAGATTAGAAAAACAGTTGCAGAGAAATTGTAATTTTATAAATATCACAAATATCATTTGCAACCTTAATTTAATACTTCTTAATATACCTATTTGAGTTAGAAATGATTCCTAATTAGATTTATCAGAAATAAATATATTTTACTTAGAGTTTTCAAAACTTTAAAAAATGTCAAAGTAATATAAATATATACAAGGCAGGGAAAAATTGAGTTTATCATTGTTTATGTGGAAAATACAACAATAAGTAATGATACAAGAATAAACTCTGTTTACCACTGTTTGTATGGAAAGTGATACAATAATTAGTAAGTAATAATACAATAATAAACCCCGTGTTGCACATACTGACAACTGTAAGCCTACTTTTGCCCCATCCTGTAGTTTAAAAGTCAAGTTTTACTTCAAAATATAAAACAACAAACATTATCCCTTGACCTTACTCACTCCTGCAATCTTGTACCCAAACTTTCTTTTACCACCTTCTTTTGGTTTTAACCGCCATATTTCTTAATAATATGCTTATGTATTGTTTTGACTTCCAATTTTTGATGGTTAGGTTTTAACAATTTTATACTATCATATATCCTTCCTTCTCCATCTTCTTTTTGTTCTCTCAATATACCTTTATACAAGTTTTTAATTAAATTTGTATTTATAATTTACCTTATCATGCATGTATGTAATTTTTTTTACCACTGAACCATGTACATTTATATTTTCTTTCCTGTACAGTATATTTTTGTTTGTTTTGTGTTCTGTGTCACAATCACTAATACTTCTCAGCTATCCCAAGAGAATTCTAAATTTTTTTGAAAAGTATTTTTCAAATAATATACCATATAACCATTTAAATTTTTTTTCTTAGACATATTCCTAGTGGAAGCTAAAATTCTCCTGTTCTACCATAGATTGGTAGTTCTCTATGTTTCCTATGGAGTTTATCTCTCTTGTCTGTGTTAGACTCAATGTCTTGGAACTCAGATTTTTCTTCTTCATCATCTATTTTCTTATTTGAGTGGAGCATGACATTCAGTAGCATCCTGAAAATGTGTACTTAGGTGGTACATTTTGCACCATTGCATTTCTAAGAATGATTATTTAGTACATAGGCTTGAGGGTAGTTTGAGTGGGTATAATTTTAGGCTGTAAATAGTTTCTCTCAGAAAAGCTTTCATCTATTGTCTTCTGCTTGCAGTTAAGAAATCTGTTATTATACTAATTCTTGATTCTTTGTATGTGACCTTTCTATTTTCCTCTCTAAACTTGAGCAACTTCCTGAAATACTCTGAGCCTCATTGTCAGCAACTCTAAAGTGAAGATCTTTTGAACTTGATGTTTTAAAATTTCACAGTAATTAACCTTGATATTGGTCTTTTTTCAATTTATTGTGCTGGGCACGTAGTAGGTCCTTCCAGTATAGAAACTTAATTTTCTGGGAATTTTTCCTTGCTAGTTCTTTCTCTCTGATGTATCTATTTGCTCTTCCTACAAATTCTATTGGTCATATATTGGATTTTATGGATTGAGCTCCTTATTTTTATTTAGCTCTTATTTTCCTGTTTTTGTTTTTTATTCTATTTTATAACAGATTTTCATGAGTGACTATTCCAAACATTTAAATATTTTTATTTATGCTGTGTTTAAATTTTTAAGAGCTTTCATATTTTAGTTAACTTTTTAATAAATTAACATCTTACTCTATTTTCTTTGATGCAATATCTACTCTGAAGATGAGAATAATTTTTTTGAATTTTTCTTCTGCTCCCTGCTTTGTCTCTGTTTTCTACAAATTTTATGTTGAAAATGTTCTGTATCAGTCTCTTGTACCTATATTATCATTTAAAAGTAAGGCATTAAAAATATGCTTGGGCCTGATGGGTGTTGGCTCACTGGATAAAGCATTGATCTGGGACACTGAGATCCCAGGTTTGAGACCCCAAGGTCTGCAGCTTGTGCATGGGGTTGCCAGCTTGAGCACAGGATCATCAACATGATCTCACGGTTGCTGTCTTGGGCCCAAAGGTCACTGGCTTAGCTGGAGCCCCTCAGTCAAAACACATATGAGAGGCAATCAATGAACACTTGAAGTGCGCAACTACGATTTGATACTTCTCATCTTTCTCTTTCTCTCTAAAAAAAAAGAAAAGAAAAGAAAAGAAAGAAAAAAAAAGGGTTGGAGACTCTATTTGTATGGGTAGCCTTGTTAACTGGTATAGTTTACATAGAGGGTGTTGAGGTTGGTATGTCTTAGCTGACCATTTTGTTGTTGGACTACAAATGTCTAAGATTATACAGTATTTTTAAAGAAAAATCCTCCAATATCTTACATATAGAATATAGTGCTGACTGCCACTGTTAGTAAAGTTGAGTGATAGAGATTTCAGCAGGGTTCAAAGAGTCTCACCATTTATTATGTGGATTTTAACTGAATCCCCTTATTCTCATTATGATGTTTTTATTCTATATTCTGCTATGATTAATTCAATGTTTCTACATAAGTGAGCTGGAGTCATCTGTTCTCAAAGTTTCTTATATGTACTTCCAACTTTCCCTCCCTCCCTCATTCGAAACCCCATGCCTCTCACCTGGATTCAGTGATTTGGTGCCTTCAATTCTTGAGCCTTTTCAGGATTTTGTATGTGAATTGGTCCGTCGGCCATTAGCGCCTGCATCTGCAAGTCCTTAGTGTTCAGTTTTTTCAGCTGTGCTAATTCCTTCATTTGCTTTTCATCTTTTAAAAATTTGTTGATGTCTCTTATCTGCTGTTGTTGCTTCTATCCATTTACTTTGCCCATGTAGTTTTAAACCACATTTCCTTGTTCTCATTTTTAGGGAGATTTTAAGACTGAGCAGAGATAAGTATCTGTTTTTTGCCGTTTTCAGTTTTTCCTTTAAGTTTTAACACAGCTAAGAAAACCATTTTAAATATGCTATACATAAATGCAAATCTTGTACTTGTTTTATAACCAAGTTTTAGGTATAACCTAATGAATAAATGATTTTACTATAAGAAAAAAAATTACTTAGGGCTGTTTTCTGAGCATTTGGCAGATATAGATCTCTGTTCTTTTTAAATACCATCTACTTTCCTTAGCACTCTGTCACTGTTGGTGGGCTGGCTGCCCATGAAATTGGCACAGTTGCAACACCTCTCATGATAACTCACACCAAGCAAGCTGTGCGGCCCATTCCCAACACACACAGCTTTCTCAGGTTCATGATCCCAAGGTATGAGAACCACATGTGTATAAATCCTTATGTGTAAAATACTCATCTCCAAGAATAGTATTTCCTGTGAAAATTAGTCCAAAATGTATTTATTGTTCACAGAGAAGCAACTCATTCTAGCTGCGGTAACCCCCAAGTATTTTTTGCCAAAACCCCATATGGACACTTATTTAGAAAATTTACACACAGGTTAAAGCTTCATTTCTCATTGTATAAATAAGTTTGCTTTTACCTTTTTAACCAAAAGAGATATGTTGTTACCATTAAGAATAACTTAAAGTCAAGCTGCCACTTTTTACCTGCCCAGTGTGATAGTTGTGCTAAAGCACAGGTGGTTTGCAGCTGGAAGCCACAGTTCTTGTCCAGGATCCAAGGCTTAGTAGCTAAGTGACCTTGAGCAAGCTCCTAATATAGTCTGAGCCTTATTGTCAGCAACTCTAAAGTCAACATAATAGTTGTTCTGACTACATAGGATTGTTGTGTGGGTCAAATGAAATAACACATGTAAAGTGCTCAGCATGCCTGTTCGGAGATGAATGCACAAGAAATTTTAGTAGGAAAAGAATATTCCAGATCCTTTTTCCCCCATGTATTTATAATATTAAAAAATAAGTAAATAAAACCGAATAGTTAGTTCTAAACTACTTTTTTTAGCTCTCTAACTCAGTGAACTAGCAACCAGGAAGCCTGTCTTTGAGTCGACACTCTGGCACTGACCAACTATTGGGATTAGACTACAGAGAACAATAAAAAGTGGATATTGGGCAATTATCTAGATAATTTAGTCAGACTGAGTAAATGTGCAAGAAAAGGAAGAGTATATTGAGATCTATATGATCTTTCTTGTTTACAACTTTGATAATTTTATTTTAAACAATCATTTCATTCTATTTTTTATTTCTGCAAACTATATAGAAAGAATATAGCCTTGGAGACTAGCTGACCCAGGAATATGAAATTTTTAAACAGAATTCATTAAAATTAAGTTCTATATTAATTTAGATCTTTATTAGAAGTTAACACTAATTTTTATACTCTAAGTATTATTCTGTACATTTTATTGAAAATTGGATAACTTTTTAAAACATCTTTTCAGCTATTAATTACTAAGAAATGTAAAATCTTACATTTTGAGGGGTAGACATAGTACCTCCCTGCTCTTCCAATTTGTGATAAAAATATTGTTGGTATTGACAGGTAAAATGATTCTTTAGTTTTCTGTACTTGTAAAACAAATGTAACCATTGGTTCTCCTGTGTCTATATCTTTAGGCATATGCTATACTCCACCACAGAGTCAATTATATAGCCACTGGATCTAGTGTCAAACTTGGGTAGAAGTCATAGTTTTATTATATGCTGAGACTTGATTTCTTCTTTTTTCTTCCGTCATTCACTTTCTTCCTCTTTCCATTTCCTGTCTTTCTTTCCTTCCTTCCACCTCTCTCTCTAATTCCCTCTTTCTTTAATTCTAATTAGTGATAATATAACCATTGCTACTTGCTATATAAGTTGCAAATGAAAGAAAAGCAAGGTTGACATGTTTGTGTCTGCATCTCAGCATCAGTCATGCAGGCTTAGAAGACTGATTTTATTAGCACACTACGAGAGAAACTACTTGTCATTAGTGTTTAACAAAACAACAACAAACAAAAATTGCACTGAAGGCTTTGAAAGGCAAGTTTCAGTTCTTTATTATACTTGTCACATGTGGGATTGAGTGCCATAGTGAAAAGGGTGAAAAAGAAAGGTTTGAAAAAATTGAATCCAAATGGAGGCTCTACCGATCATGCACATTACTTGACAGTTTTGCAGTCAGGCCACCTTACTGCTCACAATTATAAGAATCTTCTTAAACATGCTAATCTGCTCAGGCTCAGAAACTGTATCATACACACAGTCCCATGCAAAATCAATGCAAAAATTATTTTAGAACGAAGTCAGAATCTCTTAATCAGGGAGTGAAAGGATGGAAAGTGGTAAAAATATTTTTTTAAAGCGGGTCATCCACAGCCTGAAAGAGCATGGATACCTCATTCTTGTTTAATGGTTCCTTTTTTACATCTAGGATAAACTCTTTTGCTGAGGATATAATTCGTTTTTTCTACATTCTGAATTTTTCTGTTCTGATCCTCACATTTTTATCACCTTTGACATTCAGCATAAACTAAAAAAAAAAAGAAAAGCTTAGTAAGACGTGAAACTAGAAATGCAAATGAAGATTAGATCACTAAGGGCCTGAGGGCTGAAATCAGAAGTTTGAGTTTTGAACCAAAAGCTGTGAGAACTACTGATTTGTTATAGAAAGGGGTGTCATGAACTAAGTGTTCATTTTCTTCTGCACTTTAGAAGGGCTTCTCAAGCAGCAGTAATTCAACAAGGGTGTATTATTAGAGGCCAAGGAATCTATCAGGATGCAAATATTATAATTTGAATGAGAGTAAAGAGAGCCCAACTAAGTCTCATGTTGGACTTGGTGACTGAAACGATATGGAGAATGGGTAGAAAGGAAGTATCAAAGATGATTACTCGGTTTCTGTGTTAGATGATAGGGTTGATTAATTCATTCAAGCAATATTTACTGTGTTGTTTTAGTCATTGTTCTATATGTTGGGATATATCAGTAAAACAAGATGAAGTCCCACTCTCTGGACTTTCACTTCCACTAGGGAGCTAAGCAATAGGAAAGTATATCTATATCTTATCTATCTATCTATCTATCTATCTACCTACCTACCTACCTACCTACTTATCATCTATCTATCTCATTTTCCCAAAATTTCAATTCTATAAAGAAAGAATGAAGCACAGTAAGACATTAGAGAGTTAGAGAGTTATGGGAGCAAGGAGGGTGACTATTTTATATTTTAGGTAGTGTGGTCAGGGCAGGCCTCTCTGAAATGGTCACAGTTGAGCCTAGATCTGAATGAATTAAGCAGAGTGAATAATATGTGCAAACACCAAAATTAAAAATGTATTTTGTGGGTTTAAGGAGTAGAAAGGACCAGTTTAGCTGGAGCCAAGTAAGGTGGGATAAAATGAAAGGAGATGAGATCAGAGAGGTAAGAAGGGAGCTGATGATGTAACTTTGACACACCATGTGAAAAGATTGGTTTGGATTGCTAGTGTAATAGGAAGCCATTGGAAAACTATGTTCAGGAGAGTGGCGTGATATAATTTACACTAAAAAATTACTCTGGCAGCTGTTGTGGTCGTGGAGCTCTTCACTGATAGAGGCACTAAAGTAAGGGGAACAAATTTGGGGGAAATATATAAATTGATTGGAAGTGCTTATGCGATATCTAATATTTACTAGGTAAATTCAGTAGACAATTGGACATGCAAGTCCAGAAGAGAGGTTTTGTGAGTCAGCATATGTGGTTTTTAAAACCATGGTTTGGATGAAGTCATTAGGCTTGGTGTTTACAGTAAAAAGGAGACGTTGTCTTGGTGACACCATAATTTATTCTACATACGAAAAGAAAATAGGGATCCTGGCTGGTTGGTTCAGTGGTAGAGTGTCAGTCCGGCATGGAAGTCCCAGGTTTTATAGTTGGATCTGGGTGCTGAGGATGGCTCCATGGTCTCTGCCTAAGGTTCTAAGAGCTCTGTTGCTGAGCTAGAGAGCAGCGGCCCTGATAGGCAGAGCATTGCCCCCTAGTAGGCTTACTGGGTGGATCCCAGTTGGGGCACATGCGTGAGTCTGTCTCTCTGCATCCCCTCCTCTCACTGGATGAAAAAAAAGGAAAGAAAATATGTGAAGGAGATATAGTTGATCCTGCTGTAGGTAACATGTGCTTCCTGAAAGTTGTCATGCTAAACAGTTGGCTCTAGAGGACTGCTTGTGTTCACATTCTGCCTCTGCACTTCCTAGTTTGGTGACTTTGTGAAAATTGTTTCAATTCTTTGTGTTAGTTTTCAAATTGTCAGATGGGATTAATAATAATGCCTACCTCCTCATGTTTCTGTGAGAATTATGTGGCTTAATACAGTAAAGTTCTTAGACTAGTGCTTGGTACATAGAGAGAATTTAATAACTGCTGCTATTATTCTTATTCTTAGAAAAATGCAAAGCACTGAATAAAGTGTCTCATTGATAATCAACATTCTTTAGTTGGTAACTGATTTCCTTAGTAACACAAACTAGATTGGTTTTGTGTTTAAGGTTATTCTTGAAACAACTTATCATAGGCAGCTAAATATTTTCTCGCTGAGTGCATTGGTACTGAATGCACTGGTATCTAACTTTAACCTAAAATTTACATTTTGGTAATATTCAAGGCCAGGCCTAAATTAATACTAGAGTCCTCAGATAGAAGCCTTTTTTTATTTTTTTCTCTTCTATTTTTTCAACCCCTCTCCTCTATGCCTTCTATCTTAAGAGTTCTCTATTTTCTACTCTCTCTTCTATCAATATATGCTCAAAGCACTTATTAAACATATTCACACTAAGATATGAAAACTTAAAACTAGGATAAAAATGAAATTTTAACTCCAGTACCAACTCTGGTGGCCACCTAGAGAATCTTGCCCACTGTGAGATTTCTGTGGGGAGAACAATCCTGCCGTGCTTAGTGAGGCTTGCCAAGGGAGAGGTAAGGTGGTGTGGAGCATGCAGGAGCTGTGAGGCAGCATGGAGGCACCAAGATTGTAGACTTTGAAATCAGACTGATTTGGCTCAAATCTATTTCTACTACTTATCAGCTGTGTGACCTTGACCAAGTTATTTTATCTCTCTGGGCCTTGGATTTTTAATCTGTGAAATAGGGTATAGACTTTAAGTATAAACTTGAAACTCATTTCTGTTCATGGATATCACACAAAAGAAACAAAGTGAATGAAATAATAAAACTGAAAACTCCATTTTCAGCAAAACTAGGGGACTTATATAATCTGAAAACTCCATAAATATGCTGAGCAAAGCAGATTCCATGTGGAGTAAAGTGAATGGTAAGATATCAGATAGCACCAGCAAAAACAAACTTCCTAAAAGTGCGGAGCCCACCCTGAACTGAATCTTCAGCTCTTGTACAAAACAGGTGCCACAGGTTCTGGGAAGGACAGAAGCTTCCCGAAGGATGTACAAGAAAGAAGTACAGATAATAGCTAAATGGCTAATGAGGGACAGATTTCAGAAAATGCAAAAATCAATGCCCTGAGATAAAGGATTCATTCTGAAGCACACACCAATGGGAACAGGTACAGGGAAAGTAAAGTTAGGAATTGTGAGCATGGCAGGCTGTAGAAGTCTCCCTGGTCTAGGATTGGTTCAGAGAAGAAAGTGGGGCTATATCAAGTAGCCATTTGAGAAGGAAACTGGTAATGCTGGTTTATGTTTTGAGATTTGGAAGGCGTGGCCCTTGGTCTTCTCCCACAGGCATCCTTCTATAAATCGTTGGGCTGTGAAATACTAAGTAACTATAAGCAGTTGGCAGAGAATAAATAGAAAGATGCAACAAGGTGAAATGTAGATAAAAGCGGCAAAAATGAGATTGCATAAATAAAAAATCACCTCTGTAAAGGAAGATTATAAAGCAAAATATAAGAACTCAGAAAAAATGATAGCAAGACATTAAAAGAATATGAATTACAAGTTATCAAACTCATAAGAAAGTAGTGGGGAAAATCATTTTATAGAGCAAGAGGCTATAGGAAGGAGCACAGATTAGACACTGTAGGAAACAAAGTAAAGATAGAAGTGACAAAGTCAAACCAGTGGAACTGAAGATAAAGAACATATTTCAAAAAGATTACAGCAAAATTATCCTAATAAAATCACTGCACTTCAGAGATAAAGAACCTCTCTTTTTGGCATGCTGGTAAAAAAAAATCAAGTCACTTAAAAGGAGAAAAAATAATAGCTGATTTCCAATTTTTCTATTCTAACATTCAATAACTAGTGATGGTAGAACCATATCCAGAAGATATTCAAAGAAATAATATGTTCGCAAAGAATTTTTATCTAATAAAAATTAAGCTATGAGGTTACCAACAAACAATTCTACAAAGTCAAACACTTGGGAAATGTTTCCATAAACTCTTCTTGAGGAAACTCATAGAGGATAAACTTCAACAAAGAGGAAATGACTGAGGAACTACTGTGAAGATTGCTCCTATTCATTGGAAGACATTGTGGGACCAGAACAGACTATAAATGCCATGTGAACTCACAATGTTAAAATGGTACAACCACCAAAACATCGGAGAAGAGGGAAAAGGACAGGCAATAGATACTATTCCCTTATCACAATGCTATTAAGTCAGAACTTAAAAATAAAACCAGAAATTGAAAAAAAAGGCCTTCCAACTGCAAATTTTTAATTTTTTAATTAAATCATCTGGATCAATGGGAAAAACAGGTAAATGTTACATAGTTTCTAGAAAAACAACAGAAATGAAAATAGTACACATAAAAATCTATATTATACATCTAAAGCAATACTCAGAAAATTTATAGCTTCAATGCTGTAAATGAAAAAATTAAGTACTGAGGAGTGACGTCCCAGAAATGGTGCCATGAGGAGCGCTCCCGATACGTCTCCCCAAAATTTCAACAAGTTCTTCAACCAGTGACAAAAAAATCTATCCTTGGAGCATCTGGAAGTCCCACACACTGAACACGAAGGTATGATCAAGTGAAAAGTTGACTAAATATATAATCAACCCTGTAGGAAATAGAGAAAGAAACACTCCGCCTTCCTCACTAACCTGAGCAAAGGCTGCTTTCACTTGGAACTGAGAGAGAGTGAAGGCTGAGGGCGTGGAGGGAACCAGGCTGTGGCACAGATATCCAAGCCAAGGAAAGAGTGTGCCTGTGGTGACTCAACCCACACGAGCTAATGACCGTGCCCAACCCTGCAAAGGCGGGCAAGAGGCAGCCGCCATTAGCCCCGATGTCCTGGTCAACAAGTGCGGATAGTATGTGAGAGATTTCTCTTAGCACCCAGGAGTGGGCGCCCGTGTTCCCGGACAGAGGGGCAGGGTCAGAGACTTCTGCGTAGGCTGCAACTAGAGTCTCAGTGGAATCCCTGCTCCCCTAACAACAGCACGCAGGGAGTGCGCAAAAGCAAAGCGAACTTCCCTACACCCAAACTTCTCCGGGTGGGCAGGCACCTCTGCCAGGCTAACAAAGCACATTCCCAGGGAAGAAAAAATACGGAAGAGCTAGGGGGAAGGGCGCACAAGCAGCTTGCAGTCTGTCTCTGGAGCAGATCTGCAGATCCAATAGATGAAATTAGCTTAACCCACAGTCTGCTCATCTCCCAACTGACTTACGCAGCTCTAACTGTCAAGATCTCTCTCAGTTCAGTGATCTAAGACAAGAGGCATGATATTTTTTAGTGCCTCTTGCTCTGCATGTAGGGGCGGGGGCAACTTCCAGTCAGCCGATACAGGGTGAAAAACACATTCCTACAGAACAAACCTCAGCGAACACTGCAGAAGTTAGACAAAATAAGCTGTAGGCTTTTTAACAAGGAAGAAGCCTGCAGGAAACAATCCCATGGAACACTAAGGCAAATTTAACTAGATATACCTGGGAAACTGAACAGAAGTCAACATGCCCCCCTACCTGCTTAAGTTGGTGGCTCTGATTGGCAGAGCTTTCATACTCAGGGCTGCACGTTAAAAAGAGGGATTTGGCAGCTTTTAAGACCTCCTGTTCTGCAGGCAGCAACTAGGGCATCCTTTCCCAGCCAAAACAGGTTACAAAGTGCAAAAAGCCTGGGAAGAGTGGTCCCACAGAGTGCTGAGGCATACTGGACATGCTGGGAGGCTCATAGAAAGACACCTTGAGAGCAATCGGCTCCCAGCCCTGCCTGATTACACTGGTGGATCTGACTGACAGAACCTTACTCAGAGCCCTGTGCTGAGTGGGGATAGAGTGGGAATTTGCCAGCTCTTTGAGCCTCTTACTTTCCAGGCAGAGGCAGTGGCAACCTCATAGCTGGATCATCAAGTTGCTAATTCAAGAAGGAGAGACTAGGAGAGAGGCGCTGAGAAAACGGACTCTCCCATTGTTAGAGCCTGCAAATGCTAACAAGCCCCGACTACCAACGAGACTGAAGCCTAATATATGACATCGCCATAGAGACACATCAACTGCAAATCTCTACCTAAGTGTGCCACAGGGGCAGAGCCTGGGGTACAGAGCTACCGACCAGGAAGAGGGAGAGGAGAGAAAAAGGAAGAAGATAACCTCTCAAAATCAAGAAAAATCCACAGACTTTATAACTTTTTTTTCCACTTTTTTTTTGTTTCTTTCATCTTCTTTATTATTTTTTTTCTTCCATCTTGGTCCTTTTATTCTCTGCCCATCTTATTCTTTTCTCTTCTTGAACTACATTACCCATAAGTGTTACATATTTTTTCCTTTCTTCTTCCTTTCTCTCTATGAGAGTTACACTCCAAAACTTAACTCTTTTCTTTCTTTTTTTTTTTCCTTTTTCTTCTTCTCTTTTCTTTTTTTTTTCTTTTTCTTTTTTCTCCCTCTCTATTAGTTTCTTCTTTTCTCCTTTACTTTTCCTCTCATTAGATCTCATTCACAAATTATTTTATTTGGGACTCAAATTTTTTCTCTCTGGCATTTTGGGTGCTTTTTACTTTGCTTTTAACTCATGAGCATTCCCCCCAACCCCAGCTCTTCATTCTATCTAGTTTTTGTTCCACTTAATACAATAGTATTTATTTTCTTTTTCCTGTTTTCCTCTTATCTCTTTCATTATATTTCTCAGTTGACCATCATTTACAAGCAAATAATTTTATTCTAGATCCAAATTTTTTTCTTTTTTGTATTTTGAGGGTTCTTACCTTCTTTTTTGCCCTTTATCGATTCTTGTCAACTCAGGCCCTCCATTACAGGTAGTTTTTGTTCCATTTAGCACAATATAATTCACAGTTTTTCACGGTATTTTCTCAAGGAGGAAGGAAAAGAGAAAAAAAATTATAATTTTTTTCCCATTTTTTTTTCTTTTTTTACTTTTTATTCTTTATTATCATTAGTTCTATTAACAAAACAACCCTGCCTGACCTGTGGTGGCACAGTGGATAAAGCATTGACCTGGAAATGCTGAGGTCACCGGTTCGAAACCCTGGGCTTGCCTGGTCAAGGCACATATGGGAGTTGATGCTTCCAGCTCCTCCCCCCTTCTCTCTCTCTGTCTCTCTCTCCTCTCTCTCTCTCTCTCTCTCTCTCCCTCTCCTCTCTAAAAATGAATAAATAAAATTAAAAAAAAAAAAAAAAAAAAACAACCCTCAGGTGGCATTAATGAAAAGGAAATTGAATATCATGGATAAAAAAGACAGAGATATAGCACAGATAGATGAGGAAAAATCTATGGAGAAAAAATTTAATATATTGGAAACCTTGAAGCTAAATGACAGAGAATTTAAAATAGAAATTCTAAAAATACTCAGAGATATACAACAAAACACAGAAAGGCAATTTAGGGATCTCAAAAAACAACTCAATGAACACAAAGAATATATTACCAAGGAAATTGAAACTATGAAAACAAATCAAACAGAGATAAAAAAAAACTCAATTCATGAACTGAAAAATGAGATAATAAGCTTAGCAAATAGGACAGGCCAGATAGAAGATAGGATTAGTGACATAGAAGACAAGCAACTTGAGGCACAACAGAGAGAAGAGAGAGAGACTCAAAAATTTTTAAAAATGAAAAAGCCCTATAGGAATTGTCTGACTTCATCAAAAAGACTAACATAAGAGTACACCGAGTTTTCTTAACCACAACAAACCTACTCCAAGGCACATCATAATGAAATTGGCACAAACCAGCAACAACAAAAAAATTGTCAAGGCAGCCAGGGAAAAGAAGAATACAGCATATAAAGGAAGGCCTATTAGATTATCATCGGATTTCTCAGCAGAAACTCTACAAGCTAGAAGAGAGTGGATTCCAATATTTAAAGTTCTGAAAGAGAGGAACTTTCAACCAAGAATACTATACCCATCAAAGCTATCCTTCAAATACGAAGGAGAAATAAAAACATTCACAGATACAGAAAAGATGAGGGAATTTATCATCAGAAAACCCTCACGCCAAGAAATAATAAAGGGGGTTTTCCAACCAGATACAAAGAACAAAACAAAACAAAACCACAAGTAAAAGCTCCACCAAGAACACAATAAAACCAAATTTAAACTGTGACAACAAAAACAAAAAAAAGGAGGAGAGGATGGAGATTAACAGTAGCAAAGGACAATGGGGTGCAGAAGCACTCATAAGATAGTGTACTACAATGAACATGGTAGGTACCCTTTTCATTATTTAATGGTAACCACCCCTAAAAAAACACTACAGAATCACATGACTTGAAAAAGGTAACAACAGAGGAAAGAAGTATGAATTACAACCAAACAAAAACAAAGGATAGAAAAACAAAAGAATCAAACAAGATACAAAACTAACAAAAAGCAAGATATAAAATGGCAATACGGAACCCACAAGTGTCAATAATTACACTAAATGAAATGGATTAAACTCACCAATAAAAAGACACAGAGTAGCAGAATAGATTAAAAAAGAAAATCCAACTGTATGCTGCCAACAAGAAACACATCTAAGCAACAAGGATAAAAACAAATTCAAAGTGAAAGGATAGAAAACAATACTCCAAGCAAATAACATCCAAAAAAAAAGCAGGTGTAGCAATACTCATATCTAATAATGCTGACTACAAGACAGCAAAAGTATTCAGAGACAAAAATGGTCATTTCATAATGATTAAGGGGACACTGAATAAAGAAGACATAACACTTCTTAATATATATGCACCAAACCAAGGAGCACCAAAATATATAAGACAGCTACTGATTGACCTAAAGACAAAAACTGACAAAAATACAATCATACTTGGAGACCTCAATACGCTGCTAATGGCTCTAGATAGTTCATCCAAACAGAAAATCAATAAAGATATATTGGCCTTAAACAAAACACTAGAGCAATTTGATATGATAGACATCTACAGGACATTTCATCCCAGAGTGACAGAGTATATATATTTTCTCTAGTGTACATGGAACATTCTCAAGAATTGACCATATGCTGGGCCACAAAAATAACATCAGCAAATTCAGAAAAATTGAAATTGTACCAAGCATATTTTCTGATCACAAAGCCTTGAAACTAGAATTCAACTGCAAAAAAGAGAGAAAGAACCCCACAAAAATTTGGAAACTAAACAACATACTTTTAAAAAATGAATGGGTCAAAGAAGAAATAAGTGCATAGATCAAAAGATATATACAGACCAATGAAAATGACAATACGACATATCAGAATCTCTGGGATGCAGCAAAAGCAGTAATAAGAAGGACATTCGTATCACTTCAGGCCTATGTGAACAAACAAGAGAGAGCCCAAGTAAACCACTTAACTTCACACCTTAAGGAACTAGAAAAAGAACAAAATAACCCAAAACAAGCCAAAGAAAGGAAATAATAAAAATCAGAGCAGAAATAAATGAAATAAAGAACAGAAAAACTATAGAAAAAATTAATAAAACAAGGAGCTGGTTCTTTGAAAAGATCAACAAAATTGACAAACTCTTGGCAAGACTCACCAAGGAAAAAAAGAGAAAGGACTCATAAACAAAATCCAAAATGAATGAGGAGAAATCACCACAGATATCATAGATATACAAAGAATTATTGTACAATACTATGAAAAACTATATGCCAACAAATTCAACAATCTAGGAAAAATGAATAAATTCCTAGAACAATATAACTTCCCAGACTGAGTCATAAAGAAGCAGAATGCCTAAACAGACCAATTAGAAGGGAGGAAATAGAAAAAACTATTAAAAACCTACTTTCCCCAAAATAAAAGTTCAGGCCCAGACAGTTATACTAGTGAATTCTATCAAACATTCAAAAAAGACTTGGTTCCTATTCTACTCAAAGTCTTCCAAAAAATTGAAGAAGAAGCAATACTTCCAAACACATTTTATGAGGCCAACATAATCCTCATACCAAAACCTGGCAAGGATGGCACAGAAAAAGAAAACTACAGACCAATATCTCTAATGAATACAGATGCTAAAATAATAAACAAAATACTAGCAAATCAAATACAACAACATATTAAAAAAATAATACATCATGATCAAGTGGGCTTCATCCCAGAATCTCAAGGATGGTTCAACATACTAAAACGGTTAACGTAATACACCATATCAACAAAACAAAAAACAAAAATCACATGCTCTTATCAATAGATGCAGAAAAGGCATTCGATAAAATACAACAGAACTTTATATTTAAGACACTCAACAAAATGGGTATAGAAGGAAAATATCTCAACATGATAAAGGCCATATATGATAAACCATCAGCTAACATCATATTAAATGGCATAAAACTGAGGATTTTCCCCCTTAAATCAGGAACAAGACAGGGTTGTCCACTCTCTCCACTCTTATTTAACGTGGTGCTGGAAGTTCTAGCCAGAGCAATCAGACAAGATAAAGAAATAAAAGGCATCCATATCAGAAAAGAAGAAGTAAAGGTTTCACTTTTTTCAGATGATATGATCCTATACATCGAAAACCCTAAAGACTCTAGTTTATTACTAGAAACAATAAACCAATAGAGTAAGGTTGCAGGATACAAAATTAATATACAAAAGTCCATAGCCTTTCTATATGCCAACAATGAAACATTAGAAAACAAACTCAAAAAAAATAATCCCCTTCATGATTGCAACAATAAAAATAAAATATCTAGGAATAAACATAGCAAAAAATGTAAAGGACCTATATAATGAAAACTACAAAGCATTGTTAGGGAAATTGAAAAAAATACAATGAAATGGTAAAATATTTCTTTTTCTCAGATAGGAAGAATAAATATAATCAAAATGACCATATTACCCAAAGCAATATATAAATTTAATGCAATTCCCATCAAAATTCCAATGACATTTTTTAAAGAAATGGAACAAAAAATCATCATATTTATATGAAAGGATAAAAACCTCCGAATAGCCAAAGCAATTCTAAGGAAAAAGAATGAAGTTGGGGGGCATTACAATACATGACTTCAAATTATATTATAGAGCCACAACAATCAAAACAGCATAGTATTGGCAGAAAAATAGACACTCAGACCAATGGAACAGAATAGAAAGTCTAGAAATAAAACCACATATATATCGTCAAATAATTTTTGATAAAGGGGCCAACAACACGCAATGGAGAAAAGAAAGCCTCTTCAACAAATGGTGCTGGGGAAACTGGAAAGCCACATTCAAAAGAATGAAACTCGACTACAGTTTTTCCCCTTGTACTAAAATTAATCCAAAATGGATCAAAGACCTAAATATAAGACCTGAAACAATAAAGTACATAGAAGAAAACATAGGTACTAAACTTACGGTTTTAAAGAGCATTTTATGAATTTGACTCCAAAGGCAATGGAAGTGAAGGCAAAGATAAATGAATGGGACTACATCAGACTAAGAAGTTTTTGCTCAGCAAGAGAAACTGATAACAAAATAAACAGACAGCCAACTAAATGGGAAATGATATTTTCAAACAACAGCTCAGATAAGGGCCTAATATCCAAAATATACAAAGAACTCATAAAACTCAACAACAAACAAACAAACAATCCAATAAAAAATGGGACGAGGACATGAACACCTCTCCCAAGAAGAAATACAAATGGCTAACAGATATATGAAAAGATACTCATCTTCATTAGTTATTAGAGAAATGTAAATCAAAATATAATGTGATACCACCTCACACCTGTTAGATTAGCTATTATCAACAAGACAGGTAATAACAAGTGTTGGAGAGGCTGTGGAGAAAAAGGAACCCTCATTCACTGTTGGTGGGAATGTAAAGTAATACAACCATTATGGAAGAAAGTATGGTTGGTTGTTCCTCAAAAAACTGAAAGTGGTACTACCTTATGACCCAGCAATCCCTGTACTGGGTATATACCCCCAATACTCAGAGACATTGATACGTAAAGACACATGCAGCCCCATGTTCATTGCAGCATTGTTCACAGTGGCCAAGACATGGAAACAACCAAAGAGCCCTTTAATAGATGACTAGATAAAGAAGATGTGGCACATATACACTATGGAATACTACTCAGCCATAAGAAATGATGACATGGGATCATTTACAACAAAATGTTTGGATCTTGATAACATTATATGAAATGAAATAAGTATATCAGAAAAAACTAAGAACTGCATGATTCCATACATAGGTGGGACATAAAAATGAGACTAAGAGACATGGACGAGAGTGTGATGGTTGGGGGAAGGAAATGGAGGGAGAGGGGAAAAGAGAGGGAGAGGGGCACAAAGAAAACCAGATAGAAGGTGACGGAGGACAATCTGACTTTGGGTGATGGGTATGCAACATAATTGAATGACAAGATAACCTGGAGATGTTTTCTTTGAACATTTGTACCCTGATTTATTGATGTCACCCCATTAAAATTCATAAAAGTTTATAAAAAAATTAAGTACTTATCTTCAGAAATTAGAAAAAGAACTAAGCTAAAAGAAAATAAGATAATTAATATAAATGCTTACATTAATAACATAGAAAATAGATAAAAATAGCAGAAAGGATAAAAAATATAAATGCCATATTTTTAAAATGATTAATAATGATACTGACTTAAGAAAAAAGAGAGCAAAATAATATCAGAAAATTAAACAGAGAACCACAGAAATGGGAAAATAAAAGGCATTGTAGGGAATATTGCATGAAGATGTCTAGGTAATACATTTGAACACCTGGAAAAATGTTATTACTTCATAGAAAAATATAAGTTTCTAAAATTAATTCAAGATGCTGTTGAAAATTAGAATAAATCAATTAACATTAAAGAGTTTAGAAAAGTAAAGAGCTATCAATTAAAAAACCAACATGACAAGTTTGATTTACATCTGAGTTTTATCTAACTTTTGTGTGGGGGCGGGGGAGATAATTCTAAAAGCATTTAAAATTTTATAACACAGAAAACAATGAAACTTTAATATTATAGTTCAGGGCTCCCCAAACTTTTTACACAGGGGACCAGTTCACTGTCCCTCAGACCATTGGAGGGCCGGACTATAAAAAAAACTATGAACAAATCCCTATGCACACTGCAATATCTTATTTTAAAGTAAAAAAACAAAATGAGAACAAATATAATATTTAAAATAAAGAACAAGTAAATTTAAATTAACAAACTGACCAGTATTTCAATGGGAACTATGCTCCTCTCACTGACCACCAATGAAAGAGGTGCCTCTTCCGGAAGTGCAGCGCGGACGAATAAATGGCCTCAGGGGGCTGCATGCGGCCTGTGGGCCGTAGTTTGGGGACTCCTGTTATAGTCTGATAAAGATAGCACAATAATAGTAAAACCACAGACCAGTCTTAGTTCATAAATATTGATGTGATGATTCTACATAAGTTTTACTTTAGGAATCATAGATTATTTTTTTAATAAATAAATTTTTATTTTAATGGGGTGACATCAATAAATCAGGGTACATATATTCAAAGAAAACATGTCCAGATTATCTTGTCATTCAATTCTGTTGCATACCCATCACCCAAAGAGAGATTGTCCTCCGTCACCCTCTATCCAGTTTTCTTTGTACCCCTCCCCTCCCCCTCTCCCTCCTTTCCTCCGCCAACCCCCCATAACCACCACACTCTTGTCCATGTCTCTTAGTCTCGTTTTTATGTCCCACCAATGTGTGGAATCCTGCAGTTCTTGTTTTTTTCTGATTTACTTATTTCACTCCGTATAATGTTATCAAGGTCCCACTATTTTGTTGTAAGTGATCCGATGTCATCATTTCTTATGGCTGAGTAGTATACCATAGTGTTTATGTGCCCCATCTTCTTTATCTCATCTTCTATTTTTTTTTACACTGATTAAAGCCTTTAAGCAAACTCTTGGCCAATACAGCAAGAATCCATAAAAGAGTAGTGTCCTTAACATGTTCACCAAGTCCAAGTTGGCCCCAACACCATGCCAAATCCATGAAAAATGCAACCCAACCCCAGTTCAGTCTGTTAGGAGCTTCACAAGGAGCAGGAGTCCAGGAAAAGTCCACATCCAGGAAAAGTCCGCATGACACTGGAATTGTTGTCACAATTCTATACTTTGCAGCTCATGTCCAAGTCCCAATGACCACTGCTTCTAGCTGGTAATGATTCAAGTAGACTGGAAAAGCCATCTGCAGCTTGTGTGGATATGGAGCTTCTGTTCTCCTCTGCCTGGAGAGATGAGACCAGGTTGCTTTTCCCTGGAGCTCTGTGGCTGTGGCTTGGTAAAGAGAACCTTGGGATACACTAAGCTAGGTGGCAAAGGTAGATTCATAATAGAAGTTGGCAAAAGGGGGAAAGAGAACTCTAAATTAGGAGTAGGTCCCAGCCTGAAATATGAGTAGGGCATTGAGGTAGGAGGAATAAAGGAAACACTATATATTAAACAAAGCAGCAGAAAATAGAACTATCAACACCCACAACAGAGATCTTTGAGGGAAGAATAAAAAACCTGACTATTCAGGCAAGACATAGTTAAGTGGCCCTTGTGCAAATGAGATCAGTTTACTTGCTTCTTGGAAGAAATACCCTAGGCTCGTCCACAGTGTTGTAGATGGAGCCGACGGCCCTGGGCACCTTCAGCCTTCAGTGGCAAACCCCAGCATTCTGGGCAAGGTTAGGTCATAGGTGGCTGGAGCAGGGCTGGAAGAGACTGAACCCTCCCGATGCTCTACCACTGAGCCAACCGGCCAGGGCCTAGGAATGCCCTTGTTGATCAAGCTACCCAAAAGAAAATTATTTGGAGCAACCATGACAGATCAAGCAATTCAGTCTCATACTATTCATCACCAGAACACTGCAGCCCTGTGTAAACAGTTTCAACTTTCTCAGGAAGCAGCACAGCAGATTGGGAAATCCTGTCCAAGGGGTCCTATACTACAGTCTGCCCCTTCTTTGGAGTTAACCCTCAAGGACCCCTACCAGGACAACTTTGGCAAATGGATGTTACTCATATACCTTCATTTGGCACAGTCCTATGTCCACGTTACAATGGATACATATTCTGGATTTATAGTAACCTCTGTCAGAACAGGAGAGGCTGCTAAGCATGTTATAACTCATTGTCTGTATGCATTGTTCTATTATTGGATTTCCTAAACTGGTTAAACTGAAAATGCTCCTGCATATGGAGCAAAAGCATTTACTGTATTTTTGTCATTCTTACAATCTTTAAAGTTAAGGTAATATTAAAGTGTACGCAGCAAATATTTTAAGGTCAATTTAAAAAAATTTAAAAGGGGGTAGTCATATCCTGGAACTCCTACGGGTCTACCATATCATGCTTTTTACTTAAAAAAAAATTTAAATTTCTTTTGAAAGCTGATGAACAGGAGACGCCAAATCTTTCTCGCCTGCAAACTACTACTTTCTTTATTTGATCCAGCTAATAACACTGTTTTGTCTTTTTCCAAATAGCTCCAGATATATGGAAAAGATTTATATAGGCAGATGGGGATCCTCAAACCCCTCAGCAAGATCTTCTGAGCATGGTTTTTAAGATACCTAGAGGCAGAAAAAGCCCAATAGAGATCAGGGGAACTACCAGCTTTTAGGATACGCCCTTAAAGAATCATAGATTCTTAAAGACACTTGAAACCTATATAATCTTATTAACAAATGTCACCCCAATAAATTTAATGAAAAATAAATAAGTAAATGAAATATTAAAAAAGAAGAAAATGGCAAGAAATATAGCAAAATATTAACATTTAATCTAGATGCTACATATTGAAATTATATCACTGTTTTTCTGCATGTATGAAATATTCCCCAATCTATTTTAAAACTCACCATATCTTTGACTATCACACAAATCCCCAACATGCTCAATAAAATGCTTGGCAATATTAAAAAAAGAAATCCAATGTGGATATCAATATATAATACAGTGTGTCCGTAAAGTCATGGTGCACTTTTGACCAGTCACAGGAAAGCAACAAAAGACAATAGAAATGTGAAATGTGCACCAAATACAAGGAAAACCCTCCCAGTTTCTGTAAGATGATGTGGCAGCATGTGTGCATGCGCAGATGATGACATAACACCATATATACAGCGGAGCAGCCCACGGCCATGCCAGTCGAGATGTGGACAGTACAGAGGAAAGTTCAGTGTGTTCTGTGGCTCGCTAAATTCGAATCCGTGACCAAAGTGCAACATGAATATCAGCGCGTTTTTAACGAAGCGCCACCACATAGGAATAACATTACTGGGTGGGATAAGCAGTTGAAGGAAACCAGCAGTTTGATGGAGAAACCTCGTTCTGGTAGGCCATCAGTCAGTGACGAGTCTGTAGAGGCTATACGGGATAGCTGCCTAAGGAGCCCTAATAAATCTGTGCATGAGCCCACATCGAACTGCACTGAATAGGTATGAAACTGGGAGAGTTTTCCTTTTATTTGGTGCAGATTTCACATTTCTATCATCTCTTGTTGCTTTCCTGTGACCGGTCAAAAGTGCACCATGACTTTATAGACACACTGTATATAACTATCAAATAGATTTTATTTTAGAAATGCAAAGATTGTTCAGGAAATTTACTTAAGAGTAAATTGAATAGTAAATATCTATATCTATATATATATATAGATATCTCATATATATATGTTCTAAAGAAGGGGTCGGGAACCTATGGCTTGCAAGCCAGATGTGCCTCTTTTAATGGCTGCATCTGGCTCACAGACAAATATTTAATAAAAATAATAATAATGTTAAAAATATAGAATATTCTCATGTATTTCAATCCATTCATTTCCTACTGCTTCTGTTCATGGTTGCAGGTGGCTGGAGCCAATCACAGCTGTCCTCTGGGACAGCACCAAATTTTTATTGGATAATGCATAATGTACACGGGTCGTTTTATGGCTCTCATGGAATTACATTTTAAAATATGTGGCGTTCATGGCTCTCTCAGCCAAAAAGTTTCCTGACCCCTATTCTAAAGTTTTCAAATAATACTCTTCCAAATATATTTCCTGTTAATACATTGAGAAATTTTAGGTGATAAATATATAATAATAATAATTAAATGTAAGAAGAGGTTTTCTTTGGGTAAGGAGAGCTCTTGATATCATACCACATAAGAGTGACTCCTCCTTAGTATAACAATAGCCTATCTGGCATCATAGAGTGTAACTTGTACATATTTTATGATTATATATACTCTAAACATTGGATATGCACAGTAGCAATGTTTCTTCCATAGTTTAGTTTTCACACTGAGAGATATATACCCTGAGAGGCAGGTAACATTGGGCAAAGTCACAGACTAAGTACGATATGTGTTTCAGAAGTGTAAATTTTCATTGAGGATTGGACATGGGAGTAGTTAACTGATTTATCTGGTAATTTATGTTTTATATTAAAATAAATATGGCCATATTATGAATAAAATTAGTTTTACATAAATTACAATGATAAAAACACAAGAAGTTGCCTTGGCTGTTTGGCTCAGCGGTAGAGCATTTGCCCAGCCTGTGGAAGTCCCGATGTTGATTCCCGGCCAGGGCACACAGGAGAAGCACCCATCTGCTTCACCCTTCACCTCCTCTTCTTTCTCTCTCTCTCTCTCTCTCTATCTCTATCTCTTTCTTCCCGCCCGCAGCCAAGGCTCCATTGGAACAAAGTTGGCCCGGGCACTGAGAATGGCTTGGATTGCAGGGGAGCAATGCCCCAAAGGGGCCGAGCATCACCCCCTAATGGGCATGCCGGGTGGATCCCAGTCAGGCGCATGCGGGAGTCTGTCTGTCTGCCTCCCCTCCCCACCCTGCTTCTCACTTCAGAAAAAAACAAGAAAAAAAACACAAAAAGTCAAAGTTATTTTTTTTTGTGAATGTGTGTTTTTATGAGGCCTCTTTAAATATTCCCCCTAATTTCTAGAAAGCAAGTAATTCTAAACTGCTCTTGGGAATATTTTGGTGGAAAACTTTGAGAGACACTGTCATACAGTATCTTAGATATTGATTTTTTTATATCTTAAATACAAACATTTATAACATTTATAGCTATTATTAAATTACAACTATTTTATCAATAAATTATAGTTGTTCTAACCTTAAAACTCTTGTATGTTTTGTGAAGCACTCTAGTAAGAAAGCACTTAAATTGTATTGCTGTTTATGCTAAAGTGATAGTAAATATTTCATTGTTGTATGTAGTTATCAGACTTAGGTGTGACATTTGCCATTATGTTTGCTATTTGTAATAAACATAAATTATCAAATAGCTCCTAATTTCCTGTGAAAGGAAAACTACAATGATATACAGTGTTCTTGGCTAATCTTTAAAAACTTTTATTTCTTCTTACTTATCACAGTTATGAGTTAATAATTCTTTGAAATTTTCTGCTGTAAATTATGATATATGTACAAAGATACAGATGGGAGATTTATAACCCAAAGAATAATAAAGATCATATGGCTGAGAAAGCTGTGCTATATCTTTACAAACAATTTATCCTTCTTTACAAATGATATTTAATTTTATAAGGTTCTAGAGACAAATATTATATATGATTGGATTCCAGTGGGGCAAATTAAAAAATTATAGAACTGTTTGCAAGGTGGGTATAATAGATATCCAGTAATGAATCAGACATAGAAACTGTCTTACCAGAGTTTATAATTGGGTATGGCAGGTAAGCAATATACAATTAGAAATGTTACAATAAAAAGCCCCCAGGAAAATCCATAATTATATAAAATCCATATTAGAAGAAAATCTATATTATATAATAAATATTGAAAACGAATCTACAGATTGTATAAAAATTACTGTAGAAGACTGAGCAAAAATGAAAGAGAGAGAAACCTGTAAGGGAAAGAAAAGTCTGGTGATCACAAGCTATAGGAATTTAAGTTCACTGGTCTAGGAGATACGAAGGGGACCGAATGTTTTGTGTGTAACAAGCACATAAGGTATTAGGCATAGGAAGAATTCTTAAGTGACTTTGAAATCCACAGAGATTAAAAGAGAAAACAGCCTGAAAAATTATAGTTTAACAAATTGTGTGAATTTATTTTATAAAATGGTTTCCAAATTCCAAATTCCTTTTTGTTAATTCCCAGTTTCTCTTTAACATAGACGTCATCAAATTTTAAGTTCTAAATTAAAGAAACAAATGACATCTGGGAATCTTTGTATGCATGTGTATTTTTTGGTGTAACAAATAAGGTTCCTAGTTGATTGGGAAAATAACAGCACATTTATTTATTAATGAAATTCAGGTTTAGGGATATTGGGTTGTGGGTGTGCGCATGTGTGTCTATGTATTTGTCAAATTATGGAGTATAACATTTTACTCCCCCTCTCTGTATCTCCAATTACCTGGAAATTAGTTATTGATAGATGATGCTTATTTTAGGGATTACTATTGATATAGACAAGGAAGATTTTCTCATACTCAAACATTTATATGAACACATGAATGCATAAGAGTAAGATTCTTTCTTTCTTTCTCTTTCTCTCTCTCTTTTTAATTTCCAGGCATAGATATTCTTCATCAACTAGGCCTTGGAGGCAAAGATGTAAGACACTCATCATCAGTGACTGCTGTCCCAGCATCATCTATACCATTACCTCAGGGGGTCCATTTAACAGAATCAGGTGTCATTTTAACAAATGATGCTTATATTGAGTCACCTCTTAGGAAAATTTTGCCAGTCAACTTAAAACAGCCATTTACAATATTAATTGCGTTACAGTCACATAGAGTAAATAATGCATTCCTCTTCAGCATTAGAAATAAAAATAGACTGCAATTAGGTGTTCAATTACTACCTAAAAAATTAGTGGTATACCTAGGAGGAAAGCAGTCTATATTTTTCAACTACAGTGTTCATGATGAGCAATGGCACTCATTTGCCATCACTATTAGAAGCCAATTTGTCTCAATGTTTGTTGAGTGT